>NC_091454.1:196249071-196592405 GCF_027789765.1 Dendropsophus ebraccatus | reverse complement strand
ACGTGTCCCGGGGCTGGCGATGTCAGAGGCAGGAGCGGCGACCTAAAATTTGCCGGCGGCAGCTGCATGGTAGGTGGATGATCTGAGCCTGAGTGAGTGCGCAGGGTCCCGGGTCTGTGTTCGCAGGGGTGGCACAGAGAGAACATGACAGGCGCTCAGGTAGCCGCCTGTCATGTTCTCGGCACTATATGTTAAACTACGCTATTTTGTAGTTTAACATAAAGTATCGATATTATGAAATCCTGGTATCGAACCGTTTTTTTGCCCCGAAAATCGATAGTAGTATCGATTTTTCGGTGCATCGTGCATCCCTAGTCACGACCGGGCTCAGAAATGCCCACTGAACCAGTCAGTGACTGAGGCAGGACACCTCTACAATCACTGACTGGCTGAGCGAGTAGTTTCTGTTGGGTCATGACGACACAGAAAGCCAGGAGATACAGGAGACCAGAGGCTGACAGTGAGCAGTGACATTGTGGGGGCACAGGAATGGGTAAGTATTCCTTGATAGTTATGTTCTCACCACTCCCTGCCCTTTTTTTTTTTTTTTTTTTTTTTTGTACATTTGCCAGATTACCTCTTTTTAAGAGTTTTGTTTTATATGAGAGGAACACTTAAAGGACACTTGAATGTTCTAGAATTGTTTGCACATAGCACAACATTAGTGCAACCTGACTCTGTAGCTACACTTTATTCTTCAAGTCAGAAACAGCCATATGGCATATGCTGTGGGTATGCCGCTGTTGTTGATCATAGAAAAACCTCAGCTGTGAGCTAGGATTATACACTGTAAAGGCTTTGGGAGATTAGGCATTAATAAATGGTGCTGTTATAACATGTATACCCTGTAGTAGTCACTAGCTGTGCTGCAGACTTATCAGGACTGCATTACTTCTGGTGTCCTCAGCCCACCCTGTACTGACACGCACATTGCTCTATTAGGTTTTCACACAGACGCGGCGCTGGAAGGATCATGCTGACATGCTGAAGCAGTATGCCACCTGCCTGCAAGGCCTGCTGGGAGCTTATAATATCTCCGAGCCTGAAATATACTTTGATGTATGGGTGTCCATCAATGACCGTTTCCAGCAGAGGTAAGTACGTTGCAGCCATGCTAGTGTGATATCACTTACTATTACTGTTACCTGAACTTAGTAAGCATGTGTCGTGACTGGATTCTCTGTCAGGTTGTATGACCCCACAGTGGACATTGTGAAAGCAGATTGGTCGCCCTTCCACAAAACACCCTGGGTTCAACCATTGCTGGTCGATCTGTCTCCTTGGAGAGCAAAGTTCCTGGAGGTTGAGGACAGTTTGGATAATCTGACAGATGTGGTGTTCATTGCAGATTTCCCAGGTAATTGACGCATTGTTATGGTCCATCCAATGCTGGATGTTAGGGGAACTGGCCAACTGTTTGGGTTCGGCAACATTCTCTGAACCTGATGTGTGTCGCCACTCCATTCACTTGTTATGGGACTGGCTAAGACAGCTGACCGCTGCTTCATTCATGTAAGGGACTCAGGGGTCACTCTTTGGTCTGACACCAAGCTATCTTTTGGATTGGTGCTAAACATTGTATATAACTCCTTTATGCCTTTATATTAATCTCTTCTCTTCCCTCTGTATAATAGGTCTTCACTTAGAGAATTTTGTGAGTGAGGATCTGGGTAACACCAGTGTACAGGTGCTGCAAGGCGAAGTCAATGTGGAGATAGTGAAGGATGCGAAGAACTTCACCCTGAGAGAGGGAGAACGCATGCAGGTAAATGTATATTCAGTATTTGCTTCCTTGTTTTCCTTCCTATGGATGTGACAAATGATTGTTAGCAAGTCAGGCATGTGATGTTCTCTTCCTTGTTTTAGTTCTGTCACACCGCCAGCCTATATGTTAGCATTGTAAACATTGGGATGTATGACTGTATTTCACTGACTTTGCCCAAGGATACTGAGTAAGGGCAGCTAGCCCTAGAAGTGCAATTGATACTTATGGATCTATCTTTTAGTTACCAGCAGGGGAATACCACAAGGTGTTCACCGTGTCACCAGGACCCTCATGTTACATGTACCTGTATGTCAACACCACAGCAGTGACCCTGGAACAAAACCTCACCCGACTGCAGGAGCTGAAGGAGAAGGTGGAGAATGGGAGTGGTAAGTGATCCCTAATGTGAGGATCGGCATATCAAACTTCTTTTTTAGGTTTGAGCTCATGTTTTCTAGCATATACATTCATATAGGTTGAGAGATCCAGAATGCAGTGTGGCTGAGAACATTGCATTATATCAGGGATGGGGAACCTTTGGCTCGCCAGCTGTTGCAAAGTTACAATACCCATCATGCCTGGATAGTGAAAACCAAAGCTTTGGCTTTCCAGGCATGATAGGAAATTGTGAATTGTAGTTTTGCAACAGCTGTAATGCCAGAGGTTCCCCATCCCTGCATTATATGATACCATATTTTTAATGCAGCTCTGGTTACATACTTGTCGTTATTATTAGCATTACTATACCTGAGTCCAGATTTTGGTTTGCTTCCTAGAAACCTCTCCCCTGCCCCCCGAATTACAGCCCCTCATCTCCGGAGCCGTGGAAGACCTCAATGCCTCAGACCCCCTGGTGGTTGCCTTCCTGCGCAGACAAAGGCGGATAGAAGAGGCAGAACGTAGGCGAAATGCTACAGTAGTGGAGAGATTTCAGAAGTTTATGAATAAGAAGTATTATCTCCTACGACGAAGGTAAAGGACCGGGCTTCTGTCGGATTCTTAAGTAATTTAATGTGGTCCTGCACTTTGGCTTCACCAGTCTGTTCAGTTCTAGTATTGTTTCAGTTTAACCTTTTAGAGGCAAATTACCAGGTCCCTGTCTTACAAATAATACCACATGCTATGGTAGGGAACCTTGGCTCTCCAGCTGTTGCAAAACTACAACTCCCATCATGCCTGAACAGACAAAGCTTTAGCTTTGGCTGTCCAGGCATGATGGGAGTTGTAGTTTTGCAACAGCTGGAGGGCCAAAGGTTCCTACACCTGTGCTATAATGTATAATGGCATAACAGCCAATGTTTACTATAAATGTAGGCTTGTATTAGATGTGCAGGGTCCACTAAGGTTATGTTTACATGTACCTAATCTGCGCAGCGGATTTCATCAATATAAGTGGCTGTATTAAAAGAGAAGTCTGGCAAAAATGTTTATTAAAGTATTGTATTGCCCCCTAAAAGTTATACAAATCACCAATATACACTTATTACGGGAAATGCTTATAAAGTGTTTTTTTCCCTGCACTTACTACTGCATCAAGGCTTCACTTCCTGGTTAAAATGGTGATGTCACGATCCGACTCCCAGAGCTGTGCGGGCTGTGGTTGCTGGAGTGGATGATAGCAGGGGGATGCTCAGTGTCCCTCCATTGCCCTGTGTCCCTCAGTGTCCCTCTGCCCTGCCAACAGCTCTGGGAGTCGGGTCGTCACATCACCATTTTATCCAGGAAGTGAAGCCTTGATGCAGTAGTAATTGCAGGGGAAAAAAACACTTTATAAGCATTTCCTGTAATAAGTATATATTGGTGATTTGTATAACTTTTAGGGGACAATACAATTCTTTAATAAAAATTTTGCCGGACTTCTCCTTTAAGTAGGTGTGATATATGCATGTAAGCCGGAAGCACATGAATACTGGTCAGAGGCCGCGGCTGCCCTTATCGCTATGACTGCTCAGTAAATAACATTCCTCTAGGCCTGGGAATACGATTTAGTTTAGTCTTTTCCAGCAGATCCCACCCCCAGAATATACAGCAGATGCTGACAGGAGGTTTTTTATCAAAGTATCAGGCAAAAGGGAAGTTGAGCGTTTCCTCATTCAACAGCTCTGGGCAATGTATGTGCAAAGAATCCCATTCACTTCACTGCTTCTTATATTCTCATAGTTACACCGAGTATTTTTCTGAGCTCCTTTCACTTCATATCTTGTAAAACCAGATCTAGCAGTAGAAACAGAAAGCAGCTAAAAGTGTCATTGAGAGAATGCTGCCGTACGGAAGTTGTTATAAGGATTTTTTATTGGTGGCATATCTTTAGTATTATGGCAGTGTTGTCCGATCACCATCATAGTTCAGATCTTGTGGAAAATACAGATCGGATGAAGTGGCATGGTGGGTATCACTGTTGTCAGACACTGGTGCTATCAGTATATGCCCGTATATTCTAGCTTTATGCCACCATAGTGATGTGTCAGTCTTTTTAAATGGATACTGTCTTTTTTAATAAATTTAGATTTGTCATAGCGGCATATTAAACGTTCAAACCCTGACTATGTAAGATGGGCAGGTGCTCTATGACGAAGTGCCATAGGTGCAAATACCCACACTTTGATTTTATTCACATGATTTGGGGGTGTCCTTTGGTAAGCTTTTTTGGGCTTTGGATATACTAGATAAAAAATTTTGCGGCACCCTGTGGACCGCTCCCTCAAATAATGTCGGTGGGGACTGCTTGACGATGAAGTGTGGTCCCAACTACAAATTATTTTTATTAGAGGATCCTTATTTCAGTTAGAAAGGCGATTGCTCTTCACTGGATGGATCCAAGGCTTCCTGTGTTGCCAGAATGGCGGGTTTTAGTAAATACAGCGCTCTCTTATGAGAACTTATTGTTCAGACACAGAATTTGCCCCTCTAAGTTCTGTAAAGTGTGGGGCCCATGATGTGATGCACCCAATACCAACTACATGGCTAGTTGCTATACTAGTTTAAGAGATGCACTTTTGACTCGCTATACCTGATGTGTTACAAGCCATGGTAATGTAGGAAAAAGAAAGTTATTATAGTTGACACTTAGGGCCCTTTTACACTTTTTCTCATTTATAAAAAACCGAACCAATCACTAGGACAAGCTGGAAGTGGGGCACACTACGCAAGTTCTTTCCACGTGGAGCTGGACTCCCCATGTAAGTCTATGGGACTGTATTATGGTCCGTTAACACAGAGCGATGATTCGCCCAATCGATCGTTTAACGATTTTGAAGCAACAATTTGGTTTTTCTAACGATCAACATTTACATGAAGAGATAAATCGTTAATGTGATCGTTTTTAAGATCGCTTAAGCCCATCTCACACATAGGGTGAATCTTTGAAAGACTGCTTAGACAAAGCGATCTGCGAATTTTTAGCGAACGACCAACGACGATTTGAGGACTTGTTTAAAGATCACAATGAACCATTTCTCGCTCGTCTCTTGATCGTTCGTTGTGTTTACAGCTGCCGATTATCGCTCAAACGCGATCGTTATCAGGAAAATTCGAACGATAATCGTTCGGTGTAAACGCACCATTAGTTTCACACACAGACTGCGCTCACCTACAACCTTCATGGCATTCCAGGTGTGCTGGGAATTTAAGCCACAGGTTGGAAAATTAATTCATCAAGAAAGAGATGCCACTGATATGCTAGAGTAACTATTATAAGGCAGGTTAGGCCGCTATAATACATGTTTGCATAGTATTTAATTGCATATGTTCTTGGCACTAAATTGATCCATAGACCTCCCTTCACACAGCTAAGGCCACAGTGATCCCTATGTTGTGGAAAGTCTCTTATCTTACTGTGTGGTTAAAGGGGTACTCCAGAGAAGAAAAAGAAGTTTTCAGATTAGTAAATTATTTCTATAAAGTCAGACCAGTAGCAAATCCCCATAGAAAATTCCAGCTGTAGGTACCGTGAGCGCCACTTGTAAGGGTGCGTTTACACAGAAAGATTTATCTGACAGATTTTGGAAGCCAAAGCCAAAAATGGATTTGAAAAGAGGATAGATCCCAGTCTTTCCTTTATGATCTGTTCTCTGTTTATAGTCTGTTCCTGGTTTTGGCTTCAAAGATCTGTCAGATAAATCTGTCTGTGTAAACGCACCATAAGCTTCAGTATAACCTTAGGGGACAAGGACTGGAATGTAAAGGGGTCATTAGAGGACATTCCCCATGGTAAACAAGCAGAGTAATCCTTTGTGAACACACGACTCTGACTTGGAGACGGTGCCACATATGCAGACCTGCCTCTGGGTATAGGATTCTAGAGAGAAGCGCCATGTAAGTGCCCTATTAAATTAAATTTGAACGATATAACAATTGTTCGCACGATAAACGCTAATAGTTTCGGGTATGCAGGCAACGGTCGAAAAATCATTTGTGTCATTTGATCGCATCTTTTAAGCTGACCATAAAATCGTTCGCTAAATATACTCTAATGATACACATTGTTCATTCTATTGCCGGGTTTAGGAGGAGTAAACTATCACAACAACGACTATCGCTCTGTGTGTTATGGTGAACATTTGTAGGTCATTCCTAAAAGCGCTCGTTTGTGATCGATTATCGTTAAAAATCAATGTTGACTGTAGCAAATAGGAATAGTCCATGTTGTTTTTCTGTGAGTAGCCTTACTTTTTATTTTGATACATATCCCAATAGAGAGATGTTGTCTGTAGCAATAAGGCCCCGTTCCCACTGAGCAAAGGTAGCGGAATTCCACGACGGAATTGTCCGCCATGAAATGTCGTTAGCCTCCCGCTCATAATGGGAGTCTATGGGAGGCGCGCGCTCCTGCCCTGTCCGCGCTGAAGAATGAACATGTTCATTCTTCAGCGCGTACAGAGCAGGAGCGTGCGCCTCCCATAGCCTCCCGCTCATAATGGGAGTCTAACGGCATTCCGTCGCGGAATTCCGCTACCTTTGCTCGGTGGGAACGGGGCCTAACGCAACATAAAAAGACATAGAGTATTGGTTGCTATAGGCAACACCTGTCTGCACTATGGCTCTGAAGGAAATGAAGGGAAATTGGTACAAAGGAAACCTGGAGTACTTGCTAGGGATACAGTAGTGGCAGGGCACTTCACTAGGCTCGGCGGTCGGCTTGTCAGAAGGCTGCCTATGAACTCTGTCTCCTAACCGGGTGTCTGGAAAAGCTGGATCTAGTCCTGGAAAACTGGACTGGAGGACTGGATCCAGCTTTTCCAGGCACTCAGGGAGTAGTGGCACGTAGTTCAAAGGTAGACAGCTGACAAGCCAACAACCAAGCCTGTCGAAGCGCTTTGCTACTACTGTAGTATCGCTCATCTCTAGTAGTCGCCCACGGCAACAGATTAGGTTCCACTCCTGTGTTTTAGAGCGTTCTTAGATAATGAGAGCAGAGTTCTACTTTTTTTTTCCTATGTGTAATGACTGATCGATTTCCAGTTTCTCTGGTCTGCCTTCACCGATGTTCACACCTTTAGAGCCCTATTCCACCGGACGATTATCGTTCAGATTATCGTTAAATCATTCGAATCTAAACGATAATCGTTTGGTTGAAATGCAGGTAACGATTAACGACCAAACGAGAAATCGTTGATCTCTTTATAAGACCTGGACCTTTTTTTATCGTTGCTCGTTCGCAAATCGTTCGCATTGAATAAGACGTCGTTCGCAGTAGATACGAACGCAATAGCGAAGAAAAAACGACTGCAAATACGATCATAAGTAATGATTATCGTTCCATGGAAATGAGTGGACGTTTTCAGGTCTTTCGCAATAGCGGTCACTTGAGATCGTTAACGATTATGTGAATAATAATCGTCTGGTGGAATAGGGCCCTTAGGCTCATATTATTTGTCATTCTGTAATGGTTTCCTGCCCTCCAATAACTACTCACAGCAGGCTAGTACCCTACAGCAGCCACTAGGAGGAGCTTTACAGCCTCTGGCCAACTGGGGATGCTGGAAGTTTTAGTGTGGCTGCATTTGGGGAACGTTGGAGTAGATATTAGGGGTGACTTGTATAACACATTGGCAGTGTCGTATCACTTCTGCGGCTGTGGGCGTTTATATCACTGTGGACTCCTGTGTCCTAGATTAGATTACAACTAATGCAGGCATGCCGAATGATTCTGTGCCAACCTACCCAGCCCTAAAGGCTGATCATAGAGCGAGAAAGTGCAGGTAAATGATTATAAGACTGCAGATACAATCTAACGTGTGTCCTTCCAGCTCTCATTGCCATGCGGGTTACTCCTATGCACACACAAGATGTACTAGGCCACTTGCCATCTATGATATGATTGGAATACATGGAGCGCTGGATCTAAAAATCAGATTTTACAGATCAGTATGTGTATCTAGAGGAAAGACAAGCAAACGCAGTATGCTTCATATCAGAACACAAGTGTGAGAGAAGACCCTATTACAGCTGAGTGCTAGAGTGATTTAGGCTGGGGCTATACAGGAACAATGGAGAATTAGGCTGCCTCTATCTATAGCTGTAGATACCATGTCCTCATGATATGCAGTAAGTGACTGATGTAGGTCATACCAGTTTACTATATAAAACTTAGAGACCTTGTCCAAGAATTTCTGAAAATTGCTTAATAGGTGGACTTATGAAAGTAGGATATTACCCATATGATGATATCATACATCCAGGTGATGCTTCAGCCAATCCCTGTCCTTATTGGTGGTGTTTGAATGTATAGTGTGTTACAGGCAGCAGTGTGATGTGTGGGAGAATTGTGGTGCTTTTTCTGTCTCATAGCATTTCCAGCTCTTGTTTAAATTCCAGACAACTCCCTTACCCACAAACAATACCATATGTGAAAGCTGACTTGGGTTTTCATGTGCATGCTTAAAGCGATTCTGTACCCACAATCTGACCCCCCCCCCCCCCCAAACCACTTGTATCTTCGGATAGCTGCTTTTAATCCAAGATCTGTCCTGGGGTCCGTTCGGCAGGGGATTCAGTTATTCTCCTAAAAACAACTTTTAATCCTGCAGCGCTGTGTCTAACGGCCGTGGCTTACATTTGTATATGCACTAGGCTGGCACCACCTCCTTCCTCCCCACCCTCCTCATCATTAGGAATGATCCAGGAACATTTCCTGCTGTTTGAGCCTTGCACAGGTGTATTAATGATCAAGCCCATGTTTATTATACACACAGGTGGGGAATAGGAAGCAATCTGCCTGGAGCATTCCTAATGATGATTAGGGTGGGGAGGAAGGACAGAGAGGGTGTGCCACCCTAATGCATATACAAATGTAAGCCCTGGCCGTTAGACACAGCGCTACAGGAATAAAAGTTGTTTTTATGACAATAACTGCATTCGAACAAATCCCAGGACAGATGTTGGATTAAAAGCCGCTATCCGAAGGTACAAGCTGTTTGGGGGGGCAGATTGTGGGTACAGAGTCGCTTTAAAGGGGTGCTACGAAGGAAAAAATTAAGTTAACTAGTGTCAGAAAGTTATACAGATTTGTAAATTACTTTTGCTTAAAAATCTCAAGTCTTCATGTACTTATCAGCTGCTGTATGTCCTGCAGGAAGTGGTGTATTCTCTTCTGACACAGTGCTCTCTGCTGCCACCTCTGTCCATGTCAGGAACTGTCCAGAGCAGGAGTAAATCCCCATAGAAAACCTCTACTACTCTGGATAGTTCCTGACATGGACAGAGGTAGCAGCAGAGAGCACCATATCAGACTGGAAAGGATACACCACTTCCTGCAGGACATACAACAGCTGATAAATGCTGGAAGACGTGAGATTTTTAAATAGAAATAATTTACAAATCTGTATACTTTCCGACACCAGTTTATTTATTTTTGCCTTTGGAGTACTCCTTTAATATAGTTCCATGGTTAGAGGAGTCGCACACACATCTGCTCAGCGCCATCGCACAGTGTGAATTGAGATAGCTCTGCCTGTGTATGGACCACCACTCCTTTTCAGGGGGTTGGGGAAGACCCCTGTTCTGTAAACATCCTGTGGATATGAGTATCTGAAATAGGAATCACTGTCTGATGTTAGGTTGAGATGAGTAAAATTATAGTATATGCAATGGGGCTTGTTTGGACTGAATGGAACGATCCTGTGCAATATCTACTTTGCAAAAATCACTTTGCAAAATCACTGTTAAAATGTATGTGAACAGAGCAGGACTATCACTGTTGCAACTCCCCAGAAGGCCAGATTACATGTGTATTTTTACATGGTGTAATGGTGCGTTTACACAGACAGATTACTGAAGCCAAATCCAGGAATGGATTTATAAAAAAAGGAGAAATCTCAGTCTTTCCTTTATGACCTGTTCCCTGTTTATAGTCTGTTCCTGGCTTTGGCTTTAAAAATCTGTCAGATCTGTCTGTGTAAACGCACTATAATGGATGTAATTCCTGGCCTGGATTGACATCCGCATGTAATACACTTGTGTGTAACCAGCCTAATGTATAGTCTACCTAAACCGTCCTGACCATGTTAATGATTGTTCTCTTGTGCAGTTGTCTGATGACAGCCATTTCCCTGCGGAACCTCTTATTCGGGAAGCCACCCCTGGAGCAGCTGGCAGCAGAAGTGGCCTTTGCCAATATTAAATATGAAGATCCGAGACATCAGGAAGCTAAGCAGCAAGATGACGCCATGAAAGAGCCAGAACACACAGACCTGTGACCGCACCTTATATGATCATCATTTTCAGTATCATTGGACTATTTTATAACTTTGTTTTGTTTTTTTGTATGGAGGGACAAGCTGAATTCTTTTATACATGGGATTTTACACTACAGGATGAAGCAGAAATAAAACTATTTTACCCATAGAGACAATGTTAGTCCGGTACTGTGCACCTATTCTGTCTGCTCATTTCTCAGGTTGGGTCCACACACAGTTTTACCAAAAGTGGGAGGGGCACGGACAACTAAAAGCTGCACCTTTGTTATGGTATAACTGTGCTTGAACCCAATATAATCTGTCATCACCAGAGCCAGAGATAGTGTTACATCTGTAATGTGATTCCAAGAGCTTCATTACCCAACAGCACAGATGTAAAGTGCTGCACCGCTCACTAGGTATCTGCTTTCAGGTAACAGTATTCTGGTTTACTACTGACTAGAGATGAGCCCAACTCAAGCATGCTAGAGTCCAGTCGTTCAGCATTCGATTACCGGTGGCTGAAGAAGTTGGGTGCAGCCCTAGGGAGTCCATAAAAACATGGGTGCAGCCATAGGCATCCAACTTCTGTAGCCACCTGTATTTAAACATTGAATGATTGGACTTGAGTTTTGCTCATCTCTAGTGTTGATCAGTTTACTTGCAGAGAAAAACAAAGGTCTGATAAGTGTCCGCAACTTTCTTGGCATCATAGGCCCCAAAGGTAGTCAGGAACCCATTACACAACTTCTCTAGGGTAGAAACTTCGTAAACCGAATCATGCTGCTAGCTATGTCATTTCCCCACACTAGTTCGTTAAAGGGAATGTATCACCTACATTCTTTCACGGATTACTCAGATACTAAAACTTGTTTTTTTGTTTTTTTTTTTAAATATATAGTTAAGGGGGCTGCCATCTTGCCTGAGCAGCTTTTAACAGCATTTAGTGACATGCTTTATGGCAAGACTTAAAAATGGGTATAAGCAAATTTACAGTACTAGGGAATCACTTTGCTAGTCTCTGCCGACAGCCAGCTCCGCACTGAGTGCTTGGAAAAGCTGGATCCAGTCATGGGAGAAGTTTTCCAGAACTGGATCCAACTTTTCCTGGCTCCTGAAATATCCATGGAGCTAATAAGCGAAAGGGATACATGTGAGTGCATTGGCTGCCCATAGAGAGAGGGATAGATATTTATTTTTATAATCAGATCCCCCTTCAAGGGAGATCGGTTGTTTTCATATTAAAAGCTTAATTTTCAGGAAGAAGCATGATCCGCTGCTGGTTACTGGGCAGAGTTTTGTAAGTATCCAAATAATTGGTCAAAAAACAAGATGACGTCATCATACCAGCTTATCAAAACCACCCGATGCCGGTAACCGTTGATACAGTTACATTAAGACAAAGAAGGAGCTACCTTGGCTTATCGCTTTCCGTGATTTCTTGCTGCGCAATGGAAGATCTCTACTATAAAGTGCTCTCCAGAGCGTCTGGGTTAGGTGGCGAAGACTGGTTAAAACGGTGCCTTTGCATTGCCACCGAAGATGGAGAGACAGTACCTACCGGATCCGGTGTGAAGGCTTCGGGACTCCCGGGGTCCGGCAGATCCATCATGGCCGGTGATGTGGTGAATCCGGGCGGCCTGTTTCGTCTGCCTGTTTCCGGCGCAGGAAGATCCGGTGATATGACAAGTGGCAGCGTCTGAGATGGAGGCGGTCCTTCCGGCGGAGCGATGGCCGGTGTCGGAGGCGGAGAAGAGTAAGTCACCGGTTAAGCCTGCGGACAGAGGCTGTAAGGGGCAATCTAAGAAGAAGAGGGTGCAGACGAAGGAGATTTCAGACCTACTGCTTCGTTGAAGGATGCCGACAGGGCAGATAGTCTGGGTGAGTGTGGTGCTTTTAGCGCCCCCCACCCCCTGCGATGCCGGTTCCTAATTCATGTGCTGGGCAAGCAGTTTCTGTTGATAAAACATTATCTGGAATAGCCACTCTGTTAAGGATGTTGGGCAGTGATAATGTGTCTAGTAATGTCAATACTACTGCTAAATGTATGTCTTCCCCTACTAATATGGGTCTGGATTCTTTCGGGACAGCATGGGTTAATAAGTCAGTTGATGATTGGATGTCTACATTGGACCGTTTTTCTTCTAGTGGTTCACCGGCTGAGCAGCTTGTCCCTACCACGAGACCTGGCATACCTGATGTGTGTTTTAAAGAAGTATTGCCATGTACTGTCTCGCCTTTAGGCTTTCCTTTGTCTCAATCTACTAAAGATAAAATTTGGAAGTTTGAGTTTATTGATTTGTTCTCCTTGTTGCCACAATTCAAAGAGTGTAAGGATGAAAAAGAGGAGAGCGACAAAAAGAAGCCTGTTGTTTATAAATCTTTTAATAATTGGTTGCAGGCTTTTTGTATTTACACTTCTGTTTTGGGGGAACGCCATCCGGCTGTCTGTTCATCCCTATTTCAGCATGTTGACATAATCTTAGATGCGTATCGTAGCTTTGGTGGTACTGCGTGGCTACATTATGATGAGATGTTTGGCGAAAGTTGTCGGTATATCCGAACCTAAAGTGGGGACAAAAGGACTGTGGGACTGTGGATACAGTTGATGATCCCGCAGAGGAATCGTCCCATGGTGTCGACTGCTCCGGCTCAGTCCTTTCGTAAAGGACTGTGCTTTGCTTACAATGAATCTTCTTGTAAGTGGGCACAGTCGTGTAAGTACAAGCACGAATGTGCTCACTGTGCCAGATCTCACCCGGTGTCCCGATGTTTTAAGAGGTTTGGTCACAACATGCAACAGACAGGTGTTGTCAGAGATTCGATTCCGAAAGGCTCGGACTCCGGTGAGACTGGACGTAATGCGCCAGTGGCTAGAGTGGTATCCAAACAAACGGATGGCTGACTTGTTGCTCTTTGGTTTTGAATATGGATTTCCAGTTCTCAGTTATACAGGTAAAGGTTGTTTTGTTGCAGGTAACTCTAACTCAGTATTGTTGAATAAGTCCGAGGTGGACAAAAAATTGTCCAGGGAAATATGTGAAGGGAGGGTGGAAGGTCCTTTTTCTTCCCCCCCCCCCCCCTTCCCTTTTCGGATTTCAGGATTTCTCTGTTAGGTCTTATTCCAAAAAAGGAGCCTCATAAGTTTAGGCTTATTCATAATCTTTCTTTTCCTAGGGGTTTGTCTTTAAATGACTCTGGTCTGGTCTCTGGTGTCGGTTCGTTATAGTTCTTTTGATTCGGCACTTGATTTACTTAGGTCGTGTGGTCGGGATGCATTGTTGTCCAAGGCCGACATTGAGTCGGCGTTTAGGCTGTTACCCGTTTGTCCGACTGGTTTTAATTCTCTTGGTTTTATGTGGCGTGGTAAATATTTCTTTGATAAATCGCTGCCTATGGGTTTTTCGATGTCCTGCTTTTACTTTGAGTCTTTTTCTTCTTTTCTGGAATGGGTTGTTAGAGAGCGATCTGGTGTCCATTCGTGTTGTCATTACTTGGACGATTTTTTGTTTGTAGGCGGTTCAGGTTCCGGTGATTGTGAGAGGTTATTGTCCTCATTTGAGATGGTTTGTTCGGAGTTTAGTGTACCTTTGGCCCGGACTAAGACTGTTTTACCCTGTACCAGGTTGGAATTTTTGGGTATTGTCATTGACACTGCTAGAATGGAGTTTTGTTTGCCCGAGGCAAAGATTTTAAAAATCCTGGGTTTGTTGTCGGCCTTTTTGTCGAAGAAGTCTTTTTTGAAGGATTTGCAATCGTTGCTTGGCAACCTTGTGTTTGCGATTCGTGTTGTTCCGATGGGCAAGGTTTTTTGCCGGAGGATGTATGCGGCTACGAGAGGTCTCTCCTCCCCGTACTCACATGTTCGTATTACATTACCCTTGAAGAAGGATATCCGTGTTTTGGTTTTCCTTTCTTTCTGAATTTAACGGTAGGGCAGTGTGGCAGGGTGAATTCGTGGACGCTGAGGCTTTGGGTTTGTTCACCGATGCGGCAGGCAGCTGTGGTTTGGGGGCTTTTTGGGATAATCATTGGTGTGCTGATGTATGGCACCCTAGTTGGGTTAATGCTGGTGTTGTCAAGAACATTGTGTTGTTGGAATTGTTTCTAGTGTTGGTTGCTCTTACTTTATGGGGGGATGATTTTAAAAATAAACGTATACTGGTTAGCACTGACAATAAAGGGGTAATGTTTGCAATTAACTATGTCTGCTAAGTCGGATTTGGTTGTGCAGTTGTTGCGTCATTTGTTTTTGCGCTGTTTTAATTTGAATATATGGCTTAAGGCTAAATATGTTCCTGGAACTTCTAATATTATAGCGGATGCTTTGTCTCGGCAACAGATTCGTCGATTCCGATCTTTGGTGCCTGGGGCGGATCTGGAGGGTCTTCCTTGTCCGCCCGGTCTTTGTGATTTAATTTGGAATTGATGTCTGGATTTCTGGAAAGATCACTGTCTAAAGTCACCTGGAAGGCCTATGCTGCTGCTTGGATTAGGTGGTGTTCTTTTTGTGTTGGCCACCGGTTTTTCCCCCTTTCTTCCTCTCAGTTGCACTTTCTGTCCGATTTGTTGGCTCTCGGTGTCTCTTTATCTGTTATATTGAAAATTGTCTCCGGCGTGTCCTTTTTTTCAGAGGTGGTTTTGTATAAACTCTATCTCTGCTTGCTTTGCTGTGAAACAAGTGTCGAAGGGGGTCCGTTTGTCTAGAGGTCCTGCTCCAGACGGCCGTAGGCTTGTTACTTACCCTATGTTGTTGCGATGAGGTTTGTTTGTCCTCATATGAGGCTGGGCTTTCCGTGTCGGCGAATTAGTAGCTGATAGTGTTCGGTCGGTTTCAGCTTTGTGTCTTTGTGATGTTAAGGCCTCTAGTGTTATGGTTTCTTTGTCTATCAGACGGTCCAAAACTGATCCGTCCGGAAAAGGTTCGACTCTGGTTCTGCGATCCATTGTTGATAGTCGGGGTCGACTAATTTTAAACTTACTTTTAAGGTTTTGCATTCTTTATACTCGCATACGGTTTTGTGCTTTTCCGAAATCATACCGAGATTGGTGTGGTCATTTCCTGGTTACACTTATCTCGATATGATTAGACGTGGGATGTCTAATTTCACGGCCACGGTGGACGGAACTTGCTTTCGTCACTTAAGACTTGGGAGGGTTTTATTCCCGGTCTTTATCGGGTAGATGGTGTCCATCTATCCGATATAGGCTTGGATATTTTTAATATGGGCTTGCAGAGCGTTATTGAGTTAGCCTCATGCTCGGCATTGGTGGGTGGGTCGCCTCAGGATAATTTGGGGGGGGACATTGTTGTTTTCAACTACCTGTTGGGTAAACTAAGTTAAGTTATTTAAGTATGAATTAGTACATGTTTTTTAATGTTATCGTTAATTAATAAAGATAAATTAAACATGTACCAAAACTCTTGAGTAAACCTTAAATAAAATCCCGTGGCCATGTATACCACAATTTTTGGAAATGGTTGTCCGTGTCATAATTTTTTTTAGGTAAAGGGGTTGGGCATATGCCATTTGCACATCACATGAAACAGCAACAGGCTGACAGCAGAGACCAGCTAAGCACATCTTTAGTACTGTAAATTTGCTTATCCCTACTTATGAACATAGACGACAATCATGACACGGTCTGCCAGCAGATGACTTATCTTCTGGCCGTTTCCTCCAAAATGATTGATAGTAGGAAAAGGCTGGCAGTGGCCTGACGCTACAGAGTGGGACTGGTAGTGTTAGCCCGACACTGTAAGCCCAAAAGTTTCAATCTGGTCTGGGTGGTATGATGTCCGCCAATTACCAGAATCGAGTCAGAAGCTCTCACTGAGAACTAACTATAGAGCAGTTACATCTTTTTAGACAACCCATCTCCAGCAGCAACTCAGTAAGGGTCCCTATATGCTGGAAAGCCCACATGTGCTAACCTTTTTAAATAGGAAGAGTTTAGCAAACACCTTAAAAGGGGTTTTTCGATCACTATAAGAACATAGCCACTTTCTTCCAGAGACAGCACCACTCATCTGTACTTTGGGTGCAGGTTTTGTAACAAGAGTTCCATTTAAGTGGATAGAGCTCAATTGCAAACCTCACCTGAATTGGAGATGAGCAATACTGTCTCTGAAGAAAGTGGCTGTTTTTATAGCGCTAGATAAACCCTTTAAGGGAACAGCCTTATCCCTATGTACAATAAACTTGAACTGTTTAAGTGCTAGGCCTTACCTCACACACTAGACAGTATGCTTCAAAACAGCTTTGGCACTCAATAAAATGCCAGGTGTTCTGAATTTTAAGGCTCATGGTGTATTTACACAGAATTTTGAAGCCAAAGCCAGGAATGGATTTGAAAAAGAGAAAATTATAGTTTCTAACCTGTTCTTGGCTTTAAAAAAAATAAATAAATCTGTTAGACAAGTCTGTTTAAAGGCACTAACACCAATCTGAGCTTCTAGCCAAATAAAGACTTCATTCCCAGCTGACAGGATCCATAAGGACATCTTTACACAGCCTAAGATGGGGCCATCCATGTAAGGACAAATGAGCAGCACTTGTTTGCAGTGTCTTCAGACAGCATTGTAATTCACAGGACCATTGAAATCTATGGCTATCTGCTGCACATCCCATTTTAAACATGCCAACAGGAATGGTTTATCACAGCTGACAGGCAACAAATAAGCAGTGGAACAAGTTGTATTAGCAGTATTCAGCATTATCCCAAGTTACAGGATTGCTGGAAGATTTATTCTTAATTTTCAAGCAATCTGGCAGATGGGCTCTTTGGGACAACACTGACCACTGCTAGCACCATCTTTTACTTATTGCATTGTATGGGCCACTTTCTGGAAGCATGCTGTATGGTACTGTCAGCTTTTGCAGTCCCTACAGTCCTGGATCTAAACAATTCAAAGGAGAAAGCGAGCACCAACCTCATTCCCTGCGCACTGCCACTGCTTTTAAAGGAGTTATCCAGCACTACAAAAACATGGCCACTTTCATTTCCAGATTGGGTGAGGTTTCAAACTCCATTCCATTGAAATAAATGGTGCTCTATTCCAAACCACACTTGACCTGGAGATAAGGGGGAGAAGTGGTCATGTTTCTGTAGCACTGGATAACCCCTTTAAACACACCAGTGGCGAGCAGGTGGGGCTGCCAAGGTGATAGCTAGATCGGAGCCGTGGCAGAAAACCACAGCTATCACAGAGCAACTGCAGATCACCACTATCTAGATTGACGGTTTTACATGGAAGACGATGATGCATGTCAGCTGATCATTGTCTATTACACAAAGCGATTGGCCAATAGCTTTGTGTCATAGGGCCCTAAGCAATCTAATAACTGCTGTTCAGAAAAGTCAGTTTCCTTGCAGTTAGCGAACCCATTACAGAGATTGATGTAGTCTTCAGAGCCATGTTGACCTGTGCCCAATAGGATGCCATGCAAGCTTAAAATGGCCAGACCACCAATATGGCCCATTCACATAAATATGCACACTATCCATGATAGTGGTAACAGGCATGTCTGGTATACCTATGCAATGCTATGGCATTTTGGTTGACTTCTCAAGCAGATAAGCAGCAATGAGGCATTAAGAAAACCAGACCCTTTGGGTGAACCATTTGTATTTTGCCATGTTATCTTTCATACACATGACTTAAAAATGACACGAGACCAGTTTTAAAGTGAGCACCTAATACTTTATTAATGAATCTTGCTGTGATTGTATTCTTTTACCAGAACCAGACACATGGAATAGTATAAAATAAAAAATGGAGGTTAGTGTAACCCATTAGCAGTCAGTGCCTCCTCTACAGGACAAGCGTGTAAACCACCAGTTTCTCTGTACAACACTGGTATAGTGCTTATTCCTGCAGAGGACACTCCGACTGAATAGAGATACATGTTAAGCCAGGACCTCTGCAAAGCACAGCTAAGGTTTTTCTGTACTACACCTTAGCATGCCAGAGGTGACTGGAGGGGAGGTGTATCAGAACCAATAACAGCATAAAGTGTATTTAAAAAAAAATAAAATAAAAGATGTTGCCTGCAGCACAGGCTACTCTGTACTTACGCCCATGCTCGGCAACACAATAAATAAAGCAGTTAACACATCCATTTTCAAGTAAGATCCTTTGCTCTCTCCCTGCTGCTAGTCGGGTGCCTCAACTCCACACTTGGCTAGTTTCTCTGTAGCCACACCAGCCAGCTGTGGAGGGGAATTAGTTACGGCACCGGCTTGCAGAAGGTTAAATAGGAGACAGGGAGAGGTTTGTGCAGTGTGGCTGTGTAAAAAGGGGGAAAAGGTTTCTTCAAATAAACTAAGGAGCGAGTACAGGCACCAGGAGAGATATAACAGCACTAAGAGGCCACTTTATGGGGACAGATGTTCTGCTTTACAGCCACTGGAAATTACACGTGTATGGTTTTGGCAAAGTGCTGAGTCATATGCATAGGGAATTATTAAAATGCACACTAGACATGCATGGGATGTTGCAACCGACTTTTATAGTAATAGGAACTGCATCTAGGACCCAACAAGATCCATTACAGAAACTATCAGCGAGTATAAGACAGTGGCGACTATGGCAGTCTATAGAAAGCCCAGGGACAGTATACTTTGTCGAGATACAACACTTAAGGCTACCGGAAAAGAAAATGAAAGCCTTGTCTGCTATTAAGCACTGATTGACAGCGAGGAGGGTGGGGACGCTCATACATGGTACCGTCTCCACAAGAAGCAGGACATGGCACTGGAGACTACAGTGAACCAATAGAATGACAGGAAAGCTTAGTATGGGGCCTTTTCCTCCCTAGGAATCTGCAGGCTTCTCTGTATATAACGCCAGCAGGTCAGAGGAGGAAAAGCCTAACAATCAATACTCCAGCTTTTTGGGCACTTCCCAGGGGAAGCTGTCCCTACCAAAATGACCATAGGCTGCAGTCCTCTGATAAATTGGCTTCTTCAGATCCAGATCCCTGGAATATACAAGTTAGTTTGTTAATGTAGAGTATAAGGAACAAACCGGTTTATCAAATTAATATCAGCTATGGCAGGATCCTGCCCCATGGCTTCTGTACAGGGCACTTACCCTGGGGACATCCCGGTCACTATACTCACCCAAATACAGACTGCCTAGTGTAGGGTCCACCAGTGGCCCGAAACCCCTCTCAATCTTCTCATCGCGCCTACAGTGCTCAGCGCACACTGTAGGACAAGCCCTTACTGGGTTTAGACTAGCTACATCACGGACACCTTAAAACTCCTCCCTCCCACTCTTTGTAAAACAAAGCAATGCTTGCTGCCGACTTTACCTGACAATGACACCAGGGCGGAGGTCAAAGTTCTTCTTCACTATAGCCAGCAGCTCCCGCTCGCTCTTTTGGGAGGTCCCATAGTGGAAGATTGAAATGGACAGGGGATGGGCAACTCCGATTGCATAGGAAACCTGTTTAAAAGATTGAAGATCTACAGTGTGAAAACCACAGGCAAAGGGTACGGTGTAGATACCGACTAGCCAGCCTTCCATTTATACACAAACCCTTAATAAAACTCTACATACCTGAACAAGGACACGGCGGCAAAGGCCAGCCTTAACTAGAGATTTAGCCACCCAACGGGCAGCATAAGCAGCAGATCTGTCCACCTTTGTATAGTCCTTGCCAGAGAAGGCTCCACCACCATGAGCGCCCCATCCACCATAAGTATCCACAATGATCTTGCGTCCAGTTAAACCAGCATCTCCCTAGAAAAAAAAAAAAAAAAAAAAAAAGATTGCATAATTATTATATATGCCAAAGGCAACTCCTACACACCATTCGTAGATTGAAAGGAACTAAGGGCCTACTGACCTGTGGACCACCAATGACAAAGCGGCCACTGGGCTGCAGGTGGTAGATAGTATCGTCATCCAGGTACTTAGCAGGAACCACAGTCTTTACTACTTTATCCTTCAGTGCATCCCGCATCTCATCCAGGCAGATTCCCTCATCATGCTGGACAGAGACTACAATGGTGTGCACTCTGATGGGGATCACTGCTCCACGGTCCTGCATATACTGGACTGTCACCTGGAGAGTCACAGAACACTGTCAGTATGCTCCACAATGACAATCACAGGGAACAGGCACATGTCAGCAAGTTTACCTCACCTGGGTCTTAGAGTCAGGACGAAGCCAGGGCAGGGTGCCATTACGACGAAGCTCTGCCATCCTGGCATTCAATTTGTGGGCCAGCACAATGGTCAGGGGCATGCACTCCTCTGTCTCATCTGTGGCATAGCCAAACATAAGACCCTGCAAAAAAGAAAAGATTAAGCATGACAGCCATGTTTTCTGGTATCACAGCTATAAGACTTCAGACCAGTTTTTACCTGGTCCCCAGCACCAACATCCTCTTCATTCCTATCCAAGTGGACACCCTGGGCAATGTCAGGAGACTGCTGTTCAAGGGCAACAAGAACATTGCAGGTCTTGTAGTCAAAACCTAAAAAAAAATTAAATGTAAATTCCCATGTTCCCAACAAGGATTGATTGAAACCTGCTGAAGTCTGTTTTTCTTACCTTTGGAGGAATCATCATAGCCAATATGTCTGACTGTGTCCCGCACAATCTTCTGGTAGTCCACTGATGCTCTAGAGGTAATCTCGCCAGCGAGAAGAATCATCCCAGTCTTGGCCACTGTCTCTGCAGGCAAACAGAACGGCAGTCAAGTCACATCCTTGGCGCCCGTCACCTCGTAAATACAAGCGCCGCAATGCACCAACACTTACCACAGGCTACTTTAGCATCTGGGTCCTGCTTGAGATGGGCGTCCAGGACTGCATCACTGATTTGGTCACAGATTTTGTCTGTAAATAAAAAGCAGCTGATAAGGGACAAAGTATAAGAGGCAGAGGATATCACTAAGTAAGAAGTCAGCTCTCAAGTATAAAGACTCTAAGCAGCCAGTCTGCAAAGCAGGTGGTCTCACTTTAACTACCCCTTTAAGCATGGGGACCCAAAGTCACTGACCTTTTGGTACTGTATGTAATTTGGAACGCGAGGAGCAGATGTCCCCTCCATATAAGGAGACGTCACCCACCACCTGCTCCCCCCATAGAGCCGAGGGAGTCGCGTTACAAACCCTGTGCGCTCTCAGTCATACGCTACACACTGATTTTACTTCATCTATTGTTCCCTGTTATCAGCTGGGGAAAGGATTTATAATCCTTGTTCTGGAATGATCCATCCCCCAGATGGACGCAATATCCCCAGCCAGTAATGACACTACAGCTGCCTTACACACCATGTACTATCCCCAGTCATGATAAACATTGCGCAATGCAATCTCAGTCATGACGCCACTCGTCTGTTTACTTTCCAAGGAAACTACCGCTGGCAAACAGAGCCAGGAACTGATCCAAGTAGTATAAGGCTGGGCTCTGCCCGCTGAAATGCAGAGACCCAACGTTATTGCCCAATATAGAACGTAAAGGCAAATACACAAACACAGCAATCCTAAGAGTGCAGCTGTCCAGAAACCTGATAGCCGCTGTGTCGCCATTGGGCCATCCCCTCGCACACCCACCAGGATGACGCACAAGGATACATGACTGGTGCTATGATGGCCGCTCTGCTCTATACATATACCTGGAGGCTGCGCTAGAGTCACTAATCAGCGGCCGATTTATTCAGCCTTGAACTGGAACTACTAAGGGACCACAACCTTTTTATCCCCTAAAATTAGCAAATTGATGACTGATCTGCTACAAATTCTCAGGATCTTAGTGTAGATTTGTTCACTTCTACTTAAAGGGGGAGGTATAACCCTAAGTGTCTATCACTGGCATCTCGCTTCCTGTGCGGTCACATGACCACTATGGCACCCTGCCAATCTGAGTGACTTTATCAGGCGCCATGCCCCTCCTTAGTTATACCGCCACTTTCTACGCAGTAAGCTAAGGTCGGAGTCCTACTGTAACCTATCCCGTTATGTCATACCTACAGTGCAGCCAGGTACCAGGCCCAGTATATACTTTGTAGGATGTATATTTAACCCTTACACTTTCAGCTCATATGTGGGATCTTTACCAAGTCTTGAAAAAAATCCCCCACAATGAGACAAAGGGTTAATAAAGAGATTCCTTACTATACTGATTACAGGACTACAACTCCCAGCATGCTCCATCAGCCAAGTGCTAATAATAAATGCTGGGACTTGTAGTTTTATCAACCGGCTTGAGGCAGTTACCGTATAACCTGGTGTAGGTGGGCACTGTCATGAGGTGTCAGGTTACAGCTATGGAGATGAGAGCACATGGTGTACAGCGTGACCACCTCAGTTACATCAGCTCCAGACAATGGCGACCAGGAAGCTCGGCCGCTCGCCCAGGTGGCTCCAGCACAGCAGGAGGGGGGAGAGAGAGACAGCCCAGGAGTGGCCGCCGCGGACCACGTGCTCTCAGCTGCATTGCGGCGGGCGCGCGCCCAGGCAGTACAGAGCGCCGCTCAGACTCCGCTCTTGCCGTAACGTTTCTCAACCAACTTTATCAATCGATGACAATAAAAATATATACAATAATTAGACCGAACAAGCGATGACGTCACCCCAAGTGCCCTTGCAGGCATCACCTTCTATATACACACTCACCAGGGTGTCCTTCCCCGACCGACTCTGATGTGAAGAGAAAGCTGCCCTCGTCGATGAGAGAGTCGTGGAATCCGTTGAGCAGCTGTCCGTTCATGCCTGCGGTTTAGGCTACTATCGGGTGGGTACAGAGCTTCTATAGTCTTGGTCCTCGCTGGTTGGAATGCAGGAATGGCGCCAGGTACAGAGGCTTTTATAGCTTCCCAGCGCTTACGTCACGCATCCCGCGCGACGCCTTTCGGCCATTCCCCGGCCCCCTTTTTACATGACGTCGCCGCTGGTGAGAGTGGGCCGAGCCAAGTGGGTTATACCACTATGTACATGGTGGGGGGGGAGACCCTGAATAGCAGCGCTTATGAGAGAAAACTGAGCATGGTAATGAGGGATTGTTTCAGAGATTTAGTGTCGGTAGCTGCTGATTATACGGTTTAAAATGTTTATAGCTGTCTTATTTTATGTTTATAGCTGTCTGTGTATTGGTACGGTCCCGGTATCTTGAGGTTACAGCTAGGGGGAGGAGCCTAGTCAGTCTGTCCTGAGGCGGGGAGGAGGCTGGAGCTCTTTATGATCATCCCTGACTAGAGAGCAAGAGAGCAATGGACAGTAATAACCTAGAGAGGGCTCTGTAGATATATATATAAATATATATATATATTTATTTATAAATATATATAAATAGTATAGGATATGGGAAATACACTAGTGCACATTCCCTTCGCCATGAAACATCAACATTGTGACAGGAATAATAAAATATTATCCAAATAAACCCCCCAGTGCTACAGTATGGATGCAACATAAAGAGAATATACACTATAAGCGATATCATTTCTATAATGCACATGTTAGGCTGGGTTCATACTGTGCTTTTATGTTGCATTTTTGAGATGAGGTTTTGTTTTTTTTTCCTGGTTGGGAGATGCATGTTAAAAGCACAAAAACACCACAGTGTGAACACAGCCTGGTGGGTGACATAGTTACATTAGCATCATGTAGAAGGTCAGCTGGATAGTTGTATGGAGCCGTTAATAATCAGTGATGGACTTATACTTAGATTTGGCTGATGCCTTGCATTGTCTTGGTTTATCGGCAATAGTGAAACGTATAGGGGGTGCCCCCTATGGTGCAGGTTCAGCTTGTGTCCCCCCTCATATTGTAGGACAGGAGAGACATGCAGCATTAGCCTCTGGCTGCAGGGGCGTAGCTAAAGGCTGATGGGCCCTGGTGCAAAATGTTAGCTTGGGCCCCCCATCTCACCCGATCAGGCAAAGTCCTATCTAACGTTATATCCAATTACTTCTAATGCACTGTCTCCACCTCATGTACTGCACTACTGCCCCCTATAATTAATGGACTGTACTGTGTCATTGTCTAATCATTGTATTCCAATCTTTGACTCTCCAGCTGAAAAACTACAACTCTCATCATGAACTGCCAGCTGGATATGATGGGGGTTGTAGTGCTGCAACCTGAAGAGCCAAATGCTGCAAAACTCCCATAATAAACTGTCAGCAGGGCACGATGAAGTTTGAACTTCTGCAACCTGGAGAAGTCACCTGATATCACCTGCAGTCCTATGTAACACCACAGATAACAGTGATATCTGAGTACAGATAATGTAGTAGTCACCTGCAGTCCTATGTAACACCACAGACAACACAGTAATATCTGAGTACAGATAATGTAGTAGTCACCTGCAGTCCTATGTAACACCACAGATAACACAGTGATATCCCTCTGAGTACAGATAATGTAGTAGATGTCACCCGCAGTCCTATGTAACACCACAGATAACAGTGATATCTCTGAGTACAGATAATGCAGTAGATGTCCCCTGCAGTCCTATGTAACACCACAGATAACACAGTGATATCTCTGAGTACAGATAATGTAGTAGTCACCTGCAGTCCTATGTAACGCCACAGACAACACAGTGATATCTCTGAGTACAGATAATGTAGATATAGACCCCCTGTGTAGCCCCCCCATAGTATAGACCCCCTGTGTAGCCCCCCCCCCACAGTATAGACCCCCTGTGTAACACTCTCATAGTACAGACCCCCTGTGTAGCCCCCCCCCCCACAGTATAGACCCCCTGTGTAACCCTCTCATAGTATAGACCCCCTGTGTAGCCCCCCTCCCATAGTATAGACCCCTTGTGCAGCCCCCCTCATAGTATAGACCCCTTGTGCAGCCCCCCCAATATAGACCCCTTGTGCAGCCCCCCCCAGTATAGACCCCCTTGTGCAGCCCCCCAGTATAGACCCCTTGTGCAGCCCCCCCAGTATAGACCCCTTGTGCAGCCAAGCCCCCGCCCCCCAGTATAGACCCCTTGTGCAGCCCCCCCAGTATAGACCCCTTGTGCAGCCCCCCCCAGTATAGACCCCTTGTGCAGCCCCCCCAGTATAGACCCCTTGTGCAGCCCCCCCCAGTATAGATCCCTTGTGCAGCCCCCCCAGTAAAGACCCCTTGTGCAGCCCCCCCAGTATAGACCCCTTGTGCAGCCCTCCGCCAGTATAGACCGCTTGTGCAGCCCCCCCCAGTATAGACCCCTTGTGCAGCCCCCCCCAGTATAGACCCCTTGTGCAGCCCCCCCCCCAAGAATAGACCCCTTGTGCAGCCCCCCCAGTATAGACCCCTTGTGCAGCCCCCCCAGTATAGACCCCTTGTGCAGCCCCCCCCCCCAGTATAGACCCCTTCTTCAGCCAAGCCCCCGCCCCCCAGTATAGACCCCTTGTGCAGCCCCCCACATCGCAACATTTATGTAAAAAATGAAAAAGGAAAAAAAAATAATAATAAACTCACCTCACCTGGATCCTTGATCTCCCTCAGGCCTGGCAGCCTCTCTTTAGTTCAGTGAGCTTCCGGGATGCCCCGGCCGGAAGCTTACTGATGCAGGACCGCGGCGCCCGGATTTCTCCTCTCTGATAACGTCACATGTCAGCTGCCGAGGAAGAGGAGAAGTCCCGGCGCCGCGGTCCTGCATCATTGAGCTTCCGGCCAGGGCCTGCATCCCGGAAGCTCACTGAACTGAAAGAGGTCCGGCGGCCGCGGCTATTTAACTGCACGGGGGGGACCGCATATGCCCCCCGGCCCAGCCCGCCCCTGCCGCGCCCCCCCCCCCCGGATTGGGGGAGCACAGGAGGAAGTGGCAAGGGGGGCCGTGCGGGCCCCCCGAGCGTAGGGGCCCGGTCACCATGGCGGCCCCTGCGACCCCTATAGCTACGCCACTGTCTGGCTGGTGACCTTCTAAGGATCTGGGGACTTTATGTTTACACAATAAATCCCTGGCATATATTGGGAGTTTTCCCTGATACCCAACCTGTGTTAGAACTACAACACTCCTGCCTGGACAGCCTTCCTTAAAGGGGAACTATCAGCAGGTTAGACAAATCTAACCTGCTGATAGCCCCCTATTGAGCAGGAGATGCCGAGGATGAAGGTATGCCACTTACCTTCCTCCTCGGCACCGTGCCCCTGTTGTTAGTCACTTACTCGGTCTGGTAAGATTGTTAGGAGCACTGCCCCCATAGCATCGATCCGGCTGTCCCACTCCATTGATTATCATTGGAAGGGGGCAGATTGGCGCTATGGGGGTGGGGAAGTGCTCTTAAAGGTCTTACCGAAACATGGAGTAAATGACTAAGTGCATGAGAACATCACCGAGGATGAAGGTAAGACACATATCTTCACCCTCAGTGTCTCCTGCACAATAGGGAGGTATCTCTAACCTGCTAATAGTTCCCCTTTAATGCAGGCCCAATGCACAACATGGCAGCCTTAGCGTTCTCTGGGCTCATACTGTCCCACCATGCTCTTCATGTGACATTATAGTAGTACCTAAGGATATGTATTATGGATCTCTATATGCTTTCAGCAATACACCATTCATGAGGCAAGTTGAGGTTCTCACCTCAGGCAGCATTCCCCCAGGAAGGCCACCACACTGGGAGCCCTTAGACTCCATTGTTAGAGATGAACACCGCTGAGGATTTGACACTGTAGTATTTTTCTGACCCACGTATATATATATATATATATATATATATATATATATATTTTGTCTATCACCATAAAGATTTGGCAGCTAAGGGTTACTTTCGTCTCCAATCCTCCTCTCCATTAACGTGCACGTTTTGCTTAGGATGTGCATGTTATATTTATGGAGGGAGGAGGAGCGAGCGGCTGCTGGAAATCTCCAGCTCTTACAGTAGGAAATGTAATGGCTGATGGTTCATTTTGTTGCATTAACCCTGTATCTAAATACCCCGGGCAAGGGCACGTGCCCCGCATAACCCCCCCTAGCAATGCTACTGTAAGCAAAAAAGCAAAATGCTGAAAATCTAGTATCTATAGGCAGCTTTATTCCTTTCTTCACTAAATCACCAGTGCTCTGCTCATCTATATGGGATTTGCTGTTCTGCAGCGACTGTGCACGGACCTGGAGTCGAGAATGTTCTCTATGATGACCCAGTACAGATCCCGGGGCCGTGCGCTGTACCTTTATGTAGACTCTAGAGAGATTACTATGTGTTTCCAAGAGCACCAGAATCTAGGAACATGATCGGCCTAGGAGGATTAGCCCAGATTATACCATGAAAATGCAATTGTCCTGAGAGACGTACTGGAAGAATCACATTGTGCTCTACTGCGGCCCATAAGATTTATAAACCTATAACGGCCATCTTCATGGATTCATCATGTTCGGCAGATCTCATGTAGGTTACACCAGCAGTGGGCCTGTGTCGGGAGAGGTGTTCGGTTGCTCCCTCCTCCTTTCTCTGCAGATTTTCCTTCCGCAGAATCATTGCTGATGAAACAAAGAGCAGGCACGTGGAACCTGAGCAGCTACAGAGAGAACCGAGAGCCATGACACTGCACACACAGCATGCTAACCTTATACATGGTTCATTCACACATAACAGCGGTGACCCACTGGACCATTATAAATTGTAATCATGTTCATTTTAATAGTTAATTGTTATGCGTAAACTGTTAGGGTCTTGTTTTTTGCAGCTAATACAACATTAATTTCATCTGAGAATGCATATTTACAACTGAAGCTATCCAGGGGGGGGGGGGGGGGGGGGGGTAATATTCCAATACTGTACTACTAGTCAGGGGTGTAGTTAGGATTTATGGGGCCCCATAGCAAAAACCTGTATAGGGCCCCATTAATCCTGGAGAGCCCCCCCCCCCCCCCCCCCCACACACACACACGCATACATACGACCTAGCACAAAATAATAATGAAATTGCAAACTTGCTTTATATCACATCTACTGTTAATTTAGGGCCCTATTACACGGAACGATAATCGGCCGAATCAGCCCTATCCATCGACGATCCGACAACGATCAGCCGATGACAGTGATCATCGGCTGATCATTGATATAGGTTTGGACGTATAATTGTTAGGCGCCAACCGCGCATTGCTAGGTATAATGGCCGTGCGCGTCCTGCGGCTTTCAAACTCTATACATTACCTATCCATGCTGCGGGGCTCCTCTTGCGGTCTTCTTCTCACCGGGTCCCGCACTCTGCAGCTTCAGAGCGGCCTATCTGTGCTGAAAGGCCGCTCAGCCAATCACTGGCTCTGGAGCTGCAGCGCGCAGGACTCGGGGAGAAGCAGACAGCAAGAGGAGCCCGCAGCATGGACAGGTAATGTATAGAGTTTAAGCAAGGGCTGCAAGGACATCGGTAATGATGTCCATGAAGTCCTTGTTAAGCGATTATCGTGCTGTGTAATAGGCCTAGTAAACGAGCGCCGATAGCAGATCGGCGCTGTTTACAGTTATTATCGGGCCCCCCCCCCATTGGCCTGTGTAATAGGATCCTTACATTTGGAAAGTTAGAACAACAGCAACACTGTAAGGCAAAGCTTTGGTTGTCCAGGCATGATGGGAATTGTAGTTTTGCAACAGCTGGAGGGTCCCCCATCCCAGATCTATAGTGTCTGGGGGCAACTCTGTGGAGAGCGAAATGAGCTAGGAAAAGTTAGTAGGGTTAGGCGGACTTACGGCCCTATTCCACGGAACGATTATCGTCCGTATTCGGCCATTATCGGCCGCTACGGACGATAATCATCCCGTGGAATAGAGTGCAACGATCAGCCGACATCGTTTATGTCGGCTGATCGTTGCAGTCGCTTGTTTTTCAACATGTTGAAAAACAAGCGACTGATATAGCAGCGATCTGCTGCCGTCGCTCCGTTGAATAGGAGCATCGGCAGCAGACGCTGCTATATCCTATGGGCTGCCCGGACGATCAGCGATCACCCCGGCAACCCCCCCCGCAGCTCCCCGCCGCCCTCTCCCGCACTCACTTAGAGTTCGATTGCTCCTTGTTCCCCGCTCGCTGTCGCCGCTATTCAGCGCGGCGGCAGCGAGCGGGGAACGAGGAGCAAACGAGCGCTGAGAGCGCTCGTTTGCTCCTCTAACGACCCGTGGAATAGGGGCATTAGGGTCCTTATACACTGAGCGATTTTTAACGATTAACGACTAACGATAAACGATCGCAAACGAGATTGTTTATCGTTAACCTGAAATCATTCACCATATTACACAGAAAGATAATCATTAGTTACGGTCGTAACTATGATTGTTTTTGCGATCTTTATTATGATCATTTATTCCGTCTGATCCCAGAAAAACAACAAACAAAGTGCAATTACACTAAACGATTAGTGAAAAAATGCGGAACTTGAGCAAACGAACGTGGAATTACAGCAAACGATTAAAGATAATTTTAGATTCAGATCTATATCAACAATCAACGACACACAAACGATTTTTCGATCGTTGCCTGCAATTACACAGAACGATTATCGTTTAAATTCGAACAATTTTACAATTTTTCGCACGATAATCGTTCCGTGTAATAGGGCCCTTAGTTTTTAGCCAGTGTTCACTTTCTTTGAGTTTGCTCCAAACTGAACTTTTTGCTGTTTGGTGCTAAGGTAAAGGGGCTCATATATGTGACTACGGCAAAGTCTGGTAGTGTTGCTTATTTAGCTTTGGTTATACCGCTCCCTCTTCCTTATTTTTACTTACACAGTTTTCTTTTTTGGTTGCTGTGTGCTCGCATGCTGACGAGCTTGAACATGATATATTTTATTTAGAAACTACCCAATCGGTGCTGGACAGACTAGTTAATGCTTTTCTATTTGTTTGGTTCATTGTTCTGTTATGATGGTTACATTATACACTTCCGTATCCGTATAACTTACGAGATGCTTTATCCTGCACAAAAGCCGTCTTCAGGGATTTTCTGCAATGTTAGTCACAGTCGTGGACAGTACCTATTGTACAATGCAATTATATTTTGTACTGTTATACAAATACATGTTGGTACTTCATTTGAACACTTGAAATGTATAATTACAGTAATGTGATGTGCGGCTATTACACCGCTGATAATGTCTTTTCCGCTTGTAAAACCAATAAAACATGTTGTTGTTTTTTTGTTTGTTTTTTAAAAAGGGGGCTCAAAGGCTGTAGCTCTGGGCTTAGTTTTTGGTTATACCAGAAGGGGCTTCAGGTGTAAGCACCACATTAATCTTAATCCAATGTAGTGACCCTGGGGGGGGGGCACTTGTATAAAGTCATGATACAGTAAGGGTAATGTGGTGGCCCATGTATTACCTCTGAGCCCCTTATAGGGCCCCGAACCTGACATTAAAGTTTAGAGTTCATTGGTGTAAATAAGTGAACCCTCTGTTATTGCATCACAAAATAGTGCAGCAGGTTCTATTTTAGCGGCAAGGTTCCTCTTCTTATAGCCGTCCTTGTGCTCCTGATAACCAAATTGGAAAGTTATTAAGTGTCACGGAAAAATCAATGTCCAGAGGCTGCCGACACCTTTACAGAGACATGTTTATTTACATCTTGTATCTGTGAAGGACACACAGGTTCACTTTATAGAAAGCCAAAGACTATAAAAACTCACCGGGACAGATTTACTAATACTGTGTAATAGTTGTGTATAAATCCACCATATGGATCGCGGTCTGCTTATTGCTGTCTAAGCTAAGACTTCAGTGGGCAAAAATTTTATCAGTGAGCAACGGAAAAACATTGCCTGGTCAGATGGATCCAGATCTCTGTTGCGTCATCTAACTTGGCACAAGCAGAATAAACCTATGAACCTTCGCGGTCAGGTGTGAATAGTTCAGACCAGTGAAAGTGACGTAATGGTGTTTTCTCGGCACACCCTGGATCTTCTGATAGAGGGGAAAGTACGTTAGCACTATGGTTCACCAAATTCATCCCCTCATGATAGCTGTTACCTCTGGTAGAAGGAGACTCAGAAGGACAATGCACCATGCCACAAGGGTCGTATAGTCTTGGATTGGTTCCAGGAACATGGCAGTGTGTTCGTTGCCTTTATGGCCTTGACAGTCATCAGATCTTAATCCCATAGAGCCTCTCTGGGACAAGGTAGAACCAGCTTTTCAGCGCATGTCAGTACCGCCATCTAATGTTTCACAACTGTGAGAAGCCAACAGGGGCCAATGCTTCTGCACAATGTGGAGTCTATGCGATGAGGAAGTGCTGTGCCTCTGAAGGCCAAAGCAGATCCAATGCATTAGTTGGATGGGTGTCTCCAATAAAGCGGCCATTTAGTGTGTGTATATGTGACTTTTATATTTCGTAGATGACTAGCTGTGTGTGTGTAAAGCGCAGTTATAAGACAACATGGACTGGATAGACTGTATCACACTTAGTACACCGGGGCACAACCGATATCTAGGGCTTATACGCTGAGCCTATAAAGCATGGCACATGGCCACCCAGTTGGAAGCTGTATGGCCCTGTGTTCTGCCATATGTACACAGCCATTCCCTAGAAGCATTGCCACTATGGGAGAATACCTTCATACATAAGCCTTATATTAGTGCAAACCATCATTTTTGTTCTGTTTCAAACCCATGAGATAGCTATGACATAAAACACATGAGTTGGTCTTCCTAACCCAACATCTTTGGTCACAGACAGTATTTGTTGCCTTTCACTGAATAAAGGATCCTATCCGCTATATGTTTCCTTAGTCCTATTTGTTTAGATTTTGTCTCTTTCCAATTTTAATCCCACTATGTAATCATTTTGGCTTTGGCTCAAAAACTGGTTATGTGAACCCAGCCCTATCCAGCTACTGGATGTCTCACTACATGTACTATTGCCTTATAAACACATTTTTATCATCCTCCTTCATCTGGAAAGTTTTTTATGGCCTGACTGTGTCTAGGTGAAGGGGCTGTGGTATAGTAACTAGTCATGGGCATATTACTGTCAGGAGAAAGTGTACAGATTCTTTAGAACAAAGTTTTTGAAGACGTATCTCTTAGATAGAATATTGTTCAGTGAACTGACAGATATCTGGAATCACCTGGCCGTATCTCTGATTCTTCTGTTCTGCGTCACATCACCTGTCACAGTCCTACAAATCAAAGCTCGCTATTGTTATCAATGGGATATACAGTAGATTACCTTACTACTGGAACTGGCCATAGATCTAAAAATAAAAATGCATAGTATTAATAGTGTGTCGATTTATGTCATGGATGAGGTGAGGAGGGGGTATATGAATAAGAGACATGGAATGTAAGGTTGATGAGGTAATGAGGAGATCCAGGAGGGGACCACGGATAAGGGGAGCACAAAGTATTGCCATGAGGCTTGGGGGGTCAGCTGATTACTGGTCCCCTTGGTGGGGGCAGCAGCCAGACTGTAGGACTTTGAAAAATGAGTAGACTAAGAGGTGGGTGGTCAGTTCAGGGTAGACATGTTCAAGGAGTTTTATAGCAGATGAAAAAGTGAGGCGTGCCAATAGCTAGACTTTAGGCCCCCATACACCTTCACAAACTGATGGCTGAATGATCGTTCGTCCGCCAATTATCTCTTCCCCCGCAGCCTGTCCTCCCCATACACAGGAATGTTTTGCATGGTCGAGTGTTCCTGTTTTGTCTACGATATGGGAAGGGTAGCTGCAGTGAGAGCCTGCTGCGACTTATTTCTCTGGGAACAAAGGGGTCGCTTGTGTTTTTCTATGAGAGCCGACCACTATATTCATGATGGCCTCATACATGATTGTGTATACTAGATTAATGGGCGAACTCGCTGTGAGCAGTGGGTACGGCCAACAATAGCTTAAAGTGTATGGGGGCCTAAAGAGGTTGGTTGGAGGGATGGCCTTTTTGAGGATGGGTGTGATGGCTGCACGTTTGGACAAAGAAGATTAAATGGGTTGCCCGTGATAAACTACCTTTCCCGTTCTACCACAAATGCTGGTTACCGGGATGACCACTCTCCAACACTTTCATCGTTTTGACAGCATTGCTGCCGCTCCCACCAGAAATGTCCGCTTAGCAGAGACAGTATGCAGTCTATGCCAAGCAGTTATTGTAAAACATATTCCAGGCAATTCCAGATGCTCCAGAGTACTTGAGAACTTGGGAACTTGAGAGACTCCAAACTCTGTTCCGCAGCACATTTTGTATTTTCGGACGTACACGGAACAGTACGTGAAATTGGAGGCTAAAACATAGAAGGTAAAATACTATTTTTTTTTCTTATTTATTATACCTTACAGTCTCCATTTATGATCACATAATCTTTTAATATATAAAGATTTTTGTTGGACAATTTATTGGGCATACTGTGGGAAGAAGTAATTGTCTGATCCCCATATTATAGTACCATACACCACTTAAAAGAAGTGCAGTGCCCGTATAATACTGCCATACAATGCTTATGTAATTCTACCAGTAATATTACTGTATAACGCAGAGACAATCTGATGATGATCTCTCCATTAAAACCACCAGGTGTTCCTTAATTGCAAATTAGAATTTTATACTGAATTATCTATATCATAAAAATCAAAGTCTGTCTGTCTGTCTGTCCTTCTGTCTGTCTGTCTGTCCTTCTGTCTGTCTGTCTGTCTGTCCTCTATAGACTTCCAAACGCCTGAACCGTTTGACCCCAAATTTGGCAAACAGATACATCGGGTGCCCGGGAAGGTTATTGCGAAGGTCCCGTCCCCGCCAGATGTACAGGAGGGGAGGGGGAGGGGAAAGAGAGGCGCCCCATAGAGATGAATGGGAAAATCTCCTCACTGCAAACACAGGTGATATAATTAGCTGCAGCAGACACGACAGTTGGAGCCTTAGCAACCAATAGGATTACTGCTGTCATTGTCACAGGGAGCAATGGTTGCTAGGGAAGCTGCCTCACAACATCCACAGTAATAACTGGTAGACCCCCTACTCCATCTATACATTACATGTATATACAGGACCCCCTACTCCATCTATACAGTATATGTATATACAGGGCCTCCTACTCCATCTATACAGGACATGTATATACAGGACCCCCTACTCCATCTATACAGTACATGTATATACAGGGCCCCCTACTCCATCTATACAGTACATGTATATACAGGACCCCCTACTCCATCTATACAGTACATGTATATACAGGACCCCCTACTCCATCTATACAGTACATGTATATACAGGGCCCCCTACTCCATCTATACAGGACATGTATATACAGGACCCCCTACTCCATCTATACACTACATGTATATACAGGGCCCCCTACTCCATCCATACAGTACATGTATATACAGGACCCCCTACTCCATCTATACAGTACAATATATACAGGACCCCCTACTCCATCTATACAGTACATGTATACAGGACCCCCTACTCCATCTATACAGTACATGTATATACAGGACCCCCTACTCCATCTATACAGTACATGTATATACAGGACCCGCTACTCCAACTATACAGGACATGTATATACAGGACCCCCTACTCCATCTATACAGTACATGTATATACAGGACCCCCTACTCCATCTATACTGTACATGTATATACAGGACCCCCTACTCCATCTATACAGTACATGTATATACAGGACCCCATACTCCATCTATACAGTACAATATATACAGGACCCCCTACTCCATCTATACAGTACATGTATACAGGACCCCCTACTCCATCTATACAGTACATGTATATACAGGACCCCCTACTCCATCTATACAGTACATGTATATACAGGACCTGCTACTCCAACTATACAGTATATGTATATACAGGGCCCCCTACTCCAGCTATACAGTACATGTATATACAGGACCCCCCTACTCCATCTATACAGTACATGTATATACAGGACCCCCCTACTCCATCTATACAGTACATGTATATACAGGGCCCCCTACTCCATCTATACAGTACATGTATATACAGGACCCCCTACTCCATCCATACAGTACATGTATATACAGGGCACAACAGGTATACCAAACTGTGACTGGGTAACACTGCTACACCAGACCTGACCAATACCGCCATACTGTGCTGGATAACACTGTCATACCAGACCTGACCAATACCACCATACTGTGACTGGATAACACTGCCAGACCTGACCAATACCGCCATACTGTGACTGGATAACACCTCCATACCAGACCTGACCAATACCGCCATATACAGGACCCCAAACTTTACACTACAGGTATACAGGACCCCAAAACTATATACTACAGGTATACAGGACCTCCACCAACTATATACTTCAGGTATACAGGACCTCCACCAACTATATACTACAGGTATACAGGACCCCAAACTATACACTACAGGTATACAGGACCCCAAAACTATACACTAAAGGTATACAGGAACTCCACCAACTATATACTACAGGTATATAGGACCCCAAACTATACACTACAGGTATACAGGACCTCAAAACCATACACTACAGGTATACAGCACCTTCACCAACTCTATACTACAAGTATACAGGACCCCAAATATACTACAGGTATACAGGAACTCCCCCAGCTATATACTACAGGTATATAGGACCCCAAACTATACACTACAGGTATACAGGACCTCCACCAACTCTATACTATAGTTATACAGGACCCTCAAACTACTTACTACAGGTATACAGGACCCCTGAACTATATACTACAGGTATACAAGACCTCCACCAATTATACACTACAGGTATCCAGGACCCTCAAACTATAAACTACAGGTATACAAGACCTCCACCAACTATACATTACAGGTATACAGCACCAACTATATACTACAGGTATACAGGACCCCCAAACTATACAGTACAGGTATACAGGACCTTCACCAACTGTACACTGCAGGTATACAGGACCTCCCTCAACTATACACTATAGGTATACAGCCCCCCCAACTATGCACTACAGATATGCGAGACCCCTAAAAACTATACATTGTGGGTATACAGAACCCCTCCAACTATGCACTACAGATATACACTAATTCCACTGATTAACTCAGATGAAACAATACCTTTAGCTTGGCCTCCTGGGCACCTTAGAACAAATCTAATTAACACACTGACACTTTATACCCGGGCAGCGCCGGGTACATTTTCTAGTTCACTATATATTCACTTGATATGTACACTATTTTATTATTGGATGTATATCCTCGTACTTGTTTATTTGATGTGATTGATTTGTAATATACACGTTTTCCTGGGTTGTTTTTACACTGATTACCTTTTGCTACGTCATTGCACCAATTTAGTCACATATGTATATAAGATTTTGCTGTGCATGTGTGTTCACTATGGCTTGAAAAAGGTCCATATGGTATGGACTGAAACGTTGCTGCATTTTTTTCCTTGAGCAAATAAACAACACTTTATTCACTATTGAAAGTGCCGCTACATTTTTGGACTTTATATTGCTTTCGCCCTGAATCGGGCGGTGAGAGCTGGCCCCCAGCCTTTTATTTTCTAGTGCCGTGGAGCATTTTTGAAATCCATTAAAACCACTAGATACGTTTAAATAGAACAGCCGGATGTGAACAGGCCGTAAAACAAAGACTCAAACCTGTCTGATCAGTAAAAAAAAAAAAGTACAAGGACATAAGATGTCTGCCATTCAAGAACCTATGACCTTAGAAATTGTGCATGTCAATGGCAGGTAGCCGAGCTGATGAAACAATTGCTTCATTGTCTTAGTATTTGCAAATACTAATTCTACTTGAGGCCTGAAATATCACTGCCCAGAGAAACTGATAGGAAACCGGGCCACTATGGGTATGGATCATTAAGAAGAATAAAAATAATCTTTGGGGGGGATTCTCAATGTGAGCAAAGAGGATGAAGAATTTTACTAGATTATGCTTCTTTCTTCTTTAGCTATGTCCATGCATCCATTCCTCCAAACTGTAAACACACCTCTCCACGATCTCCAGTCTTCTGCCCTCTGCTCGCTTCCCGGAGCCGCCGCCGTAGCTTCAGAGCAGTCTCTGAACTGACAGGCCGCTCAGCCAATAACTAGCTGGAACCACCATGGGCAGTGATTGACTGAGCGGCCTGTCAGTTCAGAGACTGCTCTGAAGCTACTGTGGCAGCTTCGGGAAGTGAGCAGAGGGCAGAAGAACACAGGACCATGAAGAGGTATGTATACAGTTATCTTTTTTTTACATAATCATCAGCCATCGGCCGTGCATCATGATTACACGTAGTGATGGTAGTCGGCAGTGGATGATTTTAGGTCTGCAGCAAAAGACGCAATCAGCCAATGACCGTTGTCATCGGCTGATCGTTGTCTCTATTACACGGAGCGATAACTCTATGTAATAGGGCCCTTAGATGCATACACAACACCCACAGTTTTAGATTCATCTCTATCGGCAGACTTATAACATACCCTCTCTCACCTTTTAGTCAGCAGTGTCATCTATTATTCATGCACTATGTAGCTACACTTACACAGTGGCTGTTGACTGTCTCTTCCACCACCATTCGTCGGTGGTAGAATTAATGTGCACCAGGCGACGGCTTATTTTACCTTATCTTAATATGGCCACTTTGTGTATTATTATACTTTCTGTGTCCAGTATGTCATATGCCGTATACATTTTCTGCTTCAAAAGACTTGTTGGGGGGTGTTAGCATCACATCTGGCTGTTTACAGCCTCTAGCCCCCTGTTGTGATGAACTTTCTTTGATGTGACCCTTTACACATTCAAGATGAAAATCAGTGATTCTAGAACCATTCACAACTATAAGGATCCAGTCACACAGCGTTAGCATTACCTGTATACTGCATTGTGCTGGGAAAGCTCCTAGAGTCCATGGTAAACATATCCATAGACTCCCCTTTCACTGGAAAATGGTTCAATAATATTCATCAGGGATCACCGTATAGAACAGTGCCCAGTTTAACTCTAGCTTAAGCTACTAAGCTTAAGCTTAAGCTTAGAAGTTGAATGTTTTCCCGGACTCCCAACTTCTGCAGCCACTGGTAATCAAATACTGCACACTTAGGTTCATCCTGAACCCTAGCGTGTGGAATTTCATTACCGGTGGCTGAAGAAGTTTGATGCAACCCTAAGGATGCCTTGAAAAGATGAATACAGACATAGGCCATAGGCTGTATCTATGTCTTCCAGGACTCCCTGGGGCTGTATCCAGCCACAGGGATCAAATACCAAGCTTTTGGGTTTGGACAAACCAGAGCGTGCTCAAGGTTTGCTCATCTCTAATTAGCAGTAATTCTTATACAGTGGTACCTTGGTTTGAGAGTAACTTGGTTTAAGAGCGTTTTGGTTTAAGAGCTCACAGTTTTTCTAAATTGTGACTTGGTTTAAGAGCATTGCTTTGGTGTAAGAGCTTCTTGTACTGGGTGGGAGTGGGGGAGCGAGGGAGGGGCATGGTCTGCATAGCGGGGTCTACAGCCCTGTACTCTGACCCAGGAAGTCTCCCTCACCTTCCAAATCATAGCAGATCCACTTCAGGCTGGGGCTTACATCAGGGGACAGGACTGTGGAGGTAATCTCTCCATAGCTGTAACCCCTCTCTCCCCGGACAGAGTACTGCATGTATGTGCCCACATCTGCCCTGCTCATTCCTATATGTTCCCTGCAGTCTGTCCGCCCTTGTGTTTCCCATCCTCTCCATTACTGCACAGTAACTTATAATATCACATATTCTGCTGTTTCTGAATGTTTGTTTCATCTGTTTTACATGTTATTCAGAATAATAAATCATTATTTTTTGGGTGAGAAACCAATTGTCTGCATTTCTATGATTTCTTATGGGAAAATTTGATTTGGTATAAGAGTGATTTGGATTACAAGCGCGGTCCCAGAACCTATTATGCTCTTAATCCCAGGCACCATTGTATAATGATATTATCCAATCCACAGAAAAATCTGACATCATACCCAGCAGTATGGGCAGAAGCAGGGAATAGCAGAGTGGCTCATCTATCCTTTCTGTGTGGTACGTAAGTTACATAGCTCCAGGAATAGCCTGGTAAGCAGTGCCACAGCCACCCTGCTATTCTGCACTGCAGGCAGCAGACAATAGCAGAGCCATGTCCACACATAATTTCTCTTGGTCCTGTAAAAAATACATACATAATTAACAGAATTATACTTATTATGCATAATTACTTCTACCATGTCTCACATCAGGCATATCATCGCCACATCTGACAGCAAAATGATGAAAACCACGACAGAACTTCAATAGACCCCATAATATGTTACTGGTGGCCATTGTATGCATTATGAATGGAAGTTTTGAGACAGATGTGAACAGAGCCTGAGCTCATGGATACTCTGTGGCAGATATGACATGATGGCACATGAACAATTACAGGCACAGGCTCATAACATAATAACCGGGCATGTAACACCCATGCTGTACATTGGCTGACTACTGTGCGGTCTCCATGTTATTACCGCAGTATAATAAGGCTACTAAAGTTCAGTTTGGAAATCTGGGGAGGTGAATACATAGAAAAATTCAATGAGCACTACACCCCTTGTACTAAGTAACCTTTGCACCATGGAAAACCTATGAAGGTGCCCAGAAGCTTGTGAGTATCAGCACCAAGAAAGTACTGTCTGCGAGCTTTGGATTTCTGCCTGGCCTGGGCTGCTGCTACCTGCTGTGATGATGCAAATAAGTAGCTACAGTAATTCCAGGTATTTCATGGAGTGACCCGGGTCACTGTGACATCAGTCAGAGTTTAACCTTTTGCCAGTCATCCTCTGTAGAGCGTGTAATGTGTACTTTTACTGGAATGGCTCATATACAGTAGGTGCTTTTGAAGGATATGATAAAGTCTATTTGACACATACAGTTTCAATTACCTGCATTGATTACTAATAAAATGTGATCTGATTGTTACCAAAGTCACAATAATAGACAAAATCAAAACTAATAACACAGAAAATGGACTGGGCATGTCTGAGCACAGTAAACATTGACAGTGCGGTACGCCGTTTACCCCTAAGATCTGGAATATGATGATTTAATAGTTCGGGCAATTCTACATATGTTAATTTTTATGTCAACGTTTTTATTTATATTTTTTTAAAACTTTTTTCCCCCAACACTAGTCTTCCTAGGGGACTTCTATGAGAAATAACTTGTTTATAGAGATCAATGCAGTACATTATATACAGCGTTGATTCATTATGGCTGGACTGCATTGATTCATAAAAGCTGTCAGAAAACTCCGCCCACCAGCTGCTAATTGGCAGTTATCTATTATCTATCCATGCTGTGTTTAGGCAGCCAACTGTCAATCAGCAGCTGGAGGGCAGGGGGAGGGGTGCGGCAAGAATCCTATTCACCTGCATATTAGGAGAACAGCTGAACAGAATGTGTAAGTAATACAACGATCTGTTTAGCTTTTCTGTCACTAGAAGAGGCCTTGGGCTGTACTGACAATGGATCGGTTCCCTGCCATCACATCGCAGGACGCTGATCTGGACCACTGAACCCCCAACAAGGTATTTAGAACCTGCACAAACTCTGACTGACATGTTGTTTCTCACTAGTTCTTCATTGGTGGGCCCCTAGGATCATTTCCTCTGGTGGGCCTCAGATACCCCAGTCTGACACTGAGTAGGATAATGCTCCCCCACACAAAGCAAAGGTCTACCAGGAATATCCTTGGCTTGACTGGTCGCCAGATTTACAGCCGACTGATCATTTATGGCAAGACCTAGGAGTGTGGAGGATCTACAGGTCCAGCTGCAGCATCTGGTGAAATGCTCAGGACTCCTATTGATTTCAATGAAAATTGTTACTTGAGTCGAGCAGTAATTATTAGGCATCAGGTTATAGTGTTCTGGCCCAATAAATGGGCACAATTCTGACATATAGGTAACTAGTGGAGCAGTACCATGGGAAGTACCAGTCATTTTACTTGGGTGCTACATCTGGATTTATCCATGTGAATACACAACTTCTGCGGTCCAGCTGTATCAACCATACAGAATAGTGTCAGTAAGTTCTGGTCAGTGCTCTGTTCTGGTCAGTGTTGTGGTTATTCACGTCTATACAAATAAGACTTTGTAATCCTCTGTGTTTTGAAGCACGTTTCAGGAGAAGAGGTGTCACGCACGAGAGGCGAAACTGTTCAGGATGATATCCGTGGTATGTTTGAAGGCAGAGTCCACGTGTGTTTAGATTATGACCCTGAGTGATAAGTATCCTCTAGATAGAGCTTCAATGGGGCCGTTATCACTGAGGCCTGAGAAAATATGCCAAAGGGCAAGATCACCGGCCATGTGGCAGAAGGGAAAATGTGGGCCTGAGGTTATGGGCTTTATGGGCTTATATTTTATACTGTGACTGAGATTCATTTATGTAATAACATATATATAACACTTGGTATTGGGTTTTGATAAGATACTATATGCTATTTATAATACATCCATATTCTTTTTCGCTCCCTGAGGTGAGATTGCTGTCTCTGCACCCCTTATAGTTATTATCATTCATATTTTACACATAAATGCCCCGATTATTTCTACCTTGGCCTCTTACTTAAAGGGATTATAAAAATATAGCTGGTTTATTCCACACACAGCGCCACTCTTGTCCTGTTTGTTTGTGGTATTGCAGCTTAGCTCCATTAGGCTATGTTCACACTGCGTAAAACTACGGCCGCAGTTCTCGCTGCAGAACTATGGCCGTAGTTTTGCGGTGTGTAACAAAGCCTTATGTGCAATGGGATCCCGGCCGGAGCGTACACACATCGTATACGCTCCGGCGGGATCCCATGCAGCGCCAAAAAAAAACTGACAGGTCAGTTTTCTGCGGCCGGAATTCAGTGAATTCCGGCTGCAAAAAGCCCTGTCAGTTCACACAGTAAAGCGAGCGGCTCCAGCCGCTCGCTTCACTGTGGGCTATGGGAAGCTCTGATGCGGGCGCACACTGACGCTGATGCGGGGTCACGGAATGGCCAGTCTGATACGCCGTGTGAACATAGCCTTAAAGTGAATGGAGGCTGGTTGTATTACCACCAACCAGAGGACAAGTGCGGTGCTGTTTTTTTTTTTTTTTTTAAAGAAAGCAGCTATACTTTACTAATCCTGGATGTGTAAAGATTGTCATACACATTAGACTTATGTCTGCCAAGTTGGTAGGATGGGGCCTCCAAACTCCAAAGGAGAGAGAAGGATTGGCAATGTTGAAGTTCAGCTGCTTTATCCTTTTGTTTTCTAGGAAACAAGGCAGCGCTGAGCTGAGAGTCCATGTGTATAGGGGAAGAGACAGCAATAGTTGTTTGCCGAACAAGCATATAGCCAACAACAATTTTATGTGTATGGCTACCTTAAAGCCCGGCTATTACACGTAACGATGCGCAGTCGTCGACTGATGATTTTGGTCAGGACTAGAGATGAGCGAACTGGGTTCGGGTTCGAGTCCATCCGAACCCGAATGTTCGGCATTTGATTAGCTGGGGCTGCTGAACTTGGATAAAGCTCTAAGGTTGTCTGGAAAACATGGATACAGCCAATGACTATATCCATGTTTTCCACATAGCCTTAGGGCTTTATCCAACTTCAGCAGCCACCGCTAATCAAATGCCGAAAGTTCGGGTTCGGATCGACTCGAGCATGCTCCAGGTTCGCTCATCTCTAGTCAGGACCAAAAGACACGATCAGCTGAGTGATGATCTGCCAACTCGGCCTGATTCACCAGATTATCACTCCGTGTAAATGGGCCCTAAGAAAGAGACTTGGGGAAGACATTCAGTAATATACAAAGCTTTTGCTTACCAAAGGCGAAGAATTATTTCACAGTCCAAACCCTGTATGTAAATACAATAACAGCACAGGGATTTATTGGCACACTCTCTGGTACCCAGAATCAGAAGGTACATGCCCCACCAGCCTCTTTACTACATGCTCCCTAACTTTTTTCTTGTAGTGCCTAGATCACCCAGTCCTCTTCACCCTGGCATTATAGCTGTGATAGTGTCCTGGCTCAGGTGTGCCCTTATTGTCCGTTCCTCTATCCTGTCTTTTCCTATTCTTACTGCAGTAATAATTTACAGAAGACATTTGTTATATTTAAGGTAATACTGTATGCACAGTGAATGTTTTCATGGCATTACCATGGTACTAGGTCAACAACATTCTCTTCTTTTGCATTTCCTGCTTAACTTGCTGTTTGCCATGCTCTGGTTTGATGTATCCGATCTGTATTTGCCCAGAAAAGTGGACAGTATAGACAGCTATGGTCACTGCGGACTATGGTCACTGCGGGCTATGGCCACTGCGGACTATGGCCACTGCGGGCTATGGTCACTGCGGGCTATGGTCACTGCGGGCTATGGTCACTGCGGGCTATGGCCACTGCTCAGATATAGGGCTGTGACTTGGAAGAAGAGTGTGTAAAACACTTGAAACGTGTTGCCAATTCTGGATTACACCATGCACATGTGCCTGCTGACTTTATTTTTATTAGCTGTCTGTTTACAAGGCCGGCGTCAGCACAGGGCTTACCCGGGCAAGTGCCAGGGCCCCAATATCTCCAGGGGCCCCATAGAGGGAGAGGGGCTCGGTGTTCTGATGTTCAGCCCCCTCACTGTAATGCAGAGTAAGTGCTCAACATCAGAAGACATAGAAAGAGCAGGACCTGTAAGCGTCTTGCAGTATGGAGATCGGCCAGGCAGAGAGGAAGAGGGAGAAGACTGAGCTGTAAGTGCTGTTTGTGTGTGTGTGTGTGTGTGTGTCAGTCAGTAATGTGTGTCTCAGTCAGTAATGGTAATCAGTAACATGTGTCAGTCAGCAATATGTGTCAGTCAGCAAGTGTGTGTCAGTCATTAATGTGTGTCAGTCAATCAATAATATCAGTCAGTAAGTGTGTCAGTCAGTAAGTAGTCAGTAATGTGTCAGTCAGTAAGTGTGTGTGTGTTAGTCAGTAATGTGTGTCAGTCAGTAAATGTGTCTGTCAGTCAGTAAATGTGTGTGTCAGTCAGTAAATGTGTGTGTCAGTCTGTAATGTGTGTCAATCAGTAAGTGTGTCAGTCAGTAAGTTTGTCAGTCAGTAAGTAGTCAGTTAATGGGTCATTCAGTAAGTGAATGCGTCAGTCAGTAATGTGTGTCAGTCAGTAAATGTGTCTGTCAGTCAGTAAATGTGGGTGTCAGTCAGTAAATGTGTGTGTGTAAGTCTGTAATGTGTGTCAATCAGTAATGTGTCAGTCAGTAAGTGTGTCAGTCAGTAAGTAGTTAGGTAATGTGTCATTCAGTAAGTGTGTGTGTCAGTCAGTTAATGTGTCTGTCAGTCAGTAAATGTGTGTGTGTGTCAGTCAGTAATGTGTGTCAGTCAGTAAATGCGTCAGTAAGTGTCTGTGGCAGTCATGTGTCTTAGTGTGTGTGTGTCAGTGTGTATGTCAGTAATGTGTGTTTGTGTATGTTAGTGGTGTCTCAAGTGATTGAGCATAGTGGATGGATGCATAGATGAGGCTGTGTCGCCCAAGGGCCTGCAAAAACCTACCAAGAACGAATCATCAATGCAGCTGACCATGTTTTTGTCTACGCTAAAAAAAAAATGGATGCAATTTGAACTTTTTTTATATAATGGAAGTCAATAGAAACATGGATCCAAATGAATGCACACAAATGGATCCATCTTTTTTCAGCCTTTTCTTTTTAGTTAAACTGACAGCAAAAACACAGTGTGAACCCAGCCTTACCTGTTTTCCTATCCCTTATCTTGTTTTAATGCCTGTCTGTATTTGGTTGACGGCGGCTGCGTTTTGGCGCAAAAATGACAGAAAAAGAAAAACAGCCGTCATACAGCCAAAAAAGGACATTGTGGGAGCATAGCCTAATAAATGCCTGAGTCCCCTCTTGGGTTAATACGAAAGTGAAAGGCTATCACAGATGACACACCACTCTTCATGTACTATAGGAATTATGCAGCGGCCTCCTCCTCCTGGAGGTTCCTTTCCCTTTATTTGAACCTGGGAGTTCTTAAAAATCACACAATACATCCCTAAGGTAGGTCTTAAAGCGACTCTGTACCCACAATCTGACCCCTCCAAACCACTTGTACCTTCGGATAGCTGCTTTTAATCCAAGATCTATCCTGTGGTCCATACGGTAGGTGATGCAGTTATTGTCATATAAGTAATTTTAAAATTGCAGCCCAGTGCCCTACGGGCGTATCTCTGCCCTAACTTTGCACCACCCCTCCGTCCAGGGCCGTATTTGCTACTAGGCACCCGTGGTCCGGTGCCTAGGGCGGCGCCCTGCGGGGGGCGGCACCTGCAGGGAACACTTTTTTTATTATTTAAAAAAAAAAAAAAAAAACCTCCGTAGGCACCAGCCCACGGGTGCCTAGTCCGCTCCGGGGGGAGGTGGGTGACGGAGCGGCCGGGAGCAGGATGGGCAGGCAGGCTGGTTCCCTCCCCCCATGCAGCGCCGAGGTCCGGGGTCCGGGTCCGGGGGTGAGCTTCCGCCACACACAGTCTGAGAGAGGCCGGAAGCTCACAGCTGCAGCCCCGCGGTCCCAGATCTTCTCTCCTGCTCAGCGGCGCTCACGTGATGTGACGTCATTGTCGAGCAGGAGAGAAGATCCGGGACCGCGGGGCTGCAGCTGTGAGCTTCCGGCCTCTCTCAGACTGTGTGTGCCGGAAGCTCACCCCGCACCCCGGACCCCGGACCTGGGCGCTGCATGGGGGGAGGGAACCAGCCTGCCTGCCCATCCTGCTCCTGCTCCCGGCCGCTCCGTCACCCCCCCAGCCTCTCCCTGCTGCCCCCCAGCGTCTGCCCTCCCCCTGGCCCCCCTGCATCCTCAGCTGCTCCCCTGCCTGGGGGGCAGCCTCTCTCCCTACCCTCAGCCTCTCCCCCTACCCTCAGCCTCTCCCCTGCCCCCCCCCCCAGCCTCTCCCCTGTCCCCCAGCCTCTCCCCTGCCCCCCCTAGCCTCTCCACTGCCCACCCAGCCTCTCCCCCTGCCCCCAGCCTCATCCCCTGCCCCCCCCAGCCTCTCCCCTGCCCCCAGCCACTCCCCTGCCCCCAGCCACTCCCCCTGCCCCCCAGCCTCTCCCCTGCCCCCCAGCTTCTCCCCTGCCCCCAGCCTCACCCCCCTTACCCCTCTCTATAGAGAACAACGAAGACAAGGATGAGAGCTTTAAACTGCTTTTTCATTATAAAAATGCATTTTACGGCTAATAAACCCAATTACAACGTTTCTTAAAATCACCTGTACCTAATTAGATCTATTTCTGAGAAAGTTGGGTGACAACTATTGCTACAGCTAAACCAGAATGGTATATCACTATGCATGGACTGGATAGCTGCTGGTGGCCATACTGGTTGTCACCTAGGTTCCCAAATCTATGTATTACCAAGAAGCTGCTGATAATGTGCCGCCTGTAAGAAGCATTTTGTACAACGAAAGGCAACGTCTGAAACCAATGAATACATTGGATTTAGTGTAGCAGCAATGATTTGTGGAATAGGCAGGGAGAGGCCGGATGCTGCGGGATGGAGTCTGAGATATATTGGATCAATAGTCCAATGGACCAGCTGGTTAGTTGCTATAGTGATATGGAGACTCTGGGTTTTCCTCTCCATCGCCCCAGCTCCTCCACCGCTATTAGGAGTCGAGTTCATGATGTGACTGTGGATATCCGGCTGAACGAGAGGTTCTGTTTATGCTCTGGGCAACCTGATAATTCACTCTCTGTATCCCGCTGTATAGCGATAGGGATCAAGGTACCCTGCCACGAGATGTTCTTATACACCAGAACATGGCTCAGGGGAGATAGGAGAAAGAAATAGACATCTAAGCAAACTGACAGGGGCTGGAAAACTAGAAATATATACAATATAGATGATGTCATGCTTCACTTTCTGTACCAGTAGATTTATAGTCAGGGACTAAACAAATGTGTATCTTGCTTCTGCACAGACCATGTGCAGGGCCAGTCCTAGACTAAGGCTGGGTTTTTGGGTTCAAGTTGGACCCCGAAATGCTGAACTATTGTACCAAGGACACAGTCATGTTGTAGCCACCAATTATGTTGGCCAACTCTGCCCGTTGCTACCCTACAATGGACTCTCTGGGCCACTGACTGTACACTTCAGTGATACATACAGCATCACTGCTCAACACCCAGACACCATACACATTTACACGAATGTTCGCTTTTTATTCCTGGATGGCACATCTTCCTGGTGCCCCATTAAGTTGGTAGGACTCCCCATTAAGCTAAGTAGCACCCCAGTAGGTTGTTCCCCCATTAGGTAGTTAGTAAGATCCTCCATTAAGTAGATAGTAGTGATGAGTGAATACAAATGTGCGGCATTTTATTACCGGTGGCTGAAGAAGTTGCATGCTGTTCCAAGGCTGCCTGAAAAACATGGATACAGCCATAGGCAATAGGCTGTATCCATTTTTTCCAGGCAGCCTCAGGCCTGCATCCAACTTCTGCAGCCACCGGTAATCAAATGCTGCATGCTCAAGTTTGGACCAACCTAAGTGTGCTCGAAAATTGCTCATCTCCAGTAAATAGATCTACTTATATGTAGGCAGGTCCCGCTAATAGGTAGGTAGGGCTGTAGATATAGGGAGGTACCAGCCACCCCTGGGCCTTGATGCCTAAAGGGGCCGGGCCCAAAGGCCAGTTTGTCACATCGGATGACACCATTGTTAAAAATAGTGCATGGTAGGAACCCATTACACATTCTGCATTGGAGCTCAGGAGCATCCGGGTATGATTCTATGTGTAAGGCTATGTGCACACTGTGTATATGACCGGCCGTTCCGTGACCCGGCCTGGTCACGGAACGCCCGGTCTCTGAAAAGATCAAAGATGATTTTTCCGTCCGCAGCGTTCTGATGCGGGCGCATCAGCGCGCGCCCGCATTAGAACTCTCATAGCACACAATAAGGCGAGTGACCGGAGCCGCTCGCTTCATTGTGTGCACTGACAAGGTCTTTGCGGCGCCGCATGGGATCCCGGCCGGAGCGTATATGCTGTGAATACGTGTGAACATAGCCTAGAGGACATTTTTCTTTGTTAAGAAGGAAACGCACTTTGAGCTCATTGATGCTTCTAAACTCTGGTGCACAATCTGCTATCTCTGACCCTCTGTATTCCACCTGACATACACGTGCACACTCTATATCACACCACTCTACTGAAGTGTAGCGCACTATACTCCTTTAAGAAGAACATTACATTTAACCTTTACCATGAGGACATTGACACTAAATAAGAACATCTCATAGTGGAAGAACTGGTCTGGGCATATCTCTAACACCTCAGACTGCAGTGGTCTTAGAAGTGAGGAGAAGGTGGGTCTTCCAGTAACAAATGCACACACTTCCCTCCCCTTCTTTCCCAGAGACTTTTTTGTTCTGTGCCAAAAGAGGCCTAGTTACCCCTAAGGCCTCAGCCTTTAAAAGGAATCACTCTTGGGTGTCCTGACTTGAACGGCAGCAGGAAGCACAGATCTGTGATAATGCCAAATTATTCTCCGAGTACTGGCACTACAGGTTCAGGATATTCTCTCCCACTTCGGTGTGTGGAAATATTTATTTGGTAAAGTGCAACGAAAAAGGTCACAAACAAACAAGAAAAAGTACGCTCATGGCATGACTGGTCATGAAGGGCCCTTGTGATACTGGTCATGGGTTATTGGAGACACCCACTGCGCACCATTCCACTGCTCCACTTGTGCCTAGTCTGCGGTGCAGTCACTAGTCCTTAGTCTGCGGTGCAGTCACACAAAAACTTTGTCCTTCACAAGGATTAGGTCTCATTAGACTAAACAAGCTCCTACTCTTATCTAACACTCCAATGGTTCCCAGAAGAGCGCAGCACAGAGTGGCCTCCATGAACAATAAAAAGTCACACTATAGCATTGTGCTGGGTAACATTGTAGTTACCTTTTATGATGTGAATTTGTGAATTTTCTGTTCATTTATTAAGAACACGATAAATTCATTTTTAATAGCATTTAAATACAAATTTTTTTTAAACAGCATTGCTTATTTTGCTTTGTACGAAGCACAAGTAGATAGAGGAGACAATAGCAGCACCCTGTGCTCAAAGGTCACAGAGTACTCTCATTGATGTTTCACATTCATCTCAAGGGGACAAACTATGTCTATTGTAGTCTATGTCCATGAGCAGAGATTTGCAAATCAGATTTGTTTTGCTGGAAAACATGGATACAGCTATGGTTGTATGCATGTTTTCCAGGTGGTTTCTGGGCTGTATCTTTCCTCTGCACGGAGTCGGCAGCCTGAGGGAGATGAGTGCAGATCAGTTTTGCTTCCTACAAAGCAAAACAAATTCGCAAATCTCTGTTCATGGACATAGACGACAATAGACATAGTTTGTCCCCTTGAGACAAATGTGAAACATCAATGAGGGTACTCTGTGACCTTTAGGCACAGGGTACTGCTATTGTCTCTTCTATCTACTGGTGTCACATGTCGTTGTAAAGCTCTACAGAACACGTTACAGCAGCCTCCTCTTATCACCACAGACACAACAGGAAGTTTAGTTTAGCTTAGTTTTGGCCCCAGTGGTGAGAATGAAAACTGTAAAATTTTAGGATTATTTTATAATACAGATGGAAAAATGTCACCAAAAGTTCCTAAAAGATATGTTTAACATAAACGCAGAATTTAAACAATAGGTCATTTTCTGATGAGGCATTCCCTTTAAGCTGCCACTTCCACCTTGCAGCAGGAGCTTATTCTCCCACCACCTCAGGGCTTATCTGCTTCTTCTTGCCGCAGTCAGCTTCCTTTAGACACCTATACAAATTATACTAGAGTTGGGGGAACCAGCTTCCTTCCTACAGGTACAGTGGACAGCCAAAGATGTATGTCGGAAGAGAGAAGTGTTCAATGTGTTAGATTTTTAACATGTGACCGTATTGTTCTAGGAAGGATGAGCTGGCGCTAGAGCAATCTGGCTGGGACTTATACTTCAACCCACCATAGAGGAGACATAGACATTTGGCTATGCCTGTGGTAAGGTCGGGAGAGATAACTGTTAGCCAAACAAACATCCGACAGCAATTGAAAATGTATGGCCGCCTTTAGAGAGCTGACAGCTTACAGACTGACCTTGGTGGCTGTCCAGGCCAACCACATACCAAAAGGTTTGTACTCTCCCACATGTGGTACGCTACCAACAAAACATATACAGCTACACCAACACAGCCTACATGTACTCTCTCACAGCTACCAAAACCAACAGGGGCCTTGTGCTTGTTGCTTTTATGCCCCTCCGCACACCTGTGCCTTGAATTCCAAGAAAAATTTACTTTACAGGATAGGGGACAAGCAAGAGATCATGGGGGTCCTACCTCCGAACCCCCTGGCGATCTCTGTATTGGCCCCGACTCCTGTGTTATGAATAAAACTGTGGGTACGGCACATCACCCACAGCTCTATTCATTCCTATGGAGGTGCTGGAGAGCTCGGACCCCATGATCTCTTATTTGTCCCCTATCCTGTGGTTAGGGGACAATGTTAATTTTTCTTAGAATACCTCTTTAATGAGATGTCTTTGCCCCCCCTCTGTTAGATTTTTATCTCCACAAACCATGGCCATTTGGCAGCATAACCGTCCTTACGGCTCTTTAGTTGGTTTCTCTGTCCTTTTTATTTGTTTGATAAAAATGTACTAGTTGCCCCCATTATCATTGCGGTATTAAATTAAAATAGGGCTTTAAAAAAAAAAAAAAACTAGTGTTAAGAGAGAGAGTTCAGGGGTGGGGTCCAACATGAAAGAAGATGAGGATTAGGATTTGGACTCATCCCTTACGTGGATCTGGTGACTTGTCAGACCAGTTCATGGAATTTCACCCCTAGGTTAGAGAGAGGGGCCCGTAAGGCAGGGAACCTACTATGTATCAGGTCCACAGGTTGTTGGGCTATGGGTATTGCTATCCAGCTAACCTGAGGAAAGCAAGCGGAGAAGCTGGTCTGACTTATTGATTTAGCTGGACAAGTTCTGCTGGATGGGGAGCAGGTCTATCCTCACTCACTAGGGATGATGAGTTTGCATAAATACATTTTGCCTTCAGCATTATCCATTAATATGGACAACCCCGATTGCCATAGATTATGATTTGTTCCCCCTTGCAGAAATATATTGTATAGCTCAATTATATAATAAGGGAAGATGTTTATTGCCTGTATGTGTCTATTTTATGTGCCATCAAAAATGTATAGGGAATGTCTAATACATTGTAAAAATTACATAACATTCTTCAATTATAGTAATAAAAAAGCAACAAATAAAAATAAACTAATATAAAAGACTACTTAAGGCCCTATTCCACGGAACTTTTTCGAACGATTATCGTTCATAAAATCGTTCAAGCGACCGGTCGTTAACGATATTCGTTCTGTGGAATAGCTGTAAACGAGCGAACGACAACAACAAAATCGTCGTTGAGTCGTTCACTATTTTTTTTCAACATGTCGAAAAAAAATCGTTGGTCTTTCAACAATAATTCGCTAATCTTTTCGTTGAATAAAAAATCTTTCAGTCGTTCTTGAAATGTCTACCTACATTTCCCCACGTTTTAAACGACCATGTAACGATGTAACGACCGCAAAAAAATCGTTACACTACAGATATCGTTCACGTTCCCACACGTATTATGTGTTATCGTTCGCTTAAAAAAATCGTTAAGTTCTCGTTAACGAGCGGTCGTTGGAGCGAGTCTATGAACGATAATCGTTATTACTAAATGCAGCTCCTAAAGGAAACCTGTCCTATACACACGTCCAGTAAATTGCTTACATTTTGGACATAGGACATTTTGCTAAATCCCAAAGTTGCCGGTTAGTCTGAAACTCTAGTCTGGTTTACCTGGTGGTTCCTGTATGTCTGCTTAACCTATAATAGGCGGATCACTACTATAGAGAGAAGGCTCACTAGAATTATACATGCTATCTCATTGATTTATTGACTTTTTCTAACAGTTCAGTCCTCCAGATCAAATATTTAGACTTGATCCTTTTTTTTCTGATGTCTCCTCTCAAAACACATCCTGTTTCTAGTTAATGATTAGAGATGTCTATGTGGAGATAGTACTAAAAAGCTAATACAAACAAATACTTTATAAAAGAAAATAAAACCCTGTTTCACCCCATTGGCGTTGCTGTCCAAATCCATTTGAAAAGCTGATTTGTTGTATAACTGACAATAAATACAATACAGATGACAAATATATATGAACTTTGGCATCAGGATCAGTGACCTCATTAAAGCTGAATCCAGACGCCTGAGCTACAAGAAAAACTGGACAGAGATAAGTATTCATTCTGGTGCCGGAAGCTCAATGTTGCACCTGCTACAGAAACAACCACATTCAGAATGTTAATTCTGCACCATCCTTTCTTATAGCTGTGTGATGTGCTGTTCCTCTGTTATCCTTCCTAGAAACATATGAATAAATAACCAACTGGGTGTTACCAATTGGGGGCGTGTCCATACACAGTGTGAAACTCTAAACTCTGATTGGATAATATCAGTGTAGGGACACGCCCCCAAAAGTGCTTGTAAAGTGCATTGTATTTGCTGATGCAATAAGGATGATACAACCAGTTAAAGGAGAAGTCCGGTGAAAATTTTTATTAAAGTATTGTATTGTCCCCAAAAGTAATACAAATCACCAATATACACTTATTACGGAAAATGCTTATAAAGTGCTTTTTTCCCTGCACTTACTACTGCATCAAGGCTTCACTTCCTGGATAACATGGTAATGTCACTTCCTGGATAAACATGGTGATGTCACTTCCTGGATAACATGGTGATGTCACTTCCCGGATAACATGGTGATGTCACTTCCTGGATAACATGGTGATGTCACTTCCCGGATAACTTGGTGATGTCACGCCCGACTCCCAGAGCTGTGCAGGCTGTGGCTGCTAGAGAGGATGATGGCAGGGGAACACTGAGGGACACAGGGCACTGGAGGGACACTGAGCATCCCTCTGCCATCATCCTCTCCAGCAGCCACAGCCCGCACAGCTCTGGGAGTCGGGTCGTGACATCACCATTTTTGCCAGGAAGTGACATCACCATGTTATCCAGAAAGTGACATCACCATGTTATCCAGGAAGTGACATCACCATGTTATCCAGGAAGTGAAGCCTTGATGCAGTAGTAAGTGGAGGGAAAAAAGCACTTTATAAGCATTTTCTGTAATAAGTGTATATTGGTAATTTGTATTACTTTTGGGGACAATACAATACTTTAATAAAAATTTTCACCGGACTTCTCCTTTAACTGGTTGTATCATCCTTATTGCATCAGCAAATACAATGGTCTTCAGGCCTAGACATAATGGAATAATGTATAAGGCCAACCACGTAATGAAAAGCAGTTATCCAGTTGTCAGGATGAGATCAGCACATGTGATACCTGAAATGACATCAGCAAGACGTCTGGTTGTAGGAGTTTAATCTACATAAATGATAAGTGAAGGTGACTTTTGTTTTGTTTGTTGCCTGTACATGTGGCACCATGCAGTTCTATTCATGTAGTAATAATAATAAAGTAAATCTTCACTATATTCTAGTGTTCAGTAAATCAAGTCTTTTTCGTAGTCTCTTTTGCACAGCAGACATAAATAAAGGCTTAAAGGAGAAGTATGGTAAAAATTTTTATTAAAGTATTGTATTGGCCCCCAGAAGTTATACAAATCCCCAATATACACTTATTACTGGAAATGCACATAAAGTGTTTTTTTTTCCCCTGCATTTACTACTGCATCAAGGCTTCACTTCCTGGATAACATGGTGATGTCACTTCCTGGATAAAATGGTGATGTCACTTCCTGGATAACATGGTGATGTCACTTCCTGGATAACATGGTGATGTCTCGCCCCGACTCCCAGAGCTGTGCGGGCTGTGGCTGCTGGAGAGGATGATGGCAAGCTAAGCAATTATTGGCCGATAATCGCTTTGTGTAATAGGGTCATGTGATGTCGGCTCCTGAAGAAGGACCAGGGTGCCAACCAGTGTCTGAACCTTTTTTTATTTTTTTATTGTGTAGGGCACTTTTAAAACCTTTCTTTTTTCACGTTTCATAGCCTTTGTAATGGAACATTATAGTTTCAGCAAATAAAGCTTAGTCATAGAATAATTAAAAGATCTTTGTCTTCATTCAATGGAAACCTTTGTTATTTACTTTCTTAGGATAAAATTCTGCCCTGTCATGCCCATGCCCAGGTTATATAACGTGTTATAGATATCAGAGCCGTGTCCTGCTTCCATCTCAGCAACATGAACAGATTTTCATCCCTTGGCAGTAAACAATATGGGATTCCTGTTGGGTGACAGCAAGGAGAGACGGTGAAAACCCGGAGAAATTGGTAGAGAAAGTATAGTTAAATAGACACTGACATTTTTGTTGTAGAAGTTTCAAAGGTTTTGATCAGTCTGGTTCTGGTGTTTATTGGGTGTTTCTGAGCATTGCTGAGGGAATTGAGCATTGCTGAGGGAAGGGTTGGGGGGTCGCCAACAGTGCCCTCTAGCTGTCGGACTGGCCTACAAGAGATCCAAAGGATCCTCCAGTGGCCCCCCAACGCATGTGCCACCGTCCAGGGCCATCCCAGGGACACTTGTCCTGTATTCCTGAGTGAGCGCACCAACAAGATATGTGTACGCCTTTAAGACGCACACGCAACTGACTGAGAACATTTACGGGGAAGTGAATTGCTAGGTGAGCTGTTTTTATTTTTTCTGGTTTGCACTTAATGGCCATCTAAAGGAAGTCTAAACGGGGGGGGGGGGGCATTTTTAAGGGAGGTTACACAGAGGGGGGCATCTCAAAGGCAGATTACAAGGAGGAAGGCCATCTAAAGGGAGGCTAAAAAGAGTGGGGTCATTTATGAGGGAGGCTAAAAAGAGTGGGGCCATCTATAAGGCAGACTACACAAAGGGGGGGCCATCTATAAGGGGCACCACACAAAGGGGGCATCTATAAGTGACACTACAAAGAGGTAGGCCATATAAATGGAGACTAAGCAAAGAGGGGGGCACGTTTAAGGGGCACCACACAGAGGGGGCATCTATAAGTGACGCTAAAAAGAGGGGGGCCATCTAAATAGAGACTTAACAAAGGGATGCCATCTACAAGGGGCGCTACACAGAGAGGGTAATTTATTAGGGGGCTACACAAAGGCTTGCCATCTATAAGGGCACTACACAGAAGGGGGCCATCTATAAGGGGCACTACACAGAGGGGGGATCTATAAGGGGCACTACACAGAGGCAGGCCATCCATAAGGGGCACTACACAGAAGGGGGCCATCTATAGGGGGCACTACACAGAAGGGGGCCATCTATAAGGGGGCCTGTTGTTCTACTGTTGCCACATGATTTGCTCCACAAAGGGGCCTGCTAAGGCTCTGTTGCCCAAGGGTCCACAAACACCCGGAGCCAGCCCTTGCTGTAACCGTCAAACATGCTGCGCAGTAAAGTGAGCCCTTCCTAACTACTATATGGAGGCACAGAGAGGGAGCTGCTGTTTATAGCACATCTCTCATTTGGCTAGTTCTGTAGAAGAGAGTCCATGAAGCATATAGACAACAAGTTGGTAGATTACCATAAAATGGTTAGTAAAGCGTGGATTAGGATCGTCTATAAGACGTTATGATCGACCTGTCATTCCAAGGCTGGGTTCACATGTAGTATTTTGGTCAATATTTTCAGCCAAAACCAGATGTACAACTGACATAGAGAAAAACTATTGATCTGCCACTATTGGTGGAAGCATTGTAATAGGACGTGGTCTACTGCATTGTAGATTTGACCTCTATCTGGACAGCACTGTAATTCAGACGTGTCAAACTCAGGCCCTACAGCTGTTTTAAAACTACAATTCCCATCATGCCTGGACAGCCAAAGCTAAAGCTTTGGCTGTCCAGGCATGATGGGAATTGTAGTTTTGCAACAGCTGGAGGGCCGAAGTTTGACATCCCTGTTGTAATTCATCAGTGATTGGTATCGTTCTTCAGTGTTGTAAATAAATAATCAGGGTCTTCAATAATACCTATACACATTCTGTATACCTACTAAAACATCTCTGTCCAGTTTTTGATCTTGTTTTATGTATTAAAATAACATTGGAAATAAACATGGCTGGCACATAGGAGCTGAAGCAGATTGTCCGGGTGGAATGGATTGGATTTTACTGGCTTCTTACATGAGTACAGGCCGGGACATGTAAATAGGTTGCCAGGCTTCTGCCAGTGATTTGGTAAGCAAACATCTAGAAGAACGCCTTATTTACCTGTGCGTGCTATTGACGTCACATTATCTGTACCTATTCGGATAAGAATTTTTATCACTTCAGAGATATAACAACCGTACTAAATATTGACAAACACAGTGGATGTTCAGTCATGCTAAGAACGAGTCCTGCATGACTTTAAATGTGCTGTGCATACAATTATATTAAAGGGGTACTCTGGCGAAAGTCTTTTTCTTTTAAATCATCTCGTTTCAGAAAGTTATATACATTTGTAATTTACTTCTATTAAAGAATCTCAAGTCTTCCAGTACTTATCAGCCACTGTATGTCCTGCAGGAAGTGGTGTACTCTTTCCAGTCTGACACAGTGCTCTCTGTTGCCACCTCTGTCCATGTTAGGAACTGTCCAGAGCAAGAGAGTTTTTCTATGGGGATTTGCTGCTGCTCTGGACAGTTCCTGACATGGACAGAGGTGGCAGCAGAGAGCACTGTGTCACACTGAAGAGAAAACACCACTTCCTGCAGGACATAGAGCAGCTAATAAGTATGAAATCCGTAAATTACAAATCTACATAATTTTCTGAAACCAGTTGGTTTGAAAGAAAAAGATTTTCACCAGAGTACCCCTTTAATGTGTATTTGTCTATAATGGGGGGTGCAGCAGTGCTGATTTACACCATGCCCCAGAGGCACCATACACGAGCCTTTACAGCACTGTTTCTATCTATGTCATAGGTATAGCTATCTATTTATCTGTCTGTCTTGTGCAGCCACATCCACCCCTCTAACCTACTCTTACCTGGTCCACGTCCCCCTTTCAGCATGCCTAGAAGCTGCGGCCAGTCATGCGCTGCCACTGTAATGCTCAGCTCGCTTACTGCAGGGTGAGTGGGCTGCTCATAAGAAAAAGAATACAGCAGCCGGTCAGCATCCTGCTGCTCTATTCATTATCATAGGCTCTGGGCACTTCATGCCCGCAGCCTATGAGCAGCCAGGACATGATCTCCCCAGCAAGCACTATGATATAATTTCATTGCGCATGCTGACAGACACTGGAGTCAAAAGATGGAGGGATCTGCTGCTTTCTTGCAATAGGTGAGTATGATGTGTTTTTTTTAATGCTAGAGCACAACAGAGGGGCCATCATTACTATGGGTGGGGGGCTGTATACGGAAGGGGACATTATTACTATGGGTGGGGGGGGGCTGTACACAGCATAGGGCATTATTACTATGGTGCATAGCAGGGGCATTATTAGTATGGGGGGCTGTACACAACAGGGTGCATTATCACTATGGGTGGGGGTGCATAGCAGGGGCATTATTACTATGGGTGGTGGGGTGCAACATAAAAGAGACATTAATTACTATATGGGACAGAACAGGGGACATTATTACTATATGGAGGCAAAGCAGGAAGCATTATTACTATATGGGGTTACAGCAGGAGACATTATTACTATATGGGGGCACAGCAGGGGACATTATTACTATATGGGGGCACAGCAGGGGACATTATTACTATATGGGGGCACAGCCGGGGACATTATTACTATATGGGGTGGTATGGAAAGGGGTGTTAATACTATATGGGAAATCCTACATACGGGGAAACGCACATACCTACTAACTTTACTGCGCATGACACCAAACAGCACAATTACGACTGTATGGGACCCTACAGGTAAGAAAAAGGGAAGGAAGTTCCAGGAAAAGTGCAGAGCCTAAGGAGTTTATCTGGCAGGTTTTGAAAAGAGGAATTGTAGCTGCAGGAAATCATCATAGAGGTCTGGGCCAGAAGAAGAGGAAAAGATCAAAGAATATTTTTTTGTATTTTGTAGAACATTATTTGGTAGAGGTGCCCCGAGGTGGAAAAGGTTGGGAAAAACTCTTGTCTCGCCGCTGTATCCACCAGAACTGAGTTACGTATATTAGTATGGTCCTTGGAAACCATTTCAATTTGTTATGTGGCCCCATGGGAAAATTAATAGCACATCCTTGTAGGATGGACTTCCCAAGTGGTTCCTCTTTAAAGGAAGACAGTCACAATTTTTTTATTCAGTGTTCTCTTCTTTACACAAGACAGAACATAGAGGTTAATGGTTGCGGATACTTCTTTGGAGTACAATAACCATTATTCATTCTTTCATCCTTTGTATATATAATTTTCAAGCAATTTCAATACACTACAAAGCATCAATCCCTTTGTCAGGGACCCATTTTCCAGCACTCCACCGATCAAGTCCCCCTGTGTCTTGGGACGGGACGGTACAGGCCCACTCAGCAATTCAGCAGCTGTAGTGGTGTCCCACCTCTGCCACCGAGTGGCCAGAGGAGACCACGAAGCGTCCAAACACCAGGGGTACTGTAGCGCAGGAGATAGAGAGATTATTGTTTCCACCCACCCCCTCCCCAGGCATGGGTCCCCGACAGAGTTGTCCTTTAAGGACTACACCAGTGTTTGTTCTATTAAATTTTTTCCTCCTCACCTTCATAGCACCATATCTTATCTTTAGTTATTCCATCTACATGAGGACTTGTTTTTTGTGGGAACAATTGAACATCAAATGTAGTGGCACCCTTAATTTTTTCCATAAAATATGCTGTAAAACAAAAAGAAAAACATTTGCAGGTTGAAACAGGTTCACAACTTTTATAGAGATTTTTCTTCTTTCTTTTTTTAGCTCCCCCTAGGTGACTTTGCCATGTGATCACTTCTACATATCTGTAATATGTATCCACAGCATGTCTATGGTAGAGAAATCGACCGAGCTGGGGTGTAGCTGTAGTGTGCATATACATGTATGTGTATATGCACGTATATATGCATGTATGTGTATGTGTGTGTATCTATATGTATTCTTATATTCTCCCTCTTATTGAATACTCTCACTAATCTATATTTGCACAACCGTTCCCAAAATGGCCAGTTATCAATGATTACATAAGGACATTTTTCCGTGATCTGTTTGCACACACCTGTGTTGTTAGCTATTAGATAACTCCATGACACTGTTAGTCAGTGGGAGGTTTCCTCATACACACCCCCTGCCAACTATACTACTACCGCATTACAAGGTATCTAAACATATCCATCTGCGCCCTGGATTGTTTGTATACAGAGAGGCACGTCTGTCACACCTCCCCTAATAGCCAATCCTACAGGGCTTATTTAAAGGGACACTTACCCATAAGTACACTCTCAGAAGACTGATAACAAAGAGCAATAGAGCGTCTTACATAACAAAAATTCACCGCTTAATTGAATTCACCGCTTCTCTGGTTCCTCTTTGGATCTTGGAATATGTTGATCCTGTTCTAATTCAAGTGGTCCCGAAATATCAGCACATAATAGGAAATTATGGGGGGGGGGGGGGCACTTTAAGGGTTTCATGTGACTATGCAATAGAGTGTATTTTTAGTGCCCGCATTATGCAGTGTACTTCACCTAACAATATGTGATCTCAGGAGCCACTATTGTAAGAGCTTGTTTAGTCTGAGGATTGGAGAAAGACTGCAAATTAGCAAAATGTGGATGCTGGAGGGGGCAGGGAAGCTTGGTGGTGTTATAAAATGCCTCTTGGTGTAATGAAACATGTAAAATAGTATGTAATAGTAGAAGATGTATATGTAAAAGTGGTCATGTATATGGTGTAATTCAATGTCCCTATGATACCACTTTACTAGCATGCAGGCAATATGTTTAATCATAAGGACTTTACAATAAAGGGGTACATGAGGAAATAATCTTGGTGTCAGAAATTTATAAAGATTTGAAATTACTTCTATTAAAAAAGCTCAAGTCTTCCAGTACTTACCAGCTGCTGTATGTCCTGCAGGAAGTGGTGTATTCTTTTAGTCTGACACAGTGCTCTCTGCCGCCACCTCTGTCCATGTCAGGAACTGTTCAGAGCAGAAGCAAATCCCCAAAGAAAACATCTCCTGCTCTGGACAGTTCCTGACATGGACAGAGGTGGCAGCAGAGAGCACTGTGTCACACTGGAAAGATTACATCACCTACTGCAGGACATACAGCAGCTGATAAGTACTGAAAGATTGGACGTTTTTTTTAATAGAAGTAATTTACAGATCTATATAACTTTATGACACCAGCTGATTTTAAAACTTTCACCCTTTATCTATGATCATGTAGTGTTTAACATTTTTAGTTTTCATTGATTATCACCTGTTTCCTTACACCCCTCCCTGGTGCATGATGATGTGACCATCCATTGTGGAAAAAATCCCTTTAAATCCCTTAATTGGTACCTTATTGTATACAAAGAATAGATGTATTAGATCTAATGGTGCTTTATCCATTGTATCCGTATTGTTACAGATCACATATACATAGTAAAAAGTAAACTTTGAGAATATATAAGGGCAGTGGGGGAGATTTATCAAACCTGGTGTAAAGTGAAACTGGCCCAGTTGCCCCTAGCAACCAATCAGATTCCACCTTTCATTCCTCACAGACTCTTTGGAAAATGAAAGGTGGAATCTGATTGGTTGCTAGGGGCAACTAAGCCAGTCTCACTTTACACCATGTTTGATAAATCTCCCCAGTGTTCTTTCCAGCTGTTGCAAAACTACATGATGAAAATTGGTAGTTTTGCAACAGCTGAAAGGTCACATTTTTGGGGAAACTGCCTGAGGGTCACCAGGCAACTCCCGTACCTTATTTCCTGGCCCGGTGCCTGCCATCAACCTGTTACAATGAAAACATTTGTTCACTTGTGGGCTGGATACATAAACTATAGGAAGATCCTGTTTAGTTTGTAATTAGTACGAGGGGGAAAGTAACATTTTCCACAGAAATACATTATTATTATTATACTTTTTATGTGCTTGTTAGGTGGTATAATTATCTATTATACTGGCATGCATAGGGAACACTTGTGAATTTATACACATTTTAACCCTTTAAATCATATGACGGCAAAGAATGAAATGAAGGATATTAGAGGCTATGGAAAATATTATATGATTCCATTAGAACCTACAACATAAAAGGATACAGTCATTGTACAAACAATACAGGGGACATTATGTAATGCCACCTAGAGGCTATAGCAGAAGGACAATGAGAATGTGACAGTCACCATGACTCTGCATGCTATCCCTTTATCCCGCACAATGGCATATATGATCAGCCTTCTTAATGACGCTCACAGCAAAGCGTTAACAAGGAACGGACAGCTGTGGATTAAGGCCATCTCTTCTGCCTTGCTGAATATCCCCCATTGCTGAATCACGTCATGCGGCCATGTTCTCATAGTGACTCAGCACATTGCTGATCACAGACGATCTGCACAGCAGTCTTATGCTGCGAGGCAGGCAAGTGTGACATCTCTAGACACACAGGATATCAGGCCTGTAATCTGTGCCTTCAGGTCTTTCTGTAAATTCTAAAATCTCTTTAAAAAAAATCATGTTAAACATATTTTTTAAGAATTTTGGGGTTTTTTTCTTCCTAATGTTCCATTTTACCGTCTATATTTTTGTACTAAAAAATATTAAAAATAAAATAATATATATATATATATATATATATATATTTCCACAATCTGTGCAGATTTTAGCATTAGTAAATGTCCCCCAATGTGCACTATTGTGGTCTGCAAGGCTGGAAGCTGTTGTGTCTTTTGCTGGCAGTGCGCCCTTTAGGTAAGGTGCTGGGCCATTTATTGCCATGGGACCATTCCAAATGGACCAGTGTTTTATAAAGATTATTGCACTTTTTCCTAGTAGTGGTGTTCTCTGTGCACTGTCCCTCTAAGAGGTGGAAGCTGCTGGAAGACTCAAGAAGCCTTGGTCCTTGTTAATTTACATCTTGGGAACTGTAAACTGACTGGAGGCCCCAGCTGGTTAATGTGGTTCAAACCTGGTCACCTGGTCTCCTTTCCACATGCTCCTCAGTGAGCAGCACCATAGGTTAGTATCCATTTACACAGAAAGATTATCTGACAGGTTATCTGCCAAAGATTTGAAGCCAAAGCCAGGATCAGAGATCAGTTCATAAAGGAAAGCCTGAGATTTCTCCTCTTTTCAAATCCATTCCTGGCTTTGGCTTAAAATCTTTGGCAGATAATCTGTCAGATAATCTTTCTGTGTAAATGGACCCTTACTTAAAGGGAATGGGGAGGACTGGATAAAGGGGCAGTTCCCAAAAATATTTCAGCTGCTGTATGTTCTGCAGGAAGTGGTATTCCTTCCTTCCAGTCTGGAGAGTAGGAGATATTTTCTCTGGGTATTTGCTACTGCTCGTGACAGTTTCTGAGATGGACAGAGGTGACAGCAGAGAGCACTGTGTCAGAGAACCAAGAATACTGTGCTATTCCATAAGGATCCGAAAATAAAAGGTATAACGCTTACTATATATATATATATATATATATATATATATATATATATATATATATTCACATAGGAGTCTACAGGATTTATGATAGATGCAAATAAATGGCATCCCTCATAGACAGAGAGGTATCCAAAGGTACCCCTGCTGGACACTAACAACATTTATTGTAAAAAGAACTTTAGCACTAGGGTCAGTGACCTCATTAAAGCTGAGTCCAGATGCCTGGGCTACAAGAAAAAACTGGACAGAGATAAGTATTCTGGTGCGTAAAGCTCAGTGTTGCTTTGAGACATTTCCTTGGAATATTTGCAGCACCTGCTACAGAAACAACCACATGCCGAATGTTAATTCTGGATCATGCTTTCTTATAGCTGTGTGATGTGCCGTTCCTCTGTTATTCCTACTAGAGATACATAAATAAGTAACCAACTGGGTGTTACCAATTGGGGGCGTGTCCCTACACAGTCTGGTACTTTAAGATCTGATTGGATAATATCATTGTAGGGACACGCCTCCAAATGGTAACACCCACTTGGTTATTGAGTCATACATATCTGGTAAGAATAACAGAGGAACAGCACATCACACAGCTATAAGAAAAGACGTTTCAGAATTGTTATTTCATAGGCAATACATGTATAAGTAGACATCCAGAACCAGCAGTGCCATCTGTTGATCCAGAATCGGGGTTGCACAGTTTACTGTTTAGTACAGTTAGTAAGCACTATGACCTCTAGTAAGAATGACACTATTGCGACTGATAGCAGGCTGGCATTACTACGTTAACTTAGGGTACTATTAGACGGTCCGATAGGGGCCCAATAATAAATGTAAACGAGCGCTGGTCTGCTAGATCGGCGCTCGTTTACTGGGCCTATTACACGGCCCGATAATCGTTTAACAAGGGCTGCAGGGACATCGTTACCGATGTCTTTGCAGCCCTTGTTTAAACGTTATACATTACCTGTCCAGGTTGCAGGGCTCCTCTTCCTCTGTGCTTCTCCCCGGGTCCCGTGCGCTCCAGCTTCAGAGTGGACTGTCAGCTGACAGGCCACTCAGCCAATCACTGGCCACGGCGGTCCTGGCCTGTGATTGGCTGAGCGGCCTGTCAGCTGACAGGCCACTCTGAAGCTGGAGCGCGCGGGACCCGGGGAGAAGTACAAAGGAAGAAGAGCCCTGCAACCTGGACAGGTAAGGTATATCGTCAGTCACCGGCCGCGCACACCGCTATCACGCGTAGCAGTGCGCGGTCAGCGCCCGACAATTATAGGTCAGAACCTATACCTATCAGCCGATGATCGTTGTCATCGGCTGATCGTTGTCTTTATTACACAGAATGATAACCGGCCTAATTGGGCCGATTTGGCCGATTATCGTTCTGTGTAATAGTACCCTTTGTTTCAAATATCCCCAGGAGAGGCTCATATCCAAAGAACCTTTTCCTTTCAAATTGTGCTCACTTTATATACCCATCCCTCACTTCCATATACATCAGGACAGAGGGATACTGATGGAATCACCATAACACATAAAAAAAGATACCGTATACAACAGTTATAAATTAAGCGAAACCTTATATATTAAGAAACTATGTATATGTTGTTAGGAAATTAGCTTTCGGGTCACCTCTGAAATCCTTTGAGTATTCTCCATTCTCCTTAAACTGGCTGATGATCCCACAGGAGAAGGCGGCTTTGATCAAAGGAACTGGGGAATTAATCTGGGCTCTGTTTGGCTCCCTATTCACCAGTGCTTGTGCAGCTACATGGGGCCCGGGCAGGGTAACAGGGTAAGTTCTTTTTCACCACAGTTTTCCAGCACCAGTTACCCATTGGTAGGCCGTAAAACTTCTCTACAATGGCAGAGACTAATTTTGCATAGTTTGCCCAGAAATTACTTTATCGAGGAAAAGGAGTACGTTTCTAGACCCATGACTATTCCACCTATGATTAGTGGAGATACTAGGTTATAGAGAAAACAGGAAAAGCTGAATTTATACTTACAGGATCAGTCCACACTGAATATGTCCTAGTCCGTTAGGGCAAATGAGCATCATAGGAGGGGCCACATGACCAGCCAAAATGAAGAGCTCCTGGATAAAGCAGCTATTGCTCTTGAGGACTCAATTACATCAAGTCTTGTTTGGTTGCCCATTGAAAGGGTTATCCAGCACTACAAAAACATGGCCACTTTTTTTCAGAGACAGCACCGCTCTTGTCTCCAGTTTGGGTGTTTTTTTGCATTTCAGTTCCATTGAAGTGAATGAAGCCTTAATTGAAAACCATACCTGAACTTGAGACAAGAGTGGTGATGTCTCTGGAAGAAAGTGGCCACATAGTGCTACAACTGTGTAGCCACCCGCAGCTTCCCCTGGTGATATCATCTGATCCATGTCACTGGTGCCAACCTTAATGCAACCTCAGTGTTCACCAGAAAATGTGTTGCAAGGCTTTCGACCACAATGTGCAATTTTTTTTTCTATAGGGATAATTTTGGACACTTAGCTACTCTCAAGTAACCAAGACTGGGGCTTGTGTCACCCTGATAGGACGGGTACCCGGACACTGCAGGGCAGAAGGTAGTTAGATGAAACACGGGCACAAGTATTCTTCTCTTCTCTCAAGTATCTCTCTGAAGTTCCAGCAGAGCACAGTACTACCCTGGGTTGGTGCTCTCACGACAAACTCCTCTCCTCTTCTCTTCCCTGCTCAACACTAAGCTACGCAAGCACCACTATTCTGCCTCAGCACTTAAAGTATCTCCCAGCACAGATCCAGTAAACACAAATGTGTACCCAAGAAGTTGTCTATCACCAGCGTATCCTGTATTGCAAGAGAAAAGCCATTCTATTTATTCTACTGGGACTCAGTGATCATTGCACCAGCACCTACACATACTGGCGACAACTCCTTGGGTCATTTTCCCCTTTCTGTGAGTGGCGGTACTGACAGTCCGGGTGGGTCGTCTCCCCACTCTGAACCACTGTGACAAGAGCCCAAGGGACCCATAACAACCTGGCAGGTTACCGACCATTGGGGAACAGTATAGCCAGCCACAACTTAAAGCAGGTATACCATCACACCTGTGTGCTGAACTAGCACTGGCACCATGACATTACCATCACCACTCACTTTAGCGGTTACATCTTAATGTCTACCACCAACAACGATTCTCAAAAACAACCAACACCGCACCTGAATAAAAATTCTCTGCCACACAATCCAGACTCCACTGAATCTGTACTGTCCGTAACTGTATCTGGAAAAGAGTATGGCTACAAACAATGGTAATTCCATCATATGAGTCGTACCTTGGATGTTCTCAGCTTTTCGTTATAGGCGTATAACTCTATATAGAAAAGACGCATACTCAAGAGGAAGGAGGAGTCCCATCCTCCGAAACGTTGCGGCGGGAGGCCAGAGTGGTCGGAGTGTGGCTCGATCACATATCAGCCTGTGAGCAGAGTGTTACGAGGTGCCATGATGTAAATAAAATACAGCAACTTGAATTTCATTGAGTATGCGTCTTCTCTATATAGAGTTATACGCCTTCAATGAAGAAGATCCAGCGTACGACTCGTATGACGGAATTAGCATTGTTTGCAGCCATACTCTTTTTCTGATACAGTTACCACCACCAACGCTCAGCTCTAATATTCTCTTGGCTTACAGAGCTAGAGGGCAAATAGTTACCCTTGTATAATCTTGTTAGAGGAGCGGTAAAACCATAAGCCAAAAATTGCTTGAAAATAGGTTTGTGCACAGGTCACAGAGCCGCACATTCAGTATTAGATGCACTTATCACTCACTAGGACAAGAGATAAGAAAACAGGACACGCAGAATACAGCGAGAACATAGACGTCTATTGTCCTGCATTGTATGGGCTACATGTTCCCACACTCAACAACATTTTTCAATATCTTATGTAACAATTGTTTGCAAACATCCAAATGTTTATAATGTTTATATGCTGCTGCTTAAATGATATGAACATATTCTGTGGCGGAGTACAGAGCACATTGACCTCCTTGGAGCAGAAATGGGTCAATAATATAGAGTACATTGCAGATACCTATGTGATCACAATGACAACAATACCTATCATGATGTATTAAACTGACTCCCGCCGTGTCAAATATTCTTGACAAGATGTGTCAGGGGAATCAAACCTGTTTTTCTGCTATTTCTTGTATCAGTTTATGAATGTACAACCGCATTGTCTAAGCCATATGATATTGATGGAGCTCACAGAGACTTTGGTGTCATATTAGTTGTCCTATATTGGCTATAATATTGCAGCATCTATAATGTTGGCAGAACATTCATGTATTGTATTCTGTTTGGAGATGAGGAAATCGAATGTTCTGAATTTTCCAAATGTCTTATGAGATCTATTTCAGATGAGTCTCTAAAAACCAGACTCTACTCCCCTACACAGCCGCACATCTCCTGCCTTATCCATCATGTCTTATACTGTACTACTACTACTACTATCCTACACAGCCGCACATCTCCTGCCTTATCCATCATGTCTTATACTGTACTACTACTACTACTACTACCCTACACAGCCGCACAATCCCTGCCTTGTCCATCATGTCCCATAGTGTACTACTACTACTACTACTCTACACAGCCGCACATCTCCTGCCTTGTCCATCATGTCCCATACTGTACTACTACTACTACCCTACACAGCCGCACATCTCCTGCCTTGTCCATCATGTCCTATACTGTGCTACTACTACTACTACTACCCTACACAGCCGCACATCTCCTGCCTTGTCCATCATGTCCCATACTGTACTACTACTACTACTGCTACCCTACACAGCCGCACATCTCCTGCCTTGTCCATCATGTCCCTTACTGTACTACTACTACTACTACTACTACTACCCTACACAGCCGCACATCTCCTGCCTTGTACATCATGTCCCATACTGTACTACTACTACTACTACTACTACTACCCTACACAGCCGCACATCTCCTGCCTTGTCCATCATATCCCATACTGTACTACTACTACTACTACTACTACCCTACACAGCCGCACATCTCCTGCCTTATCCATCATGTCCCATACTGTACTACTACTACCCTACACAGCCGCACATCTCCTGCCTTATCCATCATGTCCTATACTGTACTACTACTACTACTACTACCCTACACAGCCGCACATCTCCTGCCTTGTCCATCATGTTCTATACTGTACTACTACTACTACTACTACTACCCTACACAGCCGCGCATCTCCTGCCTTATTCATCATGTCCCATACTGTACTACTACTACTACTACTTCTACTACTACCCTACACAGCCGCACATCTCCTGCCTTGTCCATCATGTCCCATACTGTACTACTACTACTACTACTACTACCCTACACAGCCGCACATCTCCTGCCTTGTCCATCATGTCCCATACTGTACTACTACTACTACTACTACCCTACACAGCCGCACATCTCCTGCCTTGTCCATCATGTCCCATGCTGTACTACTACTACTACCCTACACAGCCGCACATCTCCTGCCTTATTCATCATGTCCCATACTGTACTACTACTACTACTACTACTACTACTACTACTACTACCCTACACAGCCGCACATCTCCTGCCTTGTCCATCATGTCCCATACTGTACTACTACTACTACTACCCTACACAGCCGCACATCTCCTGCCTTGTCCATCATGTCCCATACTGTACTACTACTATTACTACGACCCTACACAGCCGCACATCTCCTGCCTTATTCATCATGTCCCATACTGTACTACTACTACTACTACTACTACCCTACACAGCCGCACATCTTCTGCCTTGTCTTCTCCATCATGTTCCAGCACTATGAATCCTACACTGTACAGAATAAATATACAATCTGGACACTTTCTATTGAATGTCCACATATAGGATCTTGTCTTAGCTGCTGCCCCATAGTAATGATTTATAATCATGGTAGAAAATGGCAGCATCATCATCTTGTGCTATATTTGACTGCAATAATGGGTCAGATTATACAGAATCCAGCGGAAGCCTTGTGGACAGAGAAGGAATAACCCCAAAGTACTATAAGAATGAATCTCATATTTTTTTTTACCCTACAGTATATAGGTAATTTTTTCGTCTGGAGGCCTCTGACCACCCGCCTGCCTCCCACCCCCTGGGGGCCGCTCTTTTCATTAGATTCCCTACATTGACTAGAGTTAATCACTTCCATTAATCAGATGGAGCGCCCAGCAGGATTGTCTGGCTTTATTTTATCAGGTTAATAGAATCAATGATCCCACATCAGGCCACCATCATGTACCTATCACAGACATGTTCCCATCCAAGCATCATCAAATTACCACCACCCCTCCACTGCACATGATCTCTATTTCTTTTGCAAAGCCACCTATCATTTGCTTAGGCAGCGAATATTCAGCAATGATGGGGTTACTGGCGTATCTCCCCCCTCCCCTAATTCCAGTTTATCCCCCCTCTATTCTTCTGTAGACCATAGAGCGGATTCTTCCGCTGTTACTGATGCAAGGATGATGAAACCGTGTATGATGCAAGAGCTCCCAGTCATTTCTAGCAGCGGCTTCCCATACACTGCAGCCTGATGTATAGTGGCACGAGGCCATACATTGTGCAGGGAGGAATTACAGGCCAGCTATAGTGTATGTACTGTGCGATGCTAGATAGATAGATAGATAGATAGATAGGAGATAGATAGATAGATAGATAGATAGATAGATAGATAGATAGATAGGAGATAGATAGATAGATAGATAGATAGATAATATATATTCAATACATATGCAGTATCCTGCTGTGTGTTCCTTTGGGATATGAGTATTGGTTGTCAGACATTTGCCTATATTGCTATAACGTTTGTGATATTGCACTGCTTATACTACTCATGTGCATTTATACTGCCCATTCACTTGCATTAGCTCTTTATTAGAACCTGCTCTCCCTATAGAGAGGAAATCCTGTTCAGTGTAGTATAGTCTAACTTGGAGCGCACCTACACTCTCTCCATACATAGTTAGGCTTCCGTCCCCATGATCATTTGGGCCACATCAGCTCCAGTGTAGCATGGCTCCTACATCCCGGTGAACACCTTTCAATTTTGATCTGAAAAATTAAGAAAAGGAAGAAATGATACAGTGGCACTGACAGATTATGTGGGGAGAACCCTATAGTTACACCAGAAGCTTTCAGGAATTCAGGTCTGGTTTAGAGACTTTGTGGCTGCACCCCACAGTAGGCATTGCAGCACAGTTCAGTGAGTACTGTTATTTCTGGATATGTGCTGGGAGCCGACCAGTGTGCATCCCTTAGAGGAAAATCAGTGGACTAGTAACTTAAAAGGCTGGAGTGGAGCATATACTGACACCAACACATTCTGTACTACCTCACTTTCCTTCAGCCAGTGTTTCGTCTGCTATATTACAAGAACATCAGGTCATGTTATGAGGATATCCCATACAAAGAACAGCTGTGATAATACCTGATGCACTGAGTATAGTTATATCACCTGTGAAACCCTAAGGGAATCCTCAGAACATGACCTGTTGGCGGCCATGAAGACTGGAATTGAGAAGCTGTGGTTTATTTGGTAAGGTGCCATTTGCATATTAATATCTTATCTGAATTTTGCTCGGCTCAGGGGGTGGATTTCATGGTAGGGGCCTCATGTATTCACATAGATGCATGTGGCCATGGCGCACACATCAATACCAAATTTCCCAGTCTCCAATTTGGCTATTAAGAATGGGCAGGAATTCTAGAATCGCCTCTGATCCCAACCATACCCTATGAGAGTCTGTTGTGTAACCAATCTGTTATATGGGTTATACATTGAAGGCTACTTACAGACTAGTAATCTTTAGGTTATATTCACATAGGCATTAACTTTGTGTTGTGGAAACCAAAACAATCTCTGCATTGAAACCACATGATTTCAGAAAAAAAAACAGATTTCAATGGGACATGGTGAACCATGCAGAAAAGAAGTGAAATCTCATTTCTTCCATACAAAATCCTGCATTGATTGAAATCAATGGAAGCTTGAAGGGGTTATCCACCTAAGAAATGCTATCTGATTTAACTCACCAAGTCCCCCTGAGTATTTTAAGCCATCTCCTGTCTTTCTAGCTGCTGCCGTTCCTGAGTTACAAGATTTTCTAAAAGCCGATCTATATCCTGGATAGGAAACTACATTTCCCATCATGCATCTCCCTGATTGGTCCATTTGCGTACTCGCCCCCTTAGCTTTCTTTCCTGCCCACTGCTCTCATTACTATTGCACAGTAATCACAGGACTGTTTTCACTGATTTTGCATTACATCACCCCAGTATGTATCCAATACTAGCTGGTGTAGCAGAGCTGATGGGCGCATGGTGTAGCTATGTGCTGCATAACCAGCATCTGTTTACCAGGGGTGAGGGGTGTAGTGTAGGTTTAGATCTCTGCTTGCTGATTGTGAATGAAAACATCATAGTCCCATCCAGACTCTAAGAACATCCATAACACTTACAATATACAGAGCTGAGACACAAAGACTGGTACATATGCCTGCATTCACTGACAGCAAGCAAAGATAGAACTATAACTTTTCATATTTCAGAAACCTAGGCTCAGGGACACATGTAAGTCTATGGAAGCAGCACAGGTGCATTGAGATGATGCAGATAATGTCATACCAAGTCAATAGACAGCTAACCCAGCCCCCAGAGAGGAGACCACAAAGGAAGAGGGATGAGGAAGCTGAGCGTGGTCAGAGTGGACCAAGAGTAGAGGATTTTATACATCAAGAGCAAATTAGAATGAGAAAAAAAACAGGGAAAGGGCGCAAGATAGATTATACATGTATATTAGACATAGGGTGGTATTGTGAAGGGGGGTTGTTTACAATATTGTTTTTGTTACCTGGATAACCCCTTTAAGGACAGGACTCTTCCCCCTATTGCACTGACCACAGCTATGGTACAGCACTGCACAGAAGGTCTTTTGCCCATGTACACATACATGCCCTTAGTGAGGGAAACTGGTAAATATGTAAAGTCTCAGTAAGGGTGACCCACATACAAATCTGGGACAACTCTCTATTTTAGGACTTTTGTCCCAGATTAATAAATTCCCATATGATAGAAATTGTATGTAGATACAGGCAGTTACCATAGATCAGATGTATACAGCTAGGCAGAGAATGTGGTATTACCAGAGAAATGATTAGCATTCTATATGAGTAATGCAACACCAGAGTATATTTACACTGCAAGGGGAGACCTTGCCCATACTTTGTAAAAACCCAGACTATGCCAAATGACAGAAATAGCAGAAATCTATTTTTTTTTTTTATTATTATTAACTGGCATCAAAAATGTATACAGATTTGTAAATTATTTCTATTTAAAAATATACAGTCTTCAAGTACTTATCAGTTGCTGCATGGCCTGCAGGAAGTGGTGTACTCTTACTAGTCTGACACAGTGCTCTCTGCTGCCACCTCTGTCCAAGTCAGGAACTGTCCAGAGCAGGAGAGGTTTTCTATGAGGATTTGCTACTACTCTGGACAGTTCCTGGTATGGACATCAGACTGTGTCAGACTGGAAAGAATAAACCACTTCCTGCAGGACATACAGCAGCTAATAAGTATTGGAAGGCTTGAAATTTTAAAATAGATGTAATTTACAAATCTATATAACTTTCTGGTACCAGCTAATTTGATTTTTTTTTTTGCTGGAGTACCCCTATGTCACTCATAAGAAAGCAGTTCTAGCACATGCAGGTCATGTTAGCTGTATGTTACCTTAAAAGTATCAGGTATTGTTATTACCTTTACATTTATGAACACCTTGCTCTATAATATATTGGTATAAGAATTGAAGAAAAAATATTAAAAAAAGATGTAGACTCCTATATTGTTCCGTGTAGAGCGTCTTCCAGAAAGATTTTGCCCCCTTATGAAGACATTGGTTTTATAATAATAATGATGATAATAATAATAATAATAATAATAACACAAAGGGACAAAAGAAATCTTTATTATAATAATTTATATTTATTATTTTGTGTTGTATGCACAATTTTATTCTATAACAGCAAACAATGCAAAGACACCCAAAATTACAGGGAATCAGGTTCACAGTCAGATATCTGAATTTTCATGTTATTATACCAGGGGAATGAGCATGGGCCAAAGTTTTTCTACAATGATTGATATTGGTGGTCAGTTTGGTAAGGATTGTCTATAGATGCATTGTCATACTTTGTTATGGCCTAAGGGTATGTTTGTTATGTGGCCTGTGTTCAGGGTATGCATTTGTATACTGAAAGAACAGTATGCTTCAGTTCAGTTCAATGGACTTAAAGGGGTTATCCAGCGCTACAAAAACATGGCCACTTTTCCCCCTACTGTTGTCTCCAGTTCAGGTGCAGTTTGCAATTAAGCTCCATTTACTTCAATGGAACTGAGTTTCAAAACCCCACCCAAACTGGAGACAACAGTAGGGGGAAAGTGGCCATGTTTTTGTAAGGCTGGATAACCCCTTTAAAGGGAACCTGTAACCCCCCGTGGCGGGGTGACAGGCTCCCGACCCCCCGTTAGAGCCCCCTATACTAACCTAATCCCGCCGGGTCCAGCTTCTGGAGGTGGTCGGGTGATGAAGATCTCAGCCGCTGCAGCCCGGCGCGCGCTGAGAGATGAGTCCAACACCCATAGAGAATGACAGGATAGTCCAGCGCTCCGTCATTCTCTATGAGCGTTGGACTCATCTCTCGCTGCAGCGGCTGAGATCTTCATCACCCGACCACCTCCAGAAGCGGGACCCGGCGGGATTAGGTGAGTATAGAGGGCTCTAACGGGGGGTCGGGAGCCTGTCACCCCGGCACGGGGGGTGACAGGTTCCCTTTAATCCATCCTACTAGTTACTATGGGGGAGATTTATTAAGGATGCGCCCCTGGGGACATTGATAAATGTCCCCCTATATTCGGTCCATCTCCAGGTGCATACTATAGGCACAAGCTTTTAAGTCCTAGAAAGTCACACACTTGGAAATGGATTGAACAAAAATAGACTACGATTAGAGATGAGCGAACCTGGAGCATGCTGGAGTCCATCCGAACCCGAACGTTTGGCATTTGATTAGCGGTGGCTTATGAAGTTGGATAAAGCCCTAAGGCTATGTGGAAAACATGGATATAGTCATTGGCTGTATCCATGTTTTCTAGACAATCTTAGGGCTTGTATAGCACGGTATACATTGGCATACCATTCTACAAGTATACATACATTAGCTGCCTAATTTTAATTATTTTCTGTATCGCTCACAAATGATGTGAGTGATGAAAATCTCTGTACAATGCTATGAAATATGATGCAACAGCAAATAAAATTTTTTTTTTTGGAATAAAGAAAGCTGATGAGTGAGCTACATAGAAATGTGAGATTCATGCCACACTGTGGCCAAAAGTGGGACTGCAGTCCCTGTCTCCAATGGGGCTTCATAAACTAATTTCCCTATAACATACACACGGGGAATACAAATGAGCAAACCTCGAGCACGCAGGGGTTCGTCCAAACCAGAGCATGCTGCATTTGATTAGCGGTGGCTAAAGAAATTGGATGCAGCCCTGGGGAGTCTAGGAAAACATTGATAAAGCCTATGGCCTATGGCTCTATCCATGTTTTCCAGGCAGTCTTGGCGCTTCATCCAACATCTTCAGCCACTGCACACTTAGGTTTGGATGGACCCAAGTGTGCACAAGGTTCGCTCATCTCTAAAGGGGACCAATATGTGACAAACAAGAATACAATTGAGTATATAAAAGCTATAAGATGAGCGTTCACTGCAATCATTATATATATTTCATATACCAGTGCAGGGCAGTAATGGGATCTGATCTGGTCGTCCCAGTCATTTCACACACTTTAGGTTGACAGTATGGCTTATATTTATATATACTTATATATGGTATATACTATGTCTATTAAGTATTAGGATGTTTAGAGGCTGGATTGTACATATGGGTGCAAAGGGACAAAACATATGTGTGAAGTAAAATCATGCGAAGCGTGACGTCAAGAGTATGGACCAAAGTGCAGTCCGTACCAGGGTCCAGCAAAGGTTACATAGCGTAATGGCACCTTGTATAGAATTTAAAGTGACTGCGCAGTCAAGAGGTCAAACATGATATGTTAGTGAGTATATATAAGGGATGTTTACTGCTTTTTATTTACCTCAGTACTTACTACTTGGCTAGTTTTTAGCTCAGTTGCATTAGGATAAAGATGTGTGGCTACAGCTTAGATACAGTGTCTACAGGGGGTCAGAGGTAGTCTGGATGCGCCTCCTGTCTCCATATTTTTATTACCGTTATTAACACACTACAACATCATGGATTAACATTTTGCAGGGTATGCAAGGTCCCCCTGCTCACAGCAGCACATGTCCAGGCCTATTTGAAGATTGCCAATGACCATCTGGATGAAGCAGAGGAGGCCTGGGAGAAGGTCATGTGGTCAGATGAGACCAAAATAGAACTTTTTGGTATCAACTCCACTCGCCGTGTTTGAAGGAAGAAGAAGAGTCCAACTCCATAGGACACAGTCCCAACCATGAAGCATGGGGGTGGAAACATCATACATCTTGGTGCTTCTCTGCAAAGGGCACAGGTCAACTGTAGTGTAGAAAGGGAGGATGGATGGGGCCAGGAAGTGCAAGATATTGGCCAACAACTTCCTTCCCTTAATAAGAACACTGTAGATGGGTCATGGCTGGGTCATCCAGTGTGATCCGAAACACAGCCAGGTCAGTAAGGAGCGGCTCCGTTAGAAGCAAGTGGGGGTCCTGCAGTGGCCTACAGTCTCCACACCTGAACCCAATAGAAAATCTTTGGAGGAGCTGAAACTCAATGTTGCCCAGTGACAGCCCCGAAACCTGAAAGACCTGGAGAAGATGTGTATGGAGGAGCGGGACACAATCTGGGATTTTCTGAAAGCTGCCTGTGAACTGGGAAATATAGGAAATATAGGGAAAATCCTGTGAGATCGGACAGGATAGAAAAATAAGTGATATAGGAATAAGGAAAACCCACCACTTGTTCCTGAGGGGACCAGCAACAATGACATCATGTACATCATCATATACTGCTGAGGCCAGTGAATGGCTGCTGTATCACATGAACAATGTCAGTGATGTCATCACCACACGCCTAGAGGGGGACGCCGGAGCAGTGGTAGTGCTGGAGTGGTGGGGATTTACAAGGGAGTAACATTTTTATTTTTGTTTTCTATTTTACAGCAGTTCCAGCTCACAGAAAACTTTTTAAAAAATCCTGGAAAATCCCTTTTATTGTTTACTACAATATTAGACTTGGAGAAATAAGGGTTTGAAGTGGTAACACGGGGGTCTCATAGGAGGGCAGGGTATAACAGGGCGGTGCACTCTCTCTCTGACGTCTGTCGATTTACCAGATTGAGGGGCTCTTGCTGGTAATGCTCAATCAAGTGAATGACGCTAGGGAATACCTGAGGAAAGAGGAAGACTTGTTATCAATCTATAGCCATCTATAGCCATGTAACTTATGTAATACCATACAATATATGGATTTTGTGGTGTGAAGTCTTTTGGTTACTATTGGGGCCTTTTGCTATATTTGGCATATGACTTAAAGGGGTTGACCACTTTCTAGTAAAATTGTTCAGTGTATAGTATTAGTAAGTGTACTAACTGTATATACTGACAGCAGATCCCTGTGTACCTCATAGAGCTAATATCAGACTCCCCTCCTCCAGGCTGTGCTCTCCTGCTCTGTGGTGAGTCTGTGTCTGTCAATAAGATGGCCGACATGGAGAAGCATGTGACCGTGCCCCGCCCCCCCAGTGTCTACCACTGAGCCTGTGTATGTCTATGGAGGACACTAGGGGTGGGGCATGGTCGCATTCTCCTCCATATCAGCCATCTAATGGACAGACTCACCACAGAGCAGGACAGCCTGGAGGAGGGGAGTCTGATTTTAGCTCTATGAGGTACACAGGGAGCTGTTGTCAGTAAGTAAGTGTGAATATACACAAAAAATTTACTATAAAGTGGCCAACCCCTTTAAGAGATTCCTATCCCCTTAACGTGTGTGTGTAATGTGAACACAGCCTGACCAAGACAACTACGAGAGGAGACAAAGAGGAATGAATTCTAGATTACAGGGAGTCTCTGCTTATTTTCTGGAGATTATATTCCATTACGATGACCGAAGTAATGGTAAAATAAAAAATAATTCATAATTTTATTGTTTTACTTTTACGATGTCTCTGTGGGGTCTTGTATAAGGGATCCTATATACGTGTCAATCACCTGTAAGGCCAGGCTCTTGGTTATGTATGCTGTGATATAAGAGGTGTTATATAGCCGTCCACACACATGCAGGTACTAGTAGATGCTGCTGTTATATACAGGGAGCGCTGCATAGCTCATGTAAAAGCCTTTAGGCCAGTCTATTCTCTTTATGAGTAATATAAAGGGGTGGAGCGGACAACTCTGGTAAAAGGCCAAGAAAAAAATCCATAATGGTTGTTTTCTATGGTGAAGCTGAATGCACATTGTGACATATTCTGGCAGGTACACCGTGTACTCACTGTACAGCAATAATAATAAAGCTTTCTTAAACATACTGACCTATATTCCACAATAAGAACCTACAGTAAACCTAAAGTTGGCTATACACTAAAAGTCCCTATGCACTTTATACATATGTGGGCTAAACCTGACTCAAAAGTATTTGGCGTTCTCTACCGACAGGTAATGCGGGTGAAGACAGGAGTCGGGCATGATGGAATTTCTTTGCCTGACTCCTTTGTTCTCTGAGAAATAAGCCACTGCCAGTGCTGTTTAGTACCTGCTTACTCCTCTCCTGCCTTTTGCCATGCTGAATGTTCATGTGTATGGGAAGGACAGGAGAGATATCGGTTTTTGAAGGTGTATGGCTACCTTAAAGGGTCACTCCAGCAAAAATGTTTTGTTTCCCATCAACTGGTGCCTCAAAGTGACATAGATTTGTTATTTACTTCTGTTAAAAAATCTAAAGTCTTTCAGTACTCATCAGCTGCTGTGTGTCCTGCAGGAAGTGGTGTATTCTTTCCAGTCTGGAGAGCAGGACAGGTTTTCTATGGTGATTTGATCCTGCTCTGGGCAGTTCCTGTCTTGGACAGAGGTGGCAGTAGAGAGCACTGTGTCAAACTTGAGAGAATACGTCACTTCCTGCAGGACATACAGCAGCTAATAAGTATGAAATCTGTAAATTACAAATCTACATAACTTTCTGAAACCAGTTGATTTGAAAGAAAAAGATTTTCGCCAGAGTACCCCTTGACATTTTTTAATAGAAATAAATTACAAATCTCTGTCACTTTCTGACACCGGTTGATTTGAAAGAAAATGTTTTTCACTGGAGAAACCCCTTTAATGCTTAGTCTGTTGACAGATATTCCCCCTGAGCCCATACACATGCATGCTCAGTTCAGCCATCTCTCGGCCTGATGAATATAGCCAAACACTGTACTCTGGTGTCTTCATAAGACGCTGAAAAAAGCAACAGGGCACATGTCTATCCCCTGCTCCATTCAAGTGTGGGGAAGATGACCCCTGTTCTAGTCATAGTTGGGGGTCTTATAGGTGGAGAAACCCCTTTAAAGTGTTACTGTCACGTATGAGTTGAATGTATTCTGCTATGGCAAGGTTTACTTACATGTCAATGATATAAGTTGTCCCTTTTCATGCCCCACACATACTCCTCCCCCCCCCCCCCGGCCACTTACTTCCTCATGCAGTTTCCCCTCCTTCCCCAGTGAAAAGCCACGGTTGCCCACAGCTCTTATGGGAATATTGTAGATGTGGTTGTTGTGGAGAACAGCCAGGGTATATGGCTGCGTCTGGTTTTGTGAGGAGCTCAGGCGCACCAAGAAGCAGCCGTCCTGTGTGATATACAGACAATAAGATGTTATAGACGGGGGTATAAATGGAGACATGGTGGGATACTATACACACGGTAATAGGGTATAATACAGGACAGGCTACGCTAAGTGCACTGTACAAGGTCAAAGGTCGCAGGACACACTTTTAGGCTATGTTCACATTACGTGAACACCTGGCCGTTCCGTGACCCCAGCCGGGTCATGGAACGGCCGGTCTTAGCCTGGATCATCCCGGACGGTACTTAAGTACCGGCCGGGTGATCTTTCTGGCCGCGGAGCTCTGACGCGGGCGCATCAGCGCGCGCCCACATCGGCGCACGCCCGCATCAGAGCTTCCCATAGCATTGGCCTGAGCCGCTTGCTTCACTGTGTGAACTGACAGGTCTTTCTGCGTCCGGAATTCACTGAATTCCGGCTGCAGAAAACTGACATGTCAGTTTTTTCCGGCGCAGTATGGGACCCCGGCCGGAGCGCATACGATGTGTGTATGCTCCGGACGGGATCCCATTGCAAATAAGGCTATGTTCAACTCCTCAAAACTATCTACGGTGAGAACTATGGCCGTAAATTTTCGTAGTGTGAACATAGCCTTAGGGAAAATATAAAAGCAAGTAATGAGTGAGAGGTCTATCTTTTAGGCCGTGTCCACCATCAAGGACAAGCTTTTTCAATAGGTGCCTCACCCATTGGTGACAGAGGTGGCAGCAGAGAGCACTGTGTCAGACTTAAAAGAATACACCACTTCCTGCAGGGCATACAGCAGCTGATAAGTACTAGAAGACTGGAGATTTTTACATAAAAGTAATTTACAGATCTGTATAACTTTATGACACCAGTTGATTTGAATTTTTTTTTCCTGGAGTATCCCTTTAAGGTAACATGGGCAGTGGTGTTGCTAGGTAAATAGGTCAGTTCAGTATTAATAGGGGCACAATACCTTCTGAGGTGATATAAGCCTAAACTTGACTGTTGTGCAATAGGTAAGCTGTGCTTTAGAACAGGCGGAGATAGACAGATAGACAGGACGCGCCCGGACTGACAGCAGTGATCTCACAGCAGGTTTATGTAACTCTCAGTTAAGGATCATTACCTTATTAATTCTCCGAAGAGCTCTCTCTGCTTCTCTCCGCTCCATCTCACCCCCGTACCAAGGTCTGCCCAACACTCCCACATCCTGTATTACAATGCAGAACAGCAGCCATTAATACTAATTCTGCAATACAGTGAGAATATAAAATATGAATATAATATAACTGACATTTAAAGGGATTGTCTGGGCAAAAATTACTGATAGCTTATCATTAAAGACCAATTTGAAGGATAGGTTGTTTGTTAGAGCAGACGTGTCCACATACACTGAAAATGGAGCCAGAAATCAACAGCGCCATACTTTGTTAAGTGGTTGCTCTGGGTTACTGCAGCTCAGTTCCAATTGAAGTAAATAGCTGTGAAGACCCCGGAACAGTCACTACACAAAGTACAGAGCTCCAATTACAGTGTATGCTGGCACCCCCAGCAATCTGATATTATTGACCTATCATCAGGATAGGAGTAAGATGAGTTATTGCTCTAATTTGTGTGTTCAACCATTATTTTCCATACTGTATGTTGAAAGAACGTTACTGTGCATGAGCAGTAAGAGCAATGTGGTGGGCTTCTTCATCAGGCTAGATTATAACACAAGGACATCACAATAGACCAGTACAGTGTGTATAAAGTCCAAAAGATACAACCAGTCAGGAGAGAGGGTGAGCACCACAGGTTATGCACATACATATATATCCGCATACTCACCTCTGTCCGTTGCTGCTGTTTTCCGTCGCTCCCTGTAGGAAAGCAATAGTTGGTTGTTTAGCGCTCCTATATAACAATCATGTATATATGACAGAGTATTATATATTATAAGTTGGCCACAGTTGTACAAGGTGTGCTGCATCTATGATCTATTACATGTGTACTGCTGGGAACTCTACATGTAGCTCTAAGGGGGACTCGCTGATTCAGGCCTCCTTCACACTGCGGACGTTTTTACGGTTAGGAAATACTGATCAGGAAGTCGTTTAGGAGGCTTCAGGAGACATACCTGCTGCAGGCTGCAGCGGTGTCCTCCTATAGCTTATCCCTCTGCCTTTGGGCTTTGTGACTTCACGATTGACATCACAATGCTGGGGGGAAAGAACGGCATAATGCTTCCTCCGGCCAGATTGGTGATTGGCAGAATCAGGAGCCAATGGCACAGCCAGGGCCTAGTCTAGGTTTTCTGCTGCCTGAGGTATACCTGAAATGGCACTCAACATTTTCATAGACTTACCTGTAGTAAAATCACTGTATGTGTTGTTCTGCTGATGGAAAAAAGAGAAAGCATTTACCTTATGAACCAACTTTTCATTAAATAACACTCCAGCCCAAAAATAGAAGAATCATTTTGTTGTCCAGATGTCACACATTCCGTAGACCCTCCAGGTCACACAACAATCCTGAGATTCCTCTCTATCTTCTATTGTCCAGATTAATTTGTCTTCTGCCGACCAGCATGATTTACCCATATTTCACCCATCATCCACTGACCGTCATGATTCACCCATCAACCATTGACCATCATGATTCACCCATCACCCACTGACCGTCATGATTCCACCATGATCCACTGAACGCCATGATTCACCCATGACCCACTGAATGCCATGATTCAACCAACACCCACTGACCATGATTTACCCATCACCCACTGACTGTCCTGATTCACCCATCACCCACTGACCATCCTGATTCACCCATCACCCACTGACCATCCTGATTCACCCATCACCTACTGACCATCATGATTCACTCATCACCCACTATCATGATTCACCCATCACCCACTGACCATCCTGATTCACCCATCACCTACTGACCATCATGATTCACTCATCACCCACTATCATGATTCACCCATCACCCACTGACCATCCTGATTCACCCATCACCCACTGACCATCCTGATTCACCCATCACCTACTGACCATCATGATTCACTCATCACCCACTATCATGATTCACCCATCACCCACTGACCATCCTGATTCACCCATCACCTACTGACCATCATGATTCACTCATCACCCACTATCATGATTCACCCATCACCCACTGACCATCATGATTCACCCATCATCCACTGACCGTCATGATTCATCCATGACCCACTGACCATCATGATTCACCCATCACCCACTCAATGCCATGATTCACCCATCACCCACTGACCATGATTCACCCATCACCCACTGACCGTCCTGATTTACCCATCACCCACTGACCATCCTGATTCACCTATCACCCACTGACCATCCTGATTCACCCATCACCCACTGACCATCCTGATTCACCCATCAGCCACTAACTATCATGATTCACCCATCAGCCACTGACCATCATGATTCACCCATCATCCACTGACCATCATGATTCATCCATGACCCACTGACCATCATGATTTACCCATCATCCACTGACCATCATGATTCACCCATCACCCACTGACTGTCATGATTCATCCATGACCCACTCTGACGATCATGATTCACCTATGACCCACTGAACGCCATGATTCACTCATCACCCACTGACCATGAATTACCCATCACCCACTGACCGTCCTGATTGACCCATCACCCACTGACCATCCTGATTCACCCATCATCCACTGACCATCCTGATTCACCCATCACCCACTGACCATCATGATTCACCCATCACCCACTGACCATCATGATTCATCACCCACTGACCATCACGATTCACCCATCACCCACTGACCATCATGATTCATCACCCACTGACCATCACGATTCACCCATCACCCACTGACCATCATGATTCACCCATCACCCACTGCTCAGAAGACAAATTTATCTGGACAATGAAGCCGCACACGTTGCTTTCTCTTAATACTCGCTGGTTAACCTCTGTATGGCCATCTTGTTCATGTCCCTATTTACATGTCCACCTGTCTTCTGACAGCTGCAGTGTAAGGATGGCTCAGAAATAGGAACATGATGTCTCAAAAGGGTCAACTCACACTTTTGTTGTCATAAATTATACTTCACGTAGCAACACACATTGCCAGTCAAATTGGAGAATGACATGTGAAAGGGCATGTGGTTTCCTGGTGACCATCCATATGTCCACCATTATGGGATCTGTCCATGAGGATAGATGAGGCCAAGTGTAGGCCTGAGGATTTATGGTGGTCTATACACTTCTCAACACTAAAGACCAAGTAGAAAAAGTCATGGAATTATGGAAATCAGAGAACGATAGATATGTTAATGATAACAAATGGGAACAAAATATTCAAAACATCTCGATTTATCTGGTATAAAGTATGAGTGCCATACGCAGAAATACACTCACACGCCTGGGCATGTTATCAATGAGGTTCTTAATGGTTGTGTGAGGACTGTTCTGCCACGCTGAATGCACAAAATCATCCAGATACACTGCTGGCATTTCCCTTTGCAATTGTTGAGCAATAGACGATGCAGGCCTCAGTGGCAGGTTCAGGCCCCGCACGCTGCTCACAGTAGCACCATCAGCGCTTGGCCTGGCATTGCAATGTTGATAAATGTTTCCACTCGCCGTACCACTGGTTTCATGACCAAATTTATGTAGCCCCGAGATGTTATTGTAACTGGAATGAAAGCTATAGGGGTCCGGCTACCAAATATAATGCCGCCCCACACCATAATCCGAGGAGTAGGACCGGTGTGATGTTCTCTCATGAAGGTGTTGCTCACATGGTCTCCAGACCTATCTCCGCCATCACTGCTTCCAAGATGAAAGCAGGACTCAATAGATTTGGTGTGTAATGTCAGACTGGGTGATACACACCATTCTTCTGATCTGACAATCCTGCCATGTAGAGGTCCTCCTCTGGGCATCTATTGCTGTCATTCCAGTTTGTCTTCCAGCCTCTACAACACATAACATGGAAAAGTGTGGACATCTTGGCCTGAGTGGGAAACTAAGGTCTCTCCTCTCAGCTTCTGACAAGTGGTGATAACTCCCACAATCAGGCTATGTTCACACCATGTTAAAACAATGGCCGTATTTAATAACAATGGCCGTTGTTTTAGAAAAAGACACAAAAGAACATAGCCTCATACTGTACTGATTTCTGAGGTTTCCCGCGGCTAAAAAATGTGCTTTTTATCTGGCGTTTATATCAGTAAAGCAGCTCCCACATGGCGCAGATTGGAGCTGGGTGCTTAAAAACATGATCATTCACATACCTTACTGACATCTGCTACTTCCTCACTTTACCTCACTTTTTGGCTTTTCCTTCTTGGTGTTAAACTTTTAGTGTTGAGGAGTGTATATTATTATATGATACATTGTTATTTATATTATATATATTACTTTTAATACCTGTGTGTCCAATAATGTCAAGTACAGATCTGCAAGGAAGGATAAAACAATCAATTATAATAACCTGGTTTACAGTATACATGTAAAATATACAACTGTCTATATAAACATATGCTGGGTCATGTCCCCTCCTATAGCTGGCCCCATATGCCATGCATACCAAAGGCAGAAAAAACTAAAGTAAAACATTTCAAGGTCACGTGGAAAGTACTGTACTAAGGAGAAATTTTCTGAAAGATTTTTTTCATGATTCTATTGTATTAAAAATTGTACGTTTTGTTGTTTAAAGCGTACCTGTTGTGATTTTTTTAAAAGAAATCAACAGAGGTTGTGATCGTAAGCAGTTTTGCAAGCAGTTTTCTATGTTTAAATCATACGGCCAAACTGTAGTTCATGTTCCCTCTGTGCTGATATTTGGTCTTTTCTCTGTTCAAAAAAAAAAGACCAAACACAGGAAATCCCAGTCCTCTGGGACAAGGAAAAACACCTGCTCATCATGCAGGTTGTATATAAACTGAGGGCAATTAACGTAGGCTAATTATATTATTAAATTAGGGTCCATTTACACAGAAATATTATCTGATAGATTATCTGCCAAAGATTTGAAGCCAAAGCCAGAAACAGACTATAAACAGCGATCAGGTCATAAAGGAAAGCCTGAGATTTCTCCTCTTTTCAAATCCATTACTGGCTTTGGCTTCAAATCTTTGGCTGATAATTTGTCAGATAATCTTTCTGTGTAAATGGACCCTTAGCTAATTCTATAATCAGCTCTGCAGTTTACCAGAACACAATGCTCTTTGTTATGTAACAATTCAGTCAGTATAATGTCACTGTGTGGTTACAGAGGTTTTGGTGCTGTGTGACAGGAGAGCTGACCGTACGAGCACCCTCAGGATTCTTTGCACGGTGGACGCGCAGCAGCTGTACACAGTGTAGGGAGACACCTAGTGGCTATATGTATAACATTGATTAAAACATAGGGGGAAAAAAGAGTATATTGCAAAACTGCTTGCAGTCATAACCTCTGTTCATTTGATTTAAAAGAAAAAAATGTTCACAACAGTGCCTCTTTAAATTTTATAAATGATCATTACCGTCCATTCCTCGTGGAAAGTTGGTTTGGTATGGGGGTGGTGAATGCATGACCGCGCATGGAAGGGACATCCGCCGGTCGGGGAGAGGGAGAGGAGGAGCGCACTGTGCGGGTGGTACAGGTCTGGTCTGTTTTAGGACTGCAAGATAAAAGAATCAACTGAGACTCCAACCAACAAAGTGGGACTTAGGGAGTAGTGTGTCTCCTTACAGGGGAACTCCGGATAAGAAAAACTTGTTTTCTATTAAAAGTATATTAAAAGTTATATAGATGTGTCTATACAATGTATTACCATATCTGTACAGTTCTGCCACACTGGTAGCTGATAGAAATCCAGGAAGTGAAGAAATATGGCCCCTGTGCCAATTCACATTGTCTCCTGCTCCTTCTGCTCTCCCCCCTTAGGAGACAAATCTTCCATGCCTCTGTCTCACATTGTGTGTTTGCTGATGATGCATACAGGGGGCAGGGCTGGATAACCCAATCCCCTGACTGATTCACCATCTCTAACCGGCCATAAGCAGGTGTTGCACTGATTTTACTGATTGTAATGGGTGGGGGCTTTGATGATAACATGAGGGAAAGCATTGCATTCTAGGAAATGCCAAACCAGGAAGAACAGAAACACAAAACAGAGCAAAACTCCCCCCAAACAAATGGATTTTTGGTAGTTTCAAAACTGGGATAGACAGGTAAGTAAAGCTATATGCTTCTGCAGAAGTTTCCTTTTTTTTAACCTCTACCTGGAGTTCCGCTTTAAGGGAGAGTGCTTACGTAGCATGCAATACTCCAATGTAAAAAAGAAAAAAATATATGCAAAGTAGTTCATTTGCAGAAGGAAAAGAACTTGCTTTACAGTGACACCTACTGGAGGTAGCTTCTCTCAATATTCAAGCTTTAAAGAGCCTTCCTTAAAGGAGAAGTCCGTCAAAACTTTTTATTAAAGTATTGTATTGCCCCCAAAAAGTTGTACAAATCCCCAATATACACTTATTACAGGAAAAGCTTATTAAGAGCTTTTTTTCCCTGCACTTACTACTGCATCAAGGCTTCACTTCCTGGATAACATGGTGATGTCACTTCCTGGATAACATGGTGATGTCACGACCCGACTCCCAGAGCGGTGCGGGCTGTGGCTGCTGGAGAGGATGATGGCAGTGGGATGTTCAGTGTCCCTCCAGTGCCCTGTGGCCCTCAGTGTCCACCTGCCATCATCCTCTCCAGCAGCCACAGCCCGCACAGCTCTGGGAGTCGGGTCGTGACATCATAATTTTATCCAGGAAGTGACATCACCATGTTATCCAGGAAGTGAAGCCTTGATGCAGTAGTAAGTGCAGGGAAAAAGCACTTTACAAGCATTTCCCGTAATAAGTGTATATTGGGGATTTGTACAACTTTTGGGGGGCAATACAATACTTTAATAAAAAATTTTGCCGGACTTCTCCTTTAAAGGATGAGTAGGGATTTTATGCCAAGCCAGAACCTCCTCCAGAGTTACCCATCTGTACAAAGCTGTTTGCTCCTAGGACAACCCCTTTAACCGCAAAGATTGTGCGCAACCATAGAGATCGACATATAAACTTACATGGTCTCTGCTGCCGGTGACCCTGTGAAAAGACAAGGATGTAGGGTTTTCAGAAGTCCAACCTTTGCATATTAACATAATTACCATCAATATATTTCTTGAAAAGGTGGAGAAAAATTGTTATCCATTTTACTGCCAGTACTGTCACGGTCCTGCATCATTTCAGAAAAACACTGCAGTACTACAATGATACTGCAACCTGTGTGAACACAGACTCAGTCTGTCTCAAGAAGACAACCCAACTCACAAGTGAAGCTCCTGCACTGACCAGCTAAACGTCTGAAAACAAGAAAAGCAAAACGTCCTCTTTATAAACTACACTCCGACTATGACACCTTGTGGCGGTATACAAGATTAACATGCATCCAGTTTTACTACAAAGCAAACTATTTTGTATTGCTGGTAAATGCAAGGCCTGGAAAGGACCATATGCATGGCCAGGCAAGAGTTCAGGAGCTGTGGGTACATACAGTAGGTGCGTTATCCAGAAATTCCACCTTAAATAATTGGTCCACAGGGCATGTTAGAATAAAAAAAAAATGTAACCCCATGAATAAAGTATTGTCTACAGCAAGGATGAGGAACCTTCAGCCCTCCAACTGTTGCAAAACTACAATTCTCATCATGCCTGGACAGCCGAAGGGTATGATGTAAGAGTAAGTAAGAGTATTATGTTGTATTTTTGTAGTTTCTGGTAGATAATAGTGGGCTAAAGGGGTTTTCCGGATTTGGCATCAGATTGGCAGGGGTCTGAAACTCAGCACCCCACCAGTCATGTTTGCCACAGCGCCTACATATACAGGGAACATATCTGAAAGCAGACAGCTCCATACACTATGTAGTGGTCGTGCTGGGGTACTGCACCCTGGCTCCTAGGAACTGTCTCCTTGACTCAATGGCAACTGGGCTGCAGTATTGAGAAATGACAGATTTCTGGGATGTGTAATATAGTCACCTACCTGCTGGGTCCTGTCTGGTAGAATAGGTTTTTGAAGGGTAGGAGGAGCAACTGTTGAGCGACCTACGTAGAAATGATGTTAAAGACTAATAACAATGGCTTATAAATGATTATTTCCATTGCTACGTAATACATCCTGATGGTGATCCTAACGGGTAATAGGTTGGGCACATAGGACACATTATTTGGGACCTCCATAGGGATATAAGCGGCCTCTTACCCCAACCTACCCTGGTGCTCATTTGGTGACCCTACGCAGCAAAGGTGAATGGCCACAATTTTTCTTTTGACCTATGTTTGCTTATCCAATATGTGGCTGCCATAGGGGGTCCGGTGTACGTGGGATGGAAGCCTCAACAATTCTTTTCCCTAATGGTCTCCAGTACTCTTATTCCAGTTATGCTCCCTGTCTATAATGTAGCTTAAAGTGACTCTGTACCCACAATCTGTCCCCCCCCGAACCACTTGTACCTTCGGATAGCTGCCTTTAATCCAAGATCTGTCCTGGGGTCCGTTCGGCAGGGGATGCAGTTATTGTTTTTAAAAACGACTTTTAATCCGGCAGCGCTGTGTCTAACGGCTGGGGCTTACATTTGTATATGCATTAGGCTGGCACAACCTCTCTGTCCTTCCTCCCCTCCCTCCTCATCATTAGAAATGCTCCAGGCAGATTGCTTCCTATTCCCCACCTGTGTGCATAATGAACATGGGCTGGATCGTTAAGACACCTGTGCAAAGCTCAAACAGCAGTAAATATTCCTGGAGCATTCCTAATGATGAGGAGGGTGGGGAGGAAGGACGGAGAGGTGGTGCCAGCCTAATGCATATAAAAAATGTAAGCCCTGGCCGTAGGATTAAAAATTGTTTTTAGGACAATAACTGCATCACCTGCCGAACGGACCCCAGGACAGGTCTTGGATTAAAAGCAGATATCTGAAGGTACAAGTGGTTTGGGGGGGTCAGATTGTGGGTACAGAGCCGCTTTAAAAAGAGAATAAAGAGTGTGAACTTACCTACTGACTTATTACTTAAATATGCACTGTGGTTCTCCTGGGCTGTCCAGACACATGGCAGGGGTCTGCTCTGCAGATCACACGGTGGGGGCTCATACAGGTCATCATCCTCATTCTCCTGGTAAAGAGATCACAGAACTGTGACAGTAACACAATAACAACAAAAACTATATATGGAGAAAAATACAGCGGCACTCACCTCTACCAGGTCATTCTCTGCAAAAAATACAGAGAGCACAAATTATTATGGCCAAAAATGTACAACGGATACAGCAGACTGTATACGCTTAATGGGGGGACACAACTATTGGATGTAATGTTTTCGATGTCCATGGCCAGTTTTAGACTATAAATGTAAACTCTGTATAGTCTAATCCTGGTGTTATACTCTCTTCTGTCTGTCCATAGTGAGACAGATGATGTGGAAGCAAGACTGAATGCAGGACCAGACTACATAGGGTTTACTTGTAGTCTGTTACCATGGAAACATAGGTTTGCTGTAGACAAAATTATGATAAAAAGAGTTGTTCAGTTGCACAAAATTCTTCAAAAGTGCACAAAAATGCCATAGACGTGACCCTCCTCAGCCAGTGATTGGCTAGTTTGGTCCCTCTTGCATGTTAAAATCAAACCAGGAGGTGCTGCTTAGCAAGGACATAGTGTAACCCTGTTATATCATCAGAGGGCAGAAGAAAGGAGAGAAGCTTACAGAGACTCTCTATAGTGAATGGATTATTCACAAAAAATGGTGCAATTAAAGGGGTTTTCAGGAGGGGAAAAAATCATGCACCACAATAATAATGCTGTATACTTTTGTAATACAACTTTATTTTTTATAAAAGTACCCCTTTCTGCATATCATACTTAGCGCTCTCTGCTGCCACCAATGTTCATGTTGGGAACTGCAGGGCTGTCATCTCATGCACTGGTCCTCCCTCACTCACTGCAGCACTCACAGCTCTAGGGAGAGGCTCCCCAGAGTTTACTGTATATTCTAATGCATTAGCATACACAGGGCATTAGTACTGACATTGCCCCCCTTCTAATTCTGCTCCATAGAAAATCCAGGAAGCTGGGACTTGTTAGTGCTGTTGGTGTGTGTGTATGTATGTGTATATATATATATATATATATATATATATATATATATATATATATATATATATTGAATACAGTGGTAACAACTATTCTATAGAAGAGTGTGGCGATTATTATTCATATAGTAATTCCATAACTGGATGATAATAAAGAAACTGATATACAAGTGAATACAATAAGGCTAATGGGAGCCAAGTCAGATATTTGTGGTATGTCCTATTGTATAAGTGCATACAGTTTGAAAACCCCTTTAATAGGTGACACTAAGTTTTATGTTACCATATTTGTAGAGAGGATGAGGAGCCGAGGAGGACCTGGAAGCAAAACCATGTGGACATACATTAGGAGACACAATGCCATATAAACACTATACATGACGACAATACTGTAGACCCAACTTACAGCTTTCTGTTGTTTCCGTTCATAATCTGAAAGGGGAATACATATAATATTCAGATACTGTACGAAAGACAAATCATGTTGTGTCCCCACAGACAACCCCTTTTATATGAGAGCCCCCCACAGCTCTAATGAACGGCCATCTGTATAACACATGGGGTCTACCAGGGAGAGCCTCACCTATTGGGGATTCTCTGCCCTGGCAAGGTGCCCCCCCCCCCCCCTGTGATTCTGAATATGGCTACAGTTACATAAATATTGTACATATATACATTTTGTTTCTTGTTTTAATCCTGAATAACTCCTTTAAGACTAGTGTTTCACTGCACATATATGTATATTAGAAAGCACCATGATAGCACCACTAATCTATATGAGCATGGACAGCACATATACATGGATGATGTCATTTAATCATAATTTTTATTTTTGCACTTAGCCAAACCCCATTTGTTACCTATAGTTCTGATTTACAGCTATGTGCATGTTAGCTATGTGCCATAAAGCTTTTCTAATAAGGGATATGCCGCCATATGGAGGCACAATATGGTGGCCTAGGGAGTGGCCACAGCTCCATAATACAAAACAGAAGGGGCTCTGTCCGTCACTGCGTGCTGCCATTCAGGGTCCATGCACACGGCATTACCACCTGCATGGGACCTCTAGTTTTATATGTTTCTGGGAGAGCTGGATGACGGCCAACATTGCTCATTAATGAGATTCGGTAGCTATAGGCGGATTCACCTAAGCAGATTATTATGTCGCTGAAAATTTCTGTCCCTCCGTCTCAATGAGACCACCACAAACCCCCAGACTGACTGGTTGTTAGTTGCAGAATTTCTGGGGGGAAAAAATCTACCGCTATACACTTTATATAGCGAGTGAGTGACAGCTCTCCCGACCATATACACGTGCTCAGTTCAATTTGACTGTTGGAAGAAGAATAAGCCGCTGCCAGAAAACTGTGGCGGAGCATCTCCTGCGAGAACAAGATATTAACACATGGTGGAATCCAACTTTCTGATCCTTCTTTACATCAACATCTGCATTGGGGAAGAGTCGGGAGGCCGCCATACATGTTAGACCGTTGGCTAATGCTGACAAAATGTCAAAGTTCTAAAGACTCAGACCTTGGCCAATCAAAACTTTTAACATATATGTACGACATATCAAATGTAACAGTAGCCATTTACAGGGGGTCTCCTAACATTAAAAATTATCCTTAAAGGGGTATTCCACTCAAACATAACTTTTCATATGTTGCTGCCCATGGTCAGACTAATAATTCCTTCCATACTTGTTATTATATATTCAGTCTCTTTTCTCCAGTTCTGAGCTGCTGCTTTCTGCTGAAAACACAAAAAAATGTGTGTGATCTTTTCTCTCCGTCTCCTCCTCTTCCTCCCTTCTGAGATGCTGATGTAAACAAGTCCCTGGCTGGCTATATCTGCAACTTTGTAGCTTCTATATAATGCTGGGAGGATTAATCTGAGGTCAAGTTGCTGATGAACTCACTGTGATTATGGGCCCTTTTACACAGAAAGATTATCTGACAGATTATCTGCCAAAGATTTGAAGCCAAAGCCAGGAATGGACTATAAACAGAGAGCAGGTAATAAAGAAAAACCTGAGATTTCTCCTCTTTTCAAATCCATTCCTGGTTTTGGCTTCAAATCTTTGGCAGATAACCTGTCAGATAATCTTTCTGTGTAAAAGGGCCCTATCCCTCCCCACATTACAGAGTTGCAGCTAGGGACTGCGGTCCCAGAAGGGAGGAGGAGGAGACGGAGAGAAAAGCTCACACACAGTGTATTTTGTGTCTTCAGCAGAAATTAGCAGCTCAGAACTGGGGAGACTGATCAGATAATAAAAAGTATGGAAGGAATTGTTAATCTTACCATGGGCAGCAATGTATGAAAAGTTATGAACAGAATACCCCTTTAACTATGTTTTAAAGTACCATAGAGAAAGAACAGAGTACTCCAACCCACTAATTATTCCCTATCCTGATGGGATAACCCCTGTATTAGCAAACTATTTGTTCGGCATAGACAATCCAAAAGTCTATCACCAGTCACATAACACAACTGAGGGAGAGACTTGCCTCACTCACCTCCAGGCAGACAGATGAATGCAAGAGCCTTATGTGCTCTAATATGTGTATGGAGGTCATATTCTGCATATTATACATTTATAGGCAGATGACTAACAGAGACATAGAGATGACAGCAAGACAGATAGCTATATGTGTGTGCTGTACATATGTCTGTATGATTGTGTGCCCATAGCTGTGTTGGTGCTATGTACTGTGTATAGCTGTATGTGTATTTGCTTGTGTCTGTGTATAGCTCTGCATAGCTATGTTGGTGCTATATATTGTGTATAGTTGTACATATATATATATATATATATATATACATATATAGTTGTGTGTATATAGCTATGTTGGTGCTATATACTGTGTATATTGTTGTGTCTGTGTATAAGTCTGCATAGCTATATTGGTGCTATATACTGTGTATAGCTATATGTATATATGGTTGTGTGCATATAGCTGTATATATCTATGTTGGTATATAGCTGTGTTTATAGCTGTGTTGGTGCTATATACTGTGTATATAGCTGTGTTGGTGCTGTATACTGTGTATAGCTGTGTATATAGATGTGTTGGTGCTGTATACTGTATATAGCTGTGTTGGTGCTATATACTGTATATAGCTGTGTATATAGCTGTGTTGGTGCTATATACTGTATATAGCTGTGTATATAGCTGTGTTGGTGCTATATACTGTATATAGCTGTGTATATAGCTGTGTTGGTGCTGTATATTGTGTATAGCTGTGTATATAGCTGTGTTGGTGCTATATACTGTATATAGCTGTGTATATAGCTGTGTTGGTGCTGTATACTGTGTATAGCTGTGTATATAGCTGTGTTGGTGCTGTATACTGTATATAGCTGTGTATATAGCTGTGTTGGTGCTGTATACTGTGTATATAGCTGTGTTGGTGCTATATACTGTATATAGCTGTGTATATAGCTGTGTTGGTGCTGTATATAGAGGGTATAGTGCTGTAGGGTCCTGTACCTGTCCGCCGGGCTGTGTGTCTCCTCTCCTATATACAATGCTCCTTGTTCTCCTCATTTGGCTCCTATTTGCCTACTACAGCTATAACAAAGAGGAAGCAACAAGTAGCAGATACTCGGCATAAGCAGCTCCCACAGCCCTCATTTGTATAATGCCTGGCACAATACTGCCAGTATATTACAGTGACCCCTGACATACTACAACTCCCAGCATGCCCTCCCGGCGACATGATGAGCGTGACTGCACAGCCACAGGTCGCCCATCACTGATGCTCGTGCGACCTTTCCAGTGGGCGGGGCTTCCTTTGATTGACACGCCGGTCTGTAGGGAAAACTGTTGAGGTGGGGGAATTTAAATAAAGGGGCGGGGCTTGCTTCGTGTTGCCACAGCTGCGCGTACGGGACTCATTTGCATAGGGGCGTGGCTATGGAACCGGAAGTCTCTATGGCTGCACAGTAGGTTGTGAGAAGAGAAGGCCAAGTTTGGAGGGAAGGTGTATGGGAATGGAGGGAAGGTGGTCACAGCAGACCACGGGGGAGGAAGCAGATGGGGGATGGGGGTCATGTATGTATGGGGGGTATACACTAAGGGGAGGGGGGATATACCTGTATATATTGATTATTTATTCTGTATAAGCAATACACCCATGTTCTCCAACATATAGCTCCCCAGCTGCTGCTAAACTACAACTCCCATCATGCCCATCAGCCAAAGGCTGCCAGGGCATGATGGGAGTTGTAGTTTAGCAGCAGCTGGAGAGCTATAGGCTGGGGAACACAGCAATACACTATGTGAATGGGGTTTGCAATATAGTGCTAGACTGTATGAGTCATATTCAGGTCTTTCTGTTCTGTTATAGATACCAGGTGTCACCCAGCTTTCCTAGAGTCCTGAATGACAGATGTGTCCTGCCATGCAGCATGTATTATGGTGAATGTAAGCCGGCCTAGGAAAGCGGACTGACCCTGCCGGAGTTGTAAGGGTGAGTGTGCAATTGTAGAGGATTTTCTCAGAAAGTGTAGCGTCACACGTACCAGATTCGCGGCGGATTTCACGCTGCGAGTTTGCAGCGAAATCCGCTGCAGATCCTGGTACTGTGGTCTTCAATGGGGTTACATAATGAAAATTCTGCTGCGAGTATGTAACCCGGCCCCTTTAACCCCGCCTGCAGCATACGTTACTTGCTCCGTGATCCGGCGGTATCTGAGGTCCCGCTCAGCCAATCAGTGACTGCGGTGGGGCCGTGCACTGATTGGCTGAGCGGGACCTATGTGAGCCTCAGATGCCGCCGGATTGTGGAGCAGGTAACGAATGCTGCGGGCGGGGTTAAAGGGGCCGGGTTACATACTCGCAGCAGAATTTTCATTATGTAACCCCATTGAAGACCACAGTAACAGGATTTGCAGCGGATTTCGCTGCAAATTCGCAGCGTGAAATCGGCTGCGAATCCGGTATGTGTGAAGCTACCCTTAAAGTGTCACTGCCGTTTAAATATTTTTTTGCAGAGATCAATACTACAGGCGATTTTAAGAAGCTTTGTAATTGGGTTTATTAGTCGAAAAATGCATTTTTATCATGAAAAGGCAGTTTGAAGCTCTCCCCCCTGTCTTCATTGTTGTCTATGGAGAGGGGAGGGGTGGAGGGAGATGAGGAACCAAAACAGGACAACAAAGAGTTAATTTACAGCTACATCACTGGGCTATCTCCTCTGAGGTCAGCTCAGACCTTTCTGATCTGAATACCAGCTTTCACACAGGTCCCACTGTGTAATCCTTTGTTCTCTGCTGGTGACTAATCTCCCTCCTCCCCTCTCCATAGGTTACACAGGGAACGTCTGATGTAAAAGAGTCGAGATTTCCTGATAATGAGCAGTGGATAAGGGGGGGGGGGACCTGGGAAAAGGCTTTTTGAATGCAGATAATGGCATATTTGCCTAATAAACTCAATTACAAAGTTTCTTAAAATCGCCTGGACTATTGATTTCTGGAAAAAAAAAATTAAAAAGATAGTGACACTTTAAAGTGTAGCTGTAATTATACAAAACTTGGACATGTTAAAAGTTTAGATCGTTCAGGGTTTTCTGATCCCTACTGATATCTAGATTTGGCCGGTGAAGCACACAGTAGTAGTCTTCACTCCCTGCCTGTCCACCATCTCCATTCACAGTTGCAGGAGAAGGACTAATAAACCATTTCCTGCAATTGGACAGAGATTACAGCCAGGGAGTGAAGTGCACTTCTGCATGCTTCACCCGGGTATATGTAGGGATTCGTCAGGGTCTGAACACTCGGACCACAACCGATCATGTCAAAAGTTTTGTATAATGACAGGGACACTTTAATTGAGTAGATCCACAACAAATGTGTAGCCAATCTGCCCCATGTGAACATATAGCCTAATGGTGCGTTTAGGCAGACTGATTTATCTGGCAGATATTGGAAGCCAAAGCCAGGAAGTGATTTGAAAAGGGCAAAAATCTCAGTTCTTTCCTTTATGACCTGTTTATTGTCTGTTCCTGGATTTGGATTAAAAAATATGTCAGATAAATCTGTCTGTGTAAACGCACCATTAGGGTGTGTTTACACAGAGAGATTTATCTGACAGATTTTTGAAGCCAGAAACAGACTAAACAGAACAGGTCATAAAGGAAAGACTGATATTTCACCTCTTTTTAAATCCATTCCTGGCTTTGGCTTCAAAAATCTGTCAGATAAATCTCTCTGTGTAAAGGCAGCCTTAGGGTGGGGTATATGTGGCATGTTTTTACACTGCATTGAATACCCTGCTAAATCCATGTTACATGCAAATTCTCATGCTGATTTGCACTTGCCTTACTGCAGATTTTAAAGGGGTTATCCAGGATTAGGTACCGGCTGGATGATCTTTCCGGCCACAGTGTTCTGATGCGAGTGCAGAACTTCCCATAGCGCACAATGAAGCAAGAGGCCGGAGCCACCCGCTTCATTGTGTGAACTGACAGGTCTTTCTGCGGCCGCAATTCACTGAATTGCGGCCGCAGAAAACTGACATGTCAGTTCTTTGCGGCGCCGCATGGGATCCCAGCCGGAGCGTATACCACGTGTATATGCTCCGGCCGGGATCCCACAGAAGAACAGGCTGTGTTCCACACCGTACAAAGTATAACTTGTTACCGACTTGTGCCAACAGCGGCTGTTCTTTTACGTAGTGTGAACATAGCCTTAGGGTGCGTTCACACTGAGAACTTCCAGTGGATTCCACTGCTCGTCCCCCCACGCTCCCACGTCAGCTCAAAGAAATTACGTACAATAGAGAATGTATGTGAGATGCTGCTTCCGCAGTATTATACCTCCAAGGTGGATTCCTATGGAATCTGTGAGACTAAATATTTGTGGAATGTTCCGTCACACGTCACCTTACAGAGGTATTCTCCCCTGGAAGCATTTCCGGTCCCATATGGAGCAATACAGTCAGAATCTGTCTAAACACATCCCATATAGCCTGACTAACAATACTACAGTGTGCCTGAATACCACCACCATACAGTGCACTAATACTGTTACTATAATACCATGCAGTGCACAATAGAGCATTGCTATATATAGTATACAGATCCAGAGGATAAAAACCCATAGACTCCATACTGTACAAAGCTGAATTTGCTAAAGTTGCGTAAGTGATCCCCTGGGATCCATTCCAGTACACCAGTCGGAGGGAGGGTTGTATAGCTTCTGTATTTAGCTCCTAAAGACTGGATACCATTGTAGTGAGTGTTACTACTGCAGTGGGAATTATTAGATGTCTCTGTAAGTGGAAACAAGTGGAGATCTCAGGAAAACCCTCTGCTTAGAAAGTTGCATAAGTTTTCATTATGTGTTGTCTGGGATTATTGGAAAGAAAACCTACAAACAGCGCCTCTTGTGTTTGTGCCTGGTATTGCAGTTTAGCATCATTGACTTGGGTGAGCTATATGTTGGACACGTCCTTTGGACAACATTAAAAAAAATATATAGCATATGCTTGTTTTTTTTCCTTTTACCAGGCAACCAGATTATGTGGAATATTACAGTGAACAAGGGGCTTGTATGTTTTAATTGTATCTGGTAAATGACTGAGGGTGTGGTGTTTAGCAAAGGGGTATTTGTGTGTCAAAGAAATCAACCAGTGTTAAAAAGTTATACAGATTTGTAAGTTCTATTTAAAAATCAAAATCCTTCCATTACTTATCAGCTGCTGTAGGCCCTGCAGGAATACTCCAGAGTACCCCTTTAAATTAAAAGAAAACTATACTTCTTAAGTTCTTTAGGTGACTATAGTCTAGTGTGACCTGTTATCATCCATTCTATGCTTGGAAGAAGAGGACACTTGTGTTTTCTAGAGTTCTCTGGAATTACTGACAAAGTCTATGGAAATGTCAATCATACAAATGTATGTAGATGCGTCTGGAGGTTGTTAGATAAAGCAATGAGGAGAGATATTAGCTGCGTTCCTGTGACCTTTAGATGTACTTCCCCTCCTGAGCACCCTGCCTGCATAGACGGGACCTCTCTATGGTGTTTGTATTATCTATGGGGAACTATTACAATGACCTCTCATACATTGTCATTTTGTTTCTTGCTCAGGATTCATGATGTTCCCTTTTAAAAAGAGGAGGAAAGAGGCCGCAGCTGTCCCTGAGCCGGTAGCCCCACCAGTCATATTTCCTGATGTCTGTATCTTCTTGGTGGAGCGAAGAATGGGGGCTGCACGGAGGGGCTTCCTCACGTCACTGGCACAGAGGAAAGGGTTCCGGGTGATGCATGAGTACAGGTATAGTGCACCAGCCCACATCACTATAGGGAATGATGGTGGTGGCTGCAGGCAGGGGATTTGTAGTTCCACATTTTTTTTGCCCTGTACAGTGGCACCTGCTTTGCTTTGAACTGGTCACATGACAGCTGGATGGCTGGGACCACCGCTGTGCAGGAAAAACTATGAAGGGGTACTGCACTAAAATAGCACTCAGCATCAGCAGAGGTCATAGAGTTCGGATCCCTGACCCTCTCTTGTCCCCGCGGTGCGGAATAAAATGACTCCCCCCCCCCCCCCCCCCCCCCCCACTGTAAAGCTACCATCACTGATGCAGTTGGTAGCTTTGGGAAAGCTGCACAGTATACTGTGCAGCAGGGAACTGTATCGTGCAGGGAGCACGATCGTGCTGATTGGCTCCCTTTTAAAGAGGTTGTCGGAAATTTTTTTTCCTGTATTGTTCTTAGGGTGGAAGGAAAATCCACAATGTATTGTACCTTCCTCCTCGGCGCCGGTCCTGCACTGTTAGTCGGGGTAAACTCTGCTCTGGAGCACCATTAGGAGCACCACCACCTTATCTGGCCCCCCTTCTAATGATGATCAATGAAGGGGACTGGCTGGATGATGCAGCAGTGCTTTGGAGCAGAGCTTATACTGACAAACAGCTTGTGACCGATGCGGAGGAGGAAGGTGAGACACATACCTTCCTCCTCAGCGTCCCCATGCTATAGGGGGCTATCAGCAGGTTAGATTCATCTAACCTGCTGATAGTTCCCCTTTAAAGCCATCATTTTCATAGACAAACTAAAAGAATTATAAATTTAAGGATGTTGATAGGAATAGTAGTTTTGCTGCAGCTGGAGGACCGCATGTTCCCCCACCACTGGCTTAAAGTCTGGAACACATGGAGATCACCAAATGTGGAGTCTCCAGCTTTTTCAGGCCTTTACTGCAGCCGCCATTAGTTGCTGCTTGTATTATACTGAAAAGATAGATGTTTTTAAGATAGTGGGCACATTTATGAATTATGATGTGTGTGTGTATATATATATACATATATTTATTTGTCTGGAACGAAAAGACTCTGGACGTGTTTTAGCACAGACGTTAGTCTTTCTCTTTGCAGCGGAGTGGTGACACACGTAGTATCAGAACAGAATTCCTTCGCTGACATCCTCGGCTGGATTGAAAGGAAAACTGGAAGGCCGATGCAAAGTGCCGAAGATCAGGAGTCTCCACATATCCTGGACATCAGCTGGTTTACAGATAGCATGAGTGCGGGGAAGCCTGTGCCGGTGGAGGCCAGGCACCGTTTAGGGGTAAGGGATTTTATTTTTCAGTGGCTTTTTCACTCTTGGGCTATGTTCACACAACGTTGTTTTTCGGTCGTATTTTTACCTCAATGTCCAACGGAAAAAAAAATGTTCATATGTAGTCATTTTAGCCAAATCCAGGAATGGAACAAACACAGTGAAACACTATACTGGAAAGCTTTGCAACTTTCTCTGTGTTTTGGATAAAAATGCTACAGTATGTATAAAGCCTGGGTTTTTTTTCTATACAAATAATAATAATAATTGTATAGCACCAACAGATACCGCAGGGCTTACAATGGCCGTATGTAGAGGTATTCACTGCCCACATTAGATACATAAGCTGAATTCTCAACTTTCCCCATATTTTTCAGCATTTTTTTTTTATTCTAACTTCAGAGTGTAACCACATGGAATAGTCCCCTGTCACTTATTGTCGATGCAGTTCCCAATATCCCATTAAAGTCAGTCAGAGGGTTTTTTTGACAAGGAGATTGGCGCAGTTTATGCACCAGAAAACGTGCAGATTGTGTCCTTATGAACATGCTTTTATAGAGGTTTTCCAGTTACTAACAGTGATGGCGCATTGCTAGAACCTACTGTCTGGGGGTGGGGAGGCAGAAATCCTTAAAATAAATAGAAAAATTGAAAGACCTTGGTTTGCCTCTGTGATCGGTGAGGGTCCTAGAGGTTAGACCATTGTGGTGACCCACATTAATCAGTGACTGGCCAAGCAGGCATTTCCTATATGTCATTATCATAACCAGAAATTTTGACCAGAAGGGACCAGGCGCTGCCAAAATGAAAAAGGTATTTTTGCAATTGAGTATAGCTAATAGTCACTGTCGTTTAAATGTCACTTTGCAGAAATCAATAGTACAAGAGATTTTAAGAAACTTTGTAATAGATTTTATTAAGCAAAGAGCTTACTTCTGTACTCAAAAATCTATTTTCCTACCTCTCCCCTCACTTGAGAAGAAGCAGCTTTTCTGTTTCTATTTTGGTCTATGGAGGGGGATGAGTGAGCACGGAGAGGAGAAAAGGCAGCCCTCCACAACACAACAGCCTGCAATCTTCTCTCACCAAGAACCAAGACCAGCACTGACCTTTTTGATCTGTGAATCCAGTGTTATGTGCATACATTCTCCAAACTACACAGCTGCTTGCCTCCTCTTTCTGTTCACTCGGCCCCTCCCCCCTCTATAGGTTATAATGGACACAGGGGCTGCAAAACAGCTTTTTGAGTACAGAAAGAGGCTTTTTTTGCCTAATAAAACCTGTTACAGAATTTCCTAAAATCACTTGAACTATTGATTTCTGCAAAAATATTTTAAATGACTCACTTTAATCCAGCCCAGAGGATTTCCCATGGGGGTCGCAGAAGGACTCTGAAACTTCAGCTAGATAGAGTTCTCTGTTGGACTGTCAGAGATAGACGAATGCAGCTTTGCACTCAAATTTCTGGGTCCCCATACTGAACATCACAGGGAGCCTCATCTGTGAGACCCCCAGCAATATTTGAGTTATTCCCTGTCCTGTTGATAGGACATAACTTGTATAATAAAATTCTAGCTCTGGCCAACCCTGTTCATTGTGAAATAGTTTGCTCTGTTTGTTGAAACCACCAAAAGATCCAGTGTACTGTATGGCTGTGGCCAGAAGTTCTCTTTCCCCTGGAGGAGAGCTGCTTTGCATACAAGCACATAAATAACTCTTTCCTTTTTATCTTTTTGTTAAATTGTAGATTTTAGGATCTCCGGTTTCCAAAGACAAGGAAGCACTTTTAACTGTGTCCTCATATGCCTGCCAGCGGCGGACTCCATTAACCCATCATAATGCAGAGATTACAGTAAGTGATGGCACTGCTGTGTATGTATGTGCATGTTTTCTATTGGCTGTATGGTATTGCTTTCCTTTCAGGACGCTCTGGAGATATTAAGCAAAGCGGCTGCATTTCAAGGCTCTGAAGTCCGAAGTCTGGCGTTTTCTAGAGCGGCATCTGTGCTGAAGTCTCTACCATTAAAGCTACGATCTGCTGAAGAAGCAAGAAACTTGGTTTGGTGTGGGGGTCACTGCCAGGCTGTTATCCAGGTAATGTGGCCACCAGGGGTAAATAGAGGCCGCAGAGACTTTGTGCAGTAGCTGTAAGCAGTGCTATCTTGCCTCCCTAATAGAGATGAGTGCAAAGAGTTGGGTGGCATTTGATTACCGGTGGCTGAAGAAGTTAGATGGAGCCCTGGGGAGTCCTGGAAAACATGGATAGGGCCCATGGCTATTTTCATGTTTTCCCAGACTCCCCAGGGCTCCATCCAACTTCTTCAGCCACCGGTAATCAAATGGCAAGCCATCTGATGTGAGCATGCTGGAGTGATGCTCATCTCTACTCCCTACACTTTTTTATACTAAAAAAACCAACAACCCTCATACAGTAATGCTGATTAAGGCCATTTTCACACAACGTATGTTTTGTGCAAAACATACGTTGTATTGTGAATGAATGGTATCACGACTGGAGCGTATACACATAGTATACGCTCCAGCCGCATGGAAAAACTGACATTGAATAGCGGCTGTAGAGAACCTGTCAGTGCACACAATGGGCACCCGCATCCGAATTCAGCAGAAATGAAGATCATCTGGGTAGTACTGCAGTACCGACTGGGAAGATCTTCAGTAACAGCAGCTGTTCTGTGACCTGGACGGTGTTATACTTTGTCTGAACATAGCCTAAAAATGTAAACAAATCGTTCAAATTTTATTTTTGTATTTTATCAAAATTAATGCTTGTAACTGAGGAATTCCCTTTTTCCAGGAAATCCTAGAAGATGGGGTATGCCATGAAGTAGAGGCGCTTAAAGTGAGCGAACAGTACCAGTGTATGGAGGTATGAGGAAAAGCAAACAACATTTATATACTAAACTATCTCCATAAAATGTATATGCACACCAGGGATGAGGAACCTGCCACCTGACAGCTGTTGCAAAACTAAAATTCCCATCATGCCCGGAGCTTCGGCTTCGATAGTTTCTCCGTCTGCATTTACACATATGCTTTTGTGGTCACACAATCTACCTATATGATTTGTTTGCTCTCTTTACTCTGTAGCTTCTAACAAGTATATTTGGTGTTGGGGTGCGCACAGCAGAGCGTTGGTACAAGGATGGTGTGCGGAAACTCAGTGACTTGGCGGATCCTAATATGAAGCTGTCTGCGGATCAGAGGGCAGGTAGGGGCTTTGTGTTCTGTGTATGTATCAAGATCTTATCTCCATACAAGTTAACCAATGATACTTTCCACCCAGGGATAGAACATTACACAGATCTCAAGCAACCGGTGACCCTTCAGGAGGCCGAACGAATGGAACACTTAATAAAAGACGCTCTGCACAGATTTGTCCCTGACCTCAAAATTACCATGACAGGTGGATTTCGCAGGTAGGGAAACTAAAGGAGAACATCAAACTAGGAGTAATATCATGTTAGAGAACCTGTGAAGGATGCAGAGGTTTCCTTTCCTATTTTATGTTGCCACTGACAAAAGATTTGATAAGTCGAGATCTGGGTGTTCGGACCCCCACCAATCGCTAGTACCAACTAAGCATCTTCTCTACCCACTCTGTTTTAACAGCAGAAGGTGGGCTTCTATAGGTGTTCTGCAGTGCCAAGTGCCTGATCCCTTTGTTCCTGGATATATAAGTCACAGTTAGAGCTGTCTAGCATCAACTCTGCCCTTTACTCTCCTGTCAGAGCATCTGAACAATCAGGTTCACTCACATGGAGGGATCAGGAGAGATAGGTATTGGCCGTCCGCTATCTCATTTATGGGTAATGAGTTCCATTGCGGTACTGATATAATAGTGCCTGAAAGGTATTGTATGTGACCCAGGATCCTCATAACAAATACAGCAGCTGCTTCAGAATCTCTTTCAGAAGTAGGGAATAGTTTTGCAGCCTTATAGCCCAGATTATTCATTCATTGTCTTGGCATCTAACAGGGGGAAGCAGCAGGGCCATGATGTGGATTTCCTCATAACTCACCCATCTGAAGAAGCACTTAGTGGGCTGCTCCAGAAAGCTGTAGCCTGGATGGATAGCCAGGTAAGCACACACAGAATACTATTTAATTTCACATTGTCGTATTACCTGATACGGAGATACAGCCAGGAAGTGGATCACTTTGCTGCTGCGCTCTCTCCCCAAATATATCTCCTGATCACAGTGGCTCTTAGCAGTGAGACCACCTGCGATCAATTTATTTATTTTATTTTACAGTGGCAGATCAGCGTTGGTGTGGTCATTTTGTTGAAACGCCACATGGTGCTGTTCTTTGGCCGTGCACTAGCCTGGCTGTATGCACTGGGAGCAGGCCCCCCCCAATTGAACCATATCCTCTCCCCTCTGTGATGCGTCTCCATTACAATCAATGGAGCTGCGTCACAGAGGGGAGGGGATATGGTCACACTGGGGAAGGTGGGCCGACCCCAGCATTTAGAGCAGGGCCAGTGCACGGCCAAAGATCAGTGCGGAGCGCAGGAATCGGGTGGCGTGTCAAAAAAAATAAAAAATAAAAAATGCTTCAAAATTTATGTACATTACACTACCCTAGGCATGAAGAGGTTATGCCATTCAGTGGGAATACACATATATGAGCAGGTGCAGGAGGCCATGCTTGTCTCAGTCCACATCTTAAGCTTACAGAGGAAGATGCTAAAGGGTAGCTTCACACGTACCGGATCCGCAGCGGATTTCACCCTGCAATTTGCAGCAAAATTTTCATTCTGCTGCAGTTATGGGACCCGGCCCCTTTAACCCCTAGACGCCCGCAGCCCGGCCCGGAGCATACATTGCCTGCTCGGTGCCGCGGCTGTGTGAAGCTCCCGACTCCCCATCAGCCAATCAGTGCTACTGTGCACTGATTGGCTGATGAGGAGCGAGGGGAGCCAGGAGCTTCACACAGCCGCGGCGCCGAACAGGTAATGTATTCTCCGGATCGGGCTGCGGACAGCCAGGGGTTAAAGGGGCCGGGTGCTATAACTGCAGCGGTATCTCCCTGCATGATATCCTATGAATGTCGGACTCCACTCTCCTCATTTACATATTGAGTGTGCAGACTGTTGGGGGGGGGGGGGTCGGCGGCGATTACTCTAAGACTGGACCGGCAGGAGGGGAGAAGCTTTGGGGGCTCTCCCAGGGGGTTGCACGGGCTCTTCCCCAGGTGCCAGGTTGCTTTAAAGATATTGTCACGATCCCCGTGACTTAGGTTCTGGCTAGTAGGCAACCGGGCTCACCTCGGACCGTCTTGGATCAGCTACCAACCAGAACCTAACACCCAGTTACACGTTTTCTGCTGCCACCACACGTCACAATAAGGCTGACGTGACGCCTTACCCTTATGCACACCTAAGGCAACTACAAATTACATCTATCACAATCTTATGGTAATCACTTACCCCTGGTAACGTTTTACTTCAGAGACATAGGGCCTTTTTAGAACACAGGAAAGCTCTTATTAAAGTGAAATTTAATATCAAATAAAAAAGGACAGTGCATACAGTACAGGTCACAATAAAAAAAAGATGGTACAAAATATACAGACACATACATACACAGTAAAAACAGTTCTTAAAATAAAAAGGAGAAAACCAGAACCTACTTTGCTATCGGGCTGTTTGGAACTGGAACGCTATGGGGATTAGCAGGAACGGCGGGCCAACACACTCATAACAAGTTCCCCAAGTGTTGAACACTCTCCCATCATACTCCCTGCCTTATCAAGCATGGTGAGAGCAGTTGTCTCCCTCCCTCCTCTGACCTCACAGGGGGGGTGACAGGGACTATGCTAATGAGCTAATGGTCCATCTTTTATGACCGGAGATGCTTGCCTGAAGATTTTCAAATCCTCATAACTTGGCTGGCGCGTTTCCGATCAGCATTCCAGGGGCATCAAACTACGGGGCATCACCTGCCGGTCACGGGCATACCAACCATGGGTCTGGTGTGTACCCGATTAGGGGAGTTACAGGTTTCCCTGGGTTCCCCTAGAGCCACTTTCTTGCTTTTACAATGGTGGGTCCCTCTCCCTACCCTGCTGACCTGTAGCGAATCTCACCTCTGGAATATGACAGCTTGTCATCTTTCTGAAGGGGTCAAATATCTCCATAGACGTCTACAGTGACCTCTGATTGTCTCCTGCGTGAACTCTGGATGCATATTGCAGCCAGACCCCTTGTCATAAAGCCATTACACCATGAGGACGTTTTATTGCCCCCCCAGTCTGGTAAGAGATAAGCGAACCTGTTAATATCCAGGACTCTCACTATATGGCCCCAATCCATCTAGCCATGACATCTAGTGCCCAAAGGAAAACAGGACACCAGCTTCAAAAAGAAACAAACAAGGTGTGTGGGGGGGTGAGGAGCTTTGCCAAATATGAGTGATCAGGGATATTTTATTCAAGATCAGGAATATATATTGATCATCCTCACAGATATGTATACATGTGTGTGTTGTAGTCCCCCTGTTAATCCACCCGCTATCCTATATACATGCATCCTCTGCTATGGTAGCTTGCGGTTTCATGTCTTTTTGGCTTGTCCTCTAAGTAGTGGTAGTGATGCAAGAGAACAATGAAGAATATCAAAGCCCGGTGTATTGAATGGTGATTATCTTTCTAACCAGGCCGGCTTAGTGTGTCTTCTGTTCTCAGCGGCTATTGAGTGCATGAATATGGGGAAGAGAAGGCTCCTGACTCACATACTGGAGATGATGTTTATGCTGCTGCATTATTAAAAAGAATCCCTCTTGTCATGGCAGGGCTTATTGTTGTACCACCATACAAAGACGCGCTCCCACGTGCACGCTCATAGACGTAGCACACACATGGACGGCCATGAAACCTGTTATGCAATATTCGCTCTCCCAAGCCTTGACTCTTCAAAGTGTGAAGCTGAAGCAGGAGTCCCTGGCGCTCGTACTACACGGAGAGCTGTCAGGGTGGATTTAGTAGTTACTCTATATGATGAATATCCCTTTGCCCTTCTAGGGTGGACAGGATCGAAGGTCAGTGATGCTAAGCTCTATTTATAGACTAATGCCTGGAGAATTATCTATTAGGGGATTTATGGGGCTGCCACTTGGCTCAATTGGTTTCATCTGTTAGATGGGTTATGTGTTATCTTCTATAGCAGAACATGTTGGATGACAATGGTGCATATCCTTTATAGCACTGCAGTCAAGGGACAGAGCCTGCGTCTGCTAAAAGGGACACAGAGGAGTCACAGATTACTCCTGGTTATGTCCTTTTTAGATGGATGCAGGAACAGTATACAGACAGTGGAAGGTTTTTCCACTTAGGATACGTTCACACTGAGTAAAAGCGGTGGTTCAGTGTCCTACAGTGTCTCTATGGGGGGGGGCTCCTGCGCCTCCGCTCCCCTCACAAAGGATTGTCATGTCCCACAGTGTCTCTATGGGAGGGCTCCTGCGCCTCTGCTCCCCTCGCAAAGAATTGACATGTCCCACAGTGTCTCTACGGGAGGGCTCCTGCGCCTCTGCTCTTCGCGCAAAGAATTGACATGTCCCAGAGTGTCTCTACGGGAGGGCTCCTGCGCCTCTGCTCCCAGCGCAAAGAATTGACATGTCCCAGAGTGTCTCTATGGGCGGGCTCCTGCGCCTCCGCTCCCCTCGCAAAGAATTGACATGTCCCACAGTGTCTCTACGGGAGGGCTCCTGCGCCTCTGCTCCCAGCGCAAAGAATTGACATGTCCCAGAGTGTCTCTACGGGAGGGCTCCTGCGCCTCTGCTCCCAGCGCAAAGAATTGACATGTCCCACAGTGTCTCTATGGGAGGTCCCCCATGCCTCTGCTCCCGCTGCTCTCCGTGCAAAGAATTGACATGTCCCACAGTGTCTCTACGGGAGGGCTCCTGCGCCTCTGCTCCCTGTGCAAAGAATTGACATGTCCCACAGAGCCTCTATGGGAGGTTTGTGCGCCTCCGCTCCCCACGCGAAGAATTGACTTGTCAATTCTTTGAATAGAGAGCGATGGGAGTGGAGGCGCGCAAGCCCACCCATAGAGGCTCTGTGGGACATGTCAATTCTTTGCGCAGGGAGCAGAGGCGCAGGAGCCCTCCCGTAGATACACTGTGGGACAATTAAGCAGGTGGAATTAGGTGGTGGACAGAATCTAATCTATCAGAATCAAATCAAAAGATTACTTTTCCCAGGACTAGATCCAGCTTTTCCCAGCATCCAGGGAGAAGCGGTACGGAGCAGCAGTTAGTTATAAGGCAGCAGCCGATGAGCGGATGGCAGAGATAACGATTTACTTTGTTATTACTGTAAACTTGCCCACCTCTGATGATGATGAGGAAGATAGTATAAGTGGGGGGGGGGGGGGTGACATGATTTTTTTTAATACCTTGCTTTGGCAGAGATATACTTTTAGGTGGTCTGTGATTGTCAGGAATAACGCTGAGGTCTGAATCTAATCATTTTCTCTCTTGCAGCATTTTGAAAGAGAACTGCGTCGCTATTCTTGGCATGAGAAGAATCTGACTTTAAACAGTCATGGACTCTATGATGCAGAGAAGGTAGGAAGCTGCCAGAATGTATGGGGCTTACTGGGCCCAGATAGCAAACTAATCTGATCACTGTCTGGGTACGGTGGTGGGTTTATTTTCCCTGCACTGGTCAGATGTACGTTCATATGACAGAGTCACTGCAGTCATTGAGCCCCCAAGTCTCCTCCATGGTGCACAGCTATTTCTCATCCTCTCTGGGCACAGGACTGGGCTGTTTAGCAGTAGTTCACACACAGGACTTCCTTTCCCTGACTTTTCTAGAAAATCACATCACATACTCCTACTGCCATGACTGGTGCTAGTGAAAGTGCATAGAACAGGGCTGTACGGTGCTAGGCCCATAATTTATAGCATACCCTACTATAAATGGCATAAAATAAACAGCAGTATTACAGCAAGCACTGAACTAGCTGCTCTTTGCTGGGGGCCATTTATACTATACACAGCTAGATTGTATTTGGGGGGAGAAGGGGTTGCTGATGCACTGGGTTTGCAGGTGCCGTGTGAGCAGAAATTAAGCCTTTACCTTGTATGCAGATTGTCCGGATATGGGCACAGCCCATGCGCTCTCTTTTCTGTATAGGGCACATGATACTCCCCAATTATTGTGTTCAGCCTTGCTGAAGCTGTCACTAGGGTAGTGGATAGCAAATAGCAGGGGAGTGTGAGACACCTAGTGGCCAAGACTTAAAAGCTGTTTTTCTGGGGTAAGGAGTCATTTTTGGTAAATTGAACAATTAAAAAAAAAAAAAAAAAAAAAAAAAAAAATATATATATATATATATATATATTTGGACCCACATAGGCTATGACATGGAAGAAACTTGCTTTTAATGTGTGACCATGTTAGTTATCATTCATTGGTAATATTAGCTAAAGGTCTGTTAACCTCTATAATTAAACAAAGCAATGTGTGCATCACATAGTAAATAAGGATAGTTCCTACTGAATGATCTTGAAGACACTGGGGAATTTATAGGGAACTTGTTTGCTGACACCAGTACACCACTGCAGACAGACAATGACCTGTCAGAGACCTCTGTGCTCACATGCAGTGTTTTTTTTTTTTTTTTTGTAGAATTGCTCCCTCCCAGCGACCTCTGAGGAAGAGATATTTGCACTTCTGGGTCTGCAGTACGTGCCTCCCACATACAGAAATGCCTGACTATCACTGCCAAGACTGTTAAGGTACCAGTTTGTGTCAGTATGAGATGAAAATGGTTTATATATTGTACCTTCTAAGAATGAGTGAGTAAAATACTGCACAGATGTACCAGGTTCAGGCATTCAGCACTTTTTGGCAGGTTATGTGTGCGGTGTATTACAGTACCAGCCGTAAGCTTTTCAGTGTCTTTAACACTCTGGTGAAAAAATGTGGAATGAACTGACCTGTATGGATTTTAAATCTGCAGCATCTTAAAGGGAATCTGTCAGCTGCAATTCATGTTAGACAGCTGTTAGATCAAGGAGACACATGGTATCTTTTATATCCAGCTGCACTTCCAGGAAGTAGAAAATACTTTTATTCTCTGGTGCTAAGAGGCTTTTCCAGGCTTGGCACCCAAGCAGGGTCAGGTAGGGGAGAGGAAGTAAGGAGGTGTTACAGCTTGGTGCACTTCAGCTCAGAAAAGCCTTTTGTAGTATAGAACAAAAGCATTTTTCTACAATCTGGAAGCACAGCTGGATATATTAAAGGTACCATGTGTCTCCTTGACCTAACAGCTAGCTAACAGGGTCAGCGAGTGGGAATGTGAATTGCTGCTGACAGATTTCCTTTATGTTGTGGATCCAAGTGTAGGCTTTCTGCTTTGACATATCATCATATACCGCTAACCTTTTTGAGTCCTTAAACGGAACCAATCACCCAATTGGGCTGATATGGTTCCCAGGAGCACACATACCGGCTGCTGCAAAAGCTTTATACCGGAGAAAAAAAGAGTTTAATAAACCGTGCGCGCGACAGGCAGAGGCGGAGAGAGGTAGTCATGTGGGCGGTTCCCCGCCCGTGTCTAGTCACCGCACTCAGAGGGGATAATTGACAGTCAGAGGGGCCAGTAACTGACCTCTCTGCCTGTCAATCAACCCCTTCAAGCTCGCTGACAGGCAGAGAGTGGTGACTAGACAAGGGCGGGGAGCCGCCCAGGTGACTACCTCCCCGCCTCTGCCTGTCGCGTGCCCAGGTTATTAAACTCGTTTTCCTCTGGTATAAAGCTCCTGCAGCAGCCGCAGCTGGTATGTGCCACGGCTGCTGCAGGAGCTTTATACATTGCTCCAGGGAACCATATCAGCCCAATTGGTTGGATTGCTGTTCTGGTTTGGTTCAGGGGTGATCATACATAGAAGGGTTTATCCTCCCACTGTATCCCCTCAGGAGAAATCCTCTATCTTGTGTCTCTGAAGATGACAGCAAAAGGCTGTAAATTGGTAAGAGGCTTGATAACAAAAGTTTTGTTCTCCCTCCTGGGGTCACTGCAGGCTGCACAGGAGTAGAGATGACAGTAACTAGTTGTGATCTTTCTTCCTGGAGTCACTTAAAGTGAACCTTTATGACATCTCAAAAGTTCTATACCTGCAGTGAGTTTTAATGTTAAGACCCTGACCAATCCAAGGAACTAGCCGAGAGAAATCGGCAGTCTCTCCTGGCTCCACATCACATGACTGAGACTGACCCCCAATGCGCTTCTATGGGACTGTCCTGGTCTTGTAGATACTTCCCCACCTGGCAAACATGTGACATCTGGCCTAAAAAATACAAGAGAAGTCTTACAACTTTAAGGGGTACTCCATAGATTAATTAACTGGTTTTAGGAATGTCTAAATTATTTCTTTAAAAATTCACATCTTCCAGTACTTATCAACTGCTGTATGTCCCGCAGAAAGTGGTGTATTATTTCCAGTCTGACACAGTGCTCTCTGCTGCCACCTCTGTCCAGAACAGGAGAGGTTTTCTATGGAGATTTGCTGATGCTCGGGAAGGTTCCTGTTAGACAGAAAAGGCAGCAGAGAGCACCGTGTGTGGAACTGTGGACTGAAAAAACACTTTCTGCAGGACGTACAACACCTTGAGATTTTTAAATAGAAGTAATTTACAAACCTATAACTTACTGCTACCAGTTGATTTAAAACATTTTTTGATTACCCCTTTAAGTTCCAATGTTGCCAATTGCACTATTACATAAACTCACAAAACTGTGGCTTAAAAAACTTTATTCGACGAGAGGACCCAGGGCCCAGGTAAGAGTTATCACACTGAGTCAAGCTTATGTAAAAAATGGTTTATCTGTTCCATTTTTGTATAAAACACACGGGAGAAACCTAGCCAATCAACACACAGATTTCATTTACAAGACTTCAGGAACTTTTTTTTTGTGAAACTTTGAACCTAAAGAACATACAAAGGTTTTCCTTTAAGTCTACACTCTATAACCTTCCATTTATCTATTTCATTTAGAAAAAGTAAAATTTTCAACGAAAATAAACAAAACAAATTCCACATATCCCCATTTTTTTTTTCTGTCCCAGTTACAGTACAATGTTAGAGGGCAGCAGGTTATGTATTTTATGCAGTTTTCTGCTGTCCCTTCTTTCCAATGAGAGATTTGTGGATATGAGGAATGACGCCTGCAAAGAAAAAAAAGACAGGAAGTCACTTGTCTGTACAGTCCATTAACATGGCACAGATTAAATCCTATTCTTATAATAAGGCTACAATCTAATTGAACATGAATTGAAGCATTTCTTATGTTAATCAGATAATGGTGCTCTTTACTACTTTTCTGTAGCTTATACCAGATGTGTGTCTATTAAACTGTATGAGATTACTCTCTGCAATGCATGATAGGCTATGGCTGCATGACCAGGAACTACCATCTCACCCTAGCCTAACATGGCAAAACAGTTCTGAGATGCAATAGTTTGTACAGTCTCATAGTTTGAACCTTTTGATGGAGCAGACTAGGATACTGACTATATTAAATCTCAAAAGCAGGTTTACTTTTTACTAGTTTTGATAAAACTTTACCAATGTGTAAAATGCTGCATTTTATTACAGAGCAAGGATGGAAAACCTTTGGCCCTCCAGCTGTTTCAAAACTACAATTCCCATCATGCCTGGAAAGCCAAAGCTTTAACTGTCCAGGCATGATGGGAATTGTAGTTTTGCAGCAGTTGTAGCAGGTTCCTACAACCCTGTTATAGAGCGATACGTGACTATAGATATAAGATATACCTCCTCCTGCAATGGTGGCCTTGATGAGGGAGTCCAACTCTTCATCACCACGGATGGCTAGCTGCAAGTGACGAGGAGTGATACGCTTCACCTTCAAATCTTTAGAGGCGTTTCCTGCTAACTCCAACACCTGGTTAAAATGAAAGATGGCTTACACTTTAGACTTGAAGTCGCCTAAGCTTTAGGTGCAGCTTATTTTATACTATTATTGGTACTCTACTGTACAAAATGTAAAACCTACCTCAGCAGTGAGGTATTCCAGGATGGCAGCACTGTACACTGCTGCGGTGGCACCAACTCTTCCGTGGCTTGTAGTGCGTGTCTTCAAGTGTCTGTGGATACGACCCACTGGAAACTAAAACAGAGATTCTCTTATAGCGAGTGTAATAATGCTACTGTAGGCATTGATATATTCAGCTTTTGACTTGTCAGGTCTCTACTGCCATGTCTGTAGACAGCATACGGTAGAGGCTCAGGTTGGGCTATATTTTTTCTGTGATTTCATTCAGTAAATGCATGGTAAAAGTATTTATTTTAGTTCTAAATAAATGTCCCGGCTGTAAGTAAAGTATAAACTATTATAATTTTATGCCCAAAGCAAACAAAGTCTTACCTGCAGTCCTGCTCTCTGTGAGCGAGATACAGCCTTGGCCTTAGCCTTCCCACTATCCTTCCCAGCCTTACCACCAGCCTGCACAAAGAGAAAATATATGTTATTCACACAGTAATGGAACGTCCCTGCATTTAACATTTCATTTAGAAAGTGCTGCTTGCAAATGTACTGCGTTCATACATATTCCTAAAGTAACGAATATGTATGACTTGAACATACCTTAAAGGGGTATTCCCATGTCAGCTAGTTATTATCCAAAGGGTAGAGGATAACCAGCTGATCACCGGGGGTCTAACAATTCTGAGAATGAGGATGCAATTGTTCCTGCAATAAATGGAGCACTCTATGGGGGCCGACAAGTGTAATTTACTTCTACTAAAAAAAAAAAAAAAATCTTAAGTGTTCTAGTACTTATCAGCTGCTGTATGTCCTGCGTGAAGTAATGCATTCTTTCCAGTCTGGGGAGCAGTAGTGGTTTTCTATGGGGATTGCTACTGCTCTTGACAGTTCCTGAGGTAGCAGCAGAGAGCACTGTGTCAGACTGGAAAGAATGCACCATTTCCTGCAGGACATGCAGTAGCTGATAATTACTGAAGGACTGGGGATTTTTTTTCTAAAAAAAAAAAAGTACATTACAGATCTCTGGCACTTTCTGACACCAGTTGATCTTAAAAGAAAAACTATTTTGCTGGAGTACCCCTTTAATGTTTTTCAGCGTGAAAAGCATGCACTGGTCATTTGCAACTTTCCCCCATGGGGAGATTAAATACCAAGCTGCTCTTTCCCTAACTGGTGTCCTGTCCTGATCATCAATCCTGTCTATAGATGAACAAGGTGCATGTGATTTGCGGCATCACTCTTTATTTGCTGACTAGTTTTATAACTTTTCATATGAAGTCCCAGTTTGCCATAACGGATTCTGTTGGGTAATAACTGCATGACCTGCACTTTTATGTTTGCGTTGCTTCAGTATTTTTTTTTTTTTAATTTTAATGTTTTGTCTGGCTCTTTATTATGATCCTTTTTTCAGGTGCGGACAGAGGCCATTGGGCAGTGGTAACCTTCCTGTACAGACGTGCCAAAAACACACAGGATTAGAAAACCATGAAGAACCACAGATATTCTGCAGCTGAGCTGGATTTGGCTATGTATAGGATTTTATATTTAGAACATGAAAGGCCTAGTAACTTTTATATTTACAGAAAAGTAAAAATTTGTCACGGTTAATACTGGCGTCCACAACTTATTGTATTTGTATGTAATATATGTTTCCTATATTTGCCAGTTATCACTGTAGTCAAGCAAAGCTTTGGTGAGAACTGTGTCATGCTTAGTGCAGGGCCTGACAGGGCAGTGAATGGCAGACTCCTGGGGCATTTTCCTTGTAAATATTTATTGTCCCTTAAAGGGGTTATTCAGCAAAAATATTTTTCTTTAAAATTAAATGGTTTTAAAAAGTTATATAGATTTGTAATTTACTTCTATTTAAAAATCTCAAGTCTTCTCATCCTTATCAGCTGCTGTATGTCCTGCAGGAAATGTTGTTTCCTTTCCAGTCTAACACAATGCTCTCTGCTGCCACCTCTGTCCGAGACAGGAACTGTTCAACGCAGCAGCAAATCCCCATAGAAAACCTCTCCTGCTCTGAACAGTTCCTGTCTCGGATAGCTGTGGCAGCAGAGAGCACACAGACTGGAAAGAATACACCACTTCCTGCAGGACAAGATTTTTGCTGGATAACCTCTTTAAAGGCCTGCTCCAAGGTCTGATACTACTGTATTAGTTATGCTTACAGTGTTTATATTCAGTTATCTTATTTTAAAATGCATAGTACTGCAAGAGTACCGTAATAAGGGATGGGACCAGCATCTCCCACAAGCTGATCCAAAAGTTTTTGCTCCAATCTTGTAGTTGGGACTCCAGTTTAAAGCAAGGGCTACACAGCAACTTTGGGCATGTGACAGAAAGCCTTGACCAATATACTGGAGACTAGCCAACCATCTAGTGTGTACAGAGGCCCCACAACTGTCCCCTGACTGGTCATGCTGAGTATCAGCTGTACAGCCCTTTTGTGTTCCGAGAGATAAGCTGCTGCTAGAGGTATCTGACAAACTGCTTATCTCTAGAGATCAGCGAATCTTGAGTATGCTCTGGTTCATCTAAATTGCTCTGTGGGGCGGAAGAGGTTGGCTGTGGCCCTAGGGAGTCGTGGAAAACATGGATACAGTCAATGGCCCATGGTTAAATCCATGATTTCCGTGACTCTCTAGGGCTACATCCAACTTCTTCAGCCACTAGCATTCAAATGCGTTGCGCTCATCTTTAATACAGACATGACATTTGTTCCGCTATTTTTATTTGCTTATAAAAGTGTATAGAGGAAAAATGCCAACATTCCCCAAAATCAGCAAACACAGACACCCCCATTATGGTCTCCCAAAATGTGGTGACTTTCAATCCTTCATGTGATATATTGTGGATAGCAAGTGACTAAGTGTGCATGGACTATATGTTTTTTTTTAACACTTTTCAATACTCCTGGCTATATGTAGTCACTCAGCACAGAGACCATTCTGTTGTAGGGGAGTAAACTATTCCGTATCTGAGTACTTGTATGCCAGTATATAGGGGTGTCATTGTGATGGATGTATGAAGTTGCAGGACTGACAAGTGATGTCTGACAGGTAAAATCCACCTTTATGGACTGTTCTCAAAATAGAGAGAAATGGGAGAGACCTTTCGAGCATGTCAGGCAGTAATATGAACTCGTGGATATTTAGGATCTCTGTTCTTCATTATATTGAGGCTTATGGCCGTCAAGTGATTTCTGATAAATCTGCTGAAATGTTCACAGGTTCTTTACAGATCTGAACCACATGTGACTGCGGAGAGAGCGGTGGGGACCCCAGTGACTACAGGAATCTCCCCATATCTACATAGTAAGTATAGGGCTGGAATCAGACATGTGGCTTCTAAACCCAGTTTTGGTTTTTTTTTTGTTTCTTTTAACCAGAGCCAGAAGTTTATCCAGCAGGACACAGAGTTATAAGGGCCAGTTCACACGGAGCAAAAGCAGCAGAATTCCAAGTCTCTCTACAGGAGGGCTCACGCATCTCCGCTCAAAGAAGGTGTGCAAGCAGGTGCGATTCTAAGGCGGGGAGGTCTGTCGCTTTTGCTCTGTGTGAACTGGCCCCCCTAAGGCCTTGTACATCAGTACTTTTAGACAGAAAAAGATGTTTCCATTTTTCCAAAATATTGTGTGAACCCCAAGCTACAAAGAGGCTATTGGATTACATTGAAATCAATAGGAAAATACTTGTAGCTTTTTTTCACAGCTATCATAAAGTGCAAGGTATATTTATCTTAAGAGGCACAAAATAAAAAAAAATTACATTTGACAGTTTAAAACACTTAGGCTGGGTTCACACTGCATTTTTGTTTCCATTTAAAGGGGTTATCCATCGCTACAAAAACATGGCCACTTTTCCCCCTACTGTTGTCTCCAGTTCAGGTGCGGTTTGCAATTAAGCTCCATTTACTTTAATGGAACTGAGTTTCAAAACCCCGCCCAATCTGGAGACAACAGTAGGGGGAAAGTGGCCATGTTTTTGTAGCGATGGATAACCCCTTTAGGGTGCCTTCACACCTACAGGATCCGCAGATCCTGATGCACAGATGCTGTGTTCAGTTATTTAAATGAAATCTGCTGCGGATCCGGTAAGTGTGAATGTCCCCTAAATGTATAGGTAAGTTTAAAAAAAAAAAAAAAAAAAAAGCGGTATGACACTGAAATTCCTTTCTAATTGATATACAGAAATTATTTTTTTTGTATATAATGTATGTTAAAATTGTATGCAAAAATGCAGTGTGGCTGCGGCCTTAACTTGCAAGTGGAGATCTAACTTGGATAAAACTGTAAAATGCTCCCAAAAAAAAAAAAAAAGTTGAGAAATTAGGCTTGTGTGAACGCAGACTAAAAACAGACTGACTGCTCTCCCTGTCAATATCAGCTGATCTCACAGCACCCCCCCCCCCCCCCCTCCCTGTAATCAGCTGCAGGCTGGGACAGCTACACTCAGAGGACAATAGGGGTAACATTACTGGAGCTGATCCTTAGGCCATTTCATGCACAATCTGCCCTATCCAGTTGGATACATTATGGGGAGCTGGCAGGTCTGCATGCAAGGGGGTAAGAATGGTGACTGGGGATGCATGAGGGTCAGCCCCATTGTATGTGCTCAGATAGGAAGACGATAAGGTTGTGTATACAGACCCTAAAGCGTGGCTGATTATCAGGGATAGGGAACCTTGGCTCTCCAGCTGTGGCAAAACTACAACTCCCATCATGCCTGGACAGCCTTCGGCTGTCCAGGCATGATGGGAGTTGTAGTTTTGCCACATCTGGAGAGCCAAGGTTCCCTATAGTGCTGAATGATCCTCACCACCAGCTCTGTGGACACATAGGGACAAGTTCACACTGATATAACATTACATAAGAGACTCTATAGACAGCTCCAGGTCTCATCTCCCCCCACCTCATGGATTTCCACGCAGATCCTCCAGCTCGAATAAAAACGATGATCGTTTATAATGTAAAATGACATCTGATTTCAGTGTGAACAAGCCCTTACTTATATGTATGCGTTTTCTATGGTCTTCTCTACTATAACGTGCGACTAATTCTTTATAGGTAAATGTCGCACAGAGCATGCATATATGCATATATATATATATATATATATATATATATATATATATATATATATATATAGCCACTCGTCCTGAGGAGTGGAGCCCGTTCGTGTAGCGTTATCAGTGTCACTGCCGCATCTGTGTGTATGATCCCCATCCCAGGCAGGATAAAGGACGCGGCTCTCCGCTCAGAACAATACGGCTGACATTGCCCGGAGGGGAGCGCACACACACGGGTGATTACTCGGTGCTGCCGCCGGACACCACACGGGAGAAGCCGGCCACAGGACACTTTTCTAGCAGATCGTTCTTCCCGCCTTTTCCCCCTACCGGGACATCTTACGTGCACTCCGCAGCCCTCCCTAGCGTCCGCGACGCTGCTACCCTCCCCGTACGCCCGGATGAGGTGACCTGAAATAATTACCATGTTGCGTAACTTGAAGCGTCGCCGTTAGAAAACCCGGATACCGTTGCCCCCGTGCCTACGATCCTCACTGGTGCCGGTACCGCGTACTCTCAGCCTCACACACACACAATAACCCCCCTGCCCGTCAGGCCCGATCGAGAGGACACAGTACAGCCAATCACGGCGCGCCTTCCTGGTTTGAAACCGCGTCTTCTCCAATCAAGCGCTGGCTTCTTCCCCAGGTGCCTAGCGTAGCCCCGCCTCTTTTGCTTAACGGCTGTTTCCCTCCCAAGGCCCCTCAGCTTGCTTTTGCACACGGCCCGCTAATAAGTGGGCGTGATTAGAGCGCGTCAGCGGGAGAACGTGAGCCAATTATAACGGCCGATTACGGGTGAGTGATAAGCGCGTTGGCCAATCAGATTGCGAAACGTCCGACAGGCGGGCGGCTATTCAGCTCGAAACGATGAATAACCAATAGGATGAATGGCTTTAGGAGGGGGGAGGGCTCATCACTTTCCCGCCCTCATTGCCTTGATCGCTTTAGGAAAAAAAAAGAAAAGCTAAAATGGCGCCTGCTCTTTAGCGATAAATAGTGCGGGCAGAACGTCCAGCGGACGTGTGTTATTATCGTCAGCAAAAGCGTCCATTTTACCTCATAAATAAACCGCGCGATAGTATCATGTGAAAGCTACCAGCGCTCCTGTATAATAGTCCTTCCTGCATTATTTTCACGAAACTGACAGACAAAAACACGTACAATGCATAGCTTTGAATGTGGGAAATAGTAGGAACAGTGCACACAGGACGCCCCCGCCCTAAAAATAGAAGAAAATATATATATATAAAATGGAAAAAATAAAAAAAAATTAAATATATGTATATATATTAAATATGCATCAAAGTAAAGGCACACAAAAGGGAAGCTATATGTATATGTGTGTGTATGTATGTATGTGTATATATATATATATATATATATATATATATATATAATAATCTCACTGAATTTGTACTAATTGGATCCTCTTATCTCAAAATCTGAAATATGAGTGATCTTATAAAAAATATATATATTTATTCCTATTTAAAAAAAACAAACACTTATGTCAGACAAAAACTTTACAAATAGCGGTCACTATGTGTATATGTGTATATAATGTTCAAGGGGACCAAGTACATCTCTTATATTTATTGCACTTTTGTCACCTTTAAAGTTTTTTTATCATAGGCGTGTTTTTATTATTATTATTATTATTATTATTATTATTATTATTATTATTATTATTATTATTATTATGTCTCTTATTCTTTAGTAAACCTCAACTCTATTGCTTTTTTAAAATCCTTGTCATAAGGTGCAGTTACTTTTACACAATTTAGATTGTTATTCATTTATCTTTCACTTATCTGTTCTTAGTCTCCAAAGTCACTTTTTCCTTTGTCAGGGTATGTGCAAACTGAGTAATTCTGACGGAAACTCCGTCACGGAATTCTCAGGTCGCGGACTGCACGCGTCTCCGCCAATGTCATAGACTTCATTTAATGAATGGGCGGATTCTTTCATCCGTCCAAAGAATGAACTTGATCATTCTTTGGACGGATGAAAGAATCCGCCCGTGCACTGAATGGAGTCTATTACACTGGCGGAGACGCGCGGGCTGGCCGCAGTCCGCGAGCGGACGCGAGCTGAGAATTCTGCGATGGAGTTTGCGTCAGAAATACTCAGTGTGCACATACCCTGAGGGTGCCTTCACACAGGACGACTTGCAGCGAAAATCTTGCTGCGAGTTTTGCAGCGAAATCCGCTACAAGGTAAGGTCCTGGCAGGTCCCTGTGAGTACATACTCGCAGCGGTCTGAAAGATTGCTGCGAGTATGTAATTTACCCGCCCGCTTAAAGGGAACCAATCACGCCGAAAATCCATCTTAAGATAAGGAAACATGCTGGCACATCACCCAGCACGTTTCCTAAACATCCCCCTGTAACCTCCGTGCCCCCCTCCATCAGTCAGTTATCTTACTTTGAAGAAGTCCCGCGCTGTATGTAAATTTCTGGCAAGTAGTCACGGTGGGCGGATTTAGTCAAGGTAGGCAGAATCAGTCACAGGTTCTGGGTGTCTGTAATGGCTGTAATCACGCCCAGAGGGGCGTGCTTGAGGTCTGCCTTCCATTCACGTGACCCGGCGGCTTGCGTTTCACGTCGGCGGCGCGCTGACGTCATCCGCACGCAGCGCCGTCGTCTTCCGGAGTCCGCGCATGCGCAGTACGTCGGCGTCGTCTCCCGCCGTACTGCGCATGCGCGGACTACAGAAGACGTCTGCGCTGCGTGCGGATGATGTCAGCGCGTCGCCGACTTGAAATGCAAGCCGCCGGGTCACGTGGATGGAAGGCAGACCTCAAGCACGCCCCTCTGGGCGTGATTACAGCCATTACAGACGCCCAGGACCTGTGACTGATTCTGCCTACCTTGACTAAATCCGCCCACCGTGACTACTTGCCAGAAATTTACATACAGCACGGGACTTCTTCAAAGTAAGATAACTGACTGATGGAGGGGGGCACGGAGGTTACAGGGGGATGTTTAGGAAACGTGCTGGGTGATGTGCCAGCACGTTTCCTTATCTTAAGATGGATTTTCGGTGTGATTGGTTCCCATTAACCCCTTCATTGGTTCCTTCTGTGTGTATACATTACCTTTCTCCTTGCTGCACGGGGTCCCGGCTTTCTGCTCTGCTGCCCAGCCAATCAGTGTGTTGCCCAGCCGCAGCCACTGATTGGCTTGGCGGCAGAGCAGAGACAGGTAATGTATACACACAGCGGGAGCCAATGAAGGAGTTAAGGGGCGGGTGATTTACATATATATTTACAGGGACCTGCCAGGACCTCACCTTGTAGCTGATCTCGCTGCAAAACTCGCAGTGAGATTTCCCGGCCAGTGGTCCTGTGTGAAGGCACCCTAAGGGTGGGTTCATACTGAGGAATTCTCGCGGATAATGTCAGCGGAATTCGGCTGTCTGTCCGCACGCCTTTCCGCCGGCTCCATAGACACCATTCTATGGGCTGGCGTATTTCCCTACCTGCCGAAAGAAGTGACATGTCACTTCTTTCAGGGGATAGCAGAATACGTCGGCCCATAAAATGGCGTCTATGGAGCCGGCGGAAAGGTGCGCTGACAGACAGCGGAATTCCACGGACATTATCCACGAGAATTCCTCAGTATGAACCCACCCTAAGGCTAAGTGCAGACTAAGGAATTCTCACAGATAACTTGACGTGGATTCCACCACTTGTCCCCGTGCACACCCACTTCCATCTCCATCCGTCCCTGGACTCTATTCTATGGTCAGGCAGATTCGGCCATCCGCCCAAAGAATGGCCGAGCGTCGGAATCCGCAGCAAGTTATCAGCTGGGATTCGTTAGTGTGCACGTACCCTTACATGCAGCTCTACACTGCGTTGCCACCCGTCGGTGGTCATCAGGAGTTATCACGTCTAGGGTTCTATCTCCCTCTGTTTTGTGTAGATATACTCCCTTTTGCATGCCATTTCTAAACCACCCCACTCCCCCCCCCAAAAAAAAAAAAAAAAAAAAAAGCTGCAAAACAAAAAATAACAGCAAAGAAAAAATAATTTTTGTTTCTGCTTTTTGGTGTCTTTTACATGATTCTAGATTTTCTATTGAAGAATTGAAAGGGAAAAAAAAACTTCTCTCAGTTTTCCAGTACTGGATCCAGTTTTTCCAGGCACCTGGAGCAGAGTGGCACAGAGTCCAAAGGTAGCCGGCTCACAAGCTGACCGCCGAGACTAGCGAAACGCTTTGATAGTACTGTAAATTAACTGATCCCTATAGTCACAAACGCTGCAGCCAGTTGTTATCTCAGAGTTAATCAGGTAAATAATATCAACAGGTGATATTTTGCCATGGTGTTCCAGTTATGGAAATTGCACCAGGCTATGGGTTCTGCGGTTTTCCACAGAAAAAGTTGGCCTTTTTCATACAGGGGCAAAAATACCAGAAGTCATGTCTATATGCATTTTGGCATTTTTTGCACAATTCTTCAATAAAAATCCTAGAACCACATGACTTGTAATGACAAAAAACAGGACATAAAGCGCCAGAAATAAAAGCAATTTACAATAAAAAAAAGGGAAGATGCCAGAAAAAAACACACAAAAAAACAGGAAAAACTGGATGTAGCTGAGGTTTTTGTTTCTACCTAAAAAAAAATAAAAATCTGCAAATAGGTTCCACTTCTGTTTTTGGCTCAAAAAATGCAGTGGCTCTTTCCAAAAAAATGGCATGCCTTAGTGCAATTCACACACCCCTTTTTTATTAGCTCAGGAAAAGAAGCTCCAAAATTTGGACTTTTTTTGTAGAGATTGTTTTTTGTGCCCTTTTTGTAGGGTTTTTCCAAAACATTGCTTTTTTTATTGTTCGATTTAGTTTGATTGTGTCGGGAACTGCAGCAGCAATTGATCAGAGCAGGGGATTGGGAACTGCAGGGCTTAGATAGCACAGCAGTTCCTGACAAACATTGGTGGCAGATGAGAGGGCCTGTGCCGTCCCTTAGGGAATGTGCACACTGTAGAATACCCGCAGAAATTGTAAGTGGAGTCCTTGCAGCGGTTTTTACTTGAATTTCCGCCTGCCCAATAGACTCGATGATATTCTGAAGCTCAATCCACTGTCTGTTCGAAGAATCAGCATGTCAGCTCTTTGGGCAGATGGGGGACTGAGCTCCAAAATATCATTGAGTCTATGGGACAGATGGATTTTCAAGAGGAGGCCGCAACGCAGCCTCTGCTTGAAATCTCTGCCCAAATTCTGTAGTGTACACAAATTCTGTATACACACCCGTATCAGAAGAAGAACAAAACCAAGCACTCACCGATGAAAGCATCTTCAGTGGGTTTATTCACGTGATGAGCACAGGGAGGGGTAGAGGTGATGGAGGTGTGGGACCTTCCGCAGAGACACCCCTGCACCTCCATCACCTCTACCCCTCCCTATGTTCATCATCTGAATAAACCCACTGAAGACGCTTTGACTGGTGAGTGCTTGGCTTTGTTCTTCTTCTGGTATTACATTGTGTCCTTTTCTGTCCGTGCACCCTGTTTTAAGTCCGTGTGGATTTACAGGTCGGATACAGGCAGTGTTCACTGCTCACAAGTACGACTGCCTTATAGGTAGTGCCGACATCTGCCTCTACTTACCCATAAACATACCCTTACTGCTACCATTCAATGTAAGTGTATATGTAACTTTATTAGAGAAGTGTATTAGCAATGTATCTTTAGTTTCAGAAGTACCCCTTTAACCCCTTCCCCCAGATGAGATTTCTGGAAAATTTGTAGCTCCTCACATTCAAAAAATCATATATTTTTCCACATAATGAGCCATAGTAGGGCTTAATTTTTGTGTGACAAGTAGACCTTTTTAAAGACGTCCTTCATTTTATCATAAAACATACTGCAAAAGAGAAAAAAAAATTGTAAAAAAAAAAAACAACTTAAGGTTTTTTTTTTTCCTACATTGTTCACTTTGCAAGAAAACTGATATAATATCTTTATTCTGTAGGTCGGTATGATTAGTTTACAGTTGCAGTTTATATACTTTTTGTCTTTTGTTTTTACTAACTTTTAAAAATCTATTTTTTTTTTTTTTAAGAATAAAAAAAATGTTTATAAGCTCATATTTTTTTTTCCTAATTTTTTTTTTTGCGTATGGAGACTTGTGGGCTTTTTTTTTGCGCAGTGATCTGTAGTTTTTATTGGTACCAAACTCGGGCGGATGGGACATTTTATTTGCTTTTAATACCATTTTATCTAATAGATGATATGACAAAAAGTATGCAACTTTGGCTTTTGGTATCATTTTTCGTTTGCACAATCACCTTGCAGGATCAATAATTGGATTGTAATTATAATAACTGTAATAATTTAGACAATTCTGCATGCGGTGATATCAAACCTTTTTTATGTTTTTCATTAGAAAAATAGGGAAAGGGGGGTCATTTAAACTTTTATTAGGAAAGGGTTTTTTTGCACTTTTTTTTTTACACTTTTTAAATCCTCCTAGGCAATTATAATATGCAATTATTAGATTGCATGTACTGATCAATGCAATGCTCCTGCAAAGCATTGATCAGTTATATCGGCGCTCTGCTGATTAAGTCTGCCTGAGGCACAATTAATCAGCAGAGAGACCGAGGCTGCGACAGAAGGTAAGTATAACCCTCCATCAGCCATAGCAACTGATCTTGCAACCAGTTCTTTGCTGCAGGGGTGCCGATTGGTTCCCTAACAGGTCTAGCACCTATCAGGTTACACAGTGCATGCTACAATCAATATTGATCGTGGCATGCACAGGGTTTAACTCCAGGGATCTGACTGAAGTCTGCTCCTGGTAGTTGCAGACTGGTGTTAGCTGTAACATACTGCATAAAAAGACATATTGGCAGTCATTAAGAGGTTAAAGGGGTACCCCACTTAAGAAAGATTTAATCCTGTTCAATCCCCCACCCATAATCTAAGCTTGTTTGTAATAGGTTTCTGTTACATGATTTAGGCCCTTTGTCTTCAGCAAATCCTGATTCCTGAAGCTGCAGAAAATCCTTACTTCCTGGTCCACTCTGTCTCCATTTCTCTGTCCTCCCCCTCCCTTCTGAGACCAAAGTCATATGATCTCTGTCTCTTCTGTTGCCAGGCAAACCGTAACACCTTATCTGTAACCCCGCCCACCACTGACATCACTTCAATCAATGAGCACCTGGCCATAGGGTGGGGAGGCAATAGAACAGTGACAGCCACTTGAGCAGTGTAGGGGAAAGGAGACACAGTTGTTTCATCTCTTTCTCTATTTCTAATCTATGTTGATAGATATTTTGTTTGCAGTGTAAAGCAGAAGCAGAATGAGCCATTTCATTTTTTAGCTCTTGGGTGGAATACCTCTTTAGGTTCTGTTGGTGTCTGTTGTGCAATGGCAGCTATATATAGCTATAATGTAAATGTATAGAAATATAAGGGGACATTTATGAAAGTTGGGCATGGGCAGATTTGCCCCTTAGCCATGGCAAGGCGGCAGAAGGCGGCCGAGGCCTCCTCTGGTGCCTCATTTATCATGATTTGCGCTCGCAGGCGTAAATCATGATCCAAATCTACACCTACTGGAGACAGGTGTAGGTTTGGTACGTCAGGCACCCGGCTAGTCGGATTCACTAAGAGGTGTGTGCTTCATAGTGAATTTGGCCTGGTAAAAGGTGACGGGGCCTAAATAACCCCTTAACGACACAGGGCGTATATTTACGGAACCGCGGCTATTAGCTAATAAAGTAATCAGATGCAGCTGTGAAAGCTGATTACTTATGCAGCCCGATCGGTGGTGGTATAGTGGCGGAGATCGCGTGCCCCCCCGGGACGTTGTCCAGGAGGAGCGATCTCCGTGTCTGCTGCCGGCCGGGTTCTGTGCCATAATTGCGCTGATCTCGCCTCGGCACTCGAGTGCCTATCTCATTGATCTATGCTGTATTACTATATACAGCATAGATCAATGAGAGATCAGTGTGCTTATACTAGAAGTCCCCCAGAGGGAATAACCCTAACCCCAGGGGGGCTTCTAGTATAAGTGTAAAAGAAAAAGAAAAAGTGTTATTATTAGTTTAAAAAAAACCTCCCCCTAATAAAAGTTTAAATCACTCCCCTTTCCCCATGTTATAAATAATAATAAATAAATGAATAAATAAACATGTTTGCTATCGCCGTGTGCGTAATAACCCAAACTATTAATTTATCACATTCCTGATCTCGCACGGTAAACAGCGCTTAAAAATCCCAAAGTGCAAATTTGCAAATTTTTTTGGTCGCATCAAATCCAGAAAAATTGTAATAAAAAGCGATCAAAAAGTCGCATATGCGCAATCAAGGTACCGATAGAAAGAACATATCATGGCGCAAAAACTGACACCTCACACAGCCCCATAGACCAAAGGATAAAAGCGCTATAAGCCTGGGAATAGAGCGATTTTAAGTGACATATATTTGTTAACAATGGTTTGAATTTTTTACAGGCCATCAGATACAATATAAGTTATACATGTTATATATCGTTGCAATCGTAACGACTTAAGGAATATATATAACATGTCAGTTTTACCCCAGGGCGAACGGCGCAAAAACAAATACCCCCCAAATAAACAAAATGCCAGGGTTTTTTTTCAATTTCACCACACATTGATTTTTATTTTGGTTTTGCAGCGTACTTTATGAAAAAAATTTAGTCTGTCATTGCCAAGTAAAATTAGTGGCGCACAAAATAAGAGCTCATGTGGGTTTCTAGGTGAAAAAATACAAATGCTATGGCCTTTTAAGCACAAGGAGGAAAAAAAAAGTGCAAAAATGCAAGTTGGCTCTGTCCTTAAGGGGTTAAAGACTGACGTACTTGTCTTTAATTAGGCCCCACCCCCTGATCATTAGGCCCCACCTCTTTATTAAAAAAAAAACAAAACATTGTGTATATGTACCACAGCTGCTGGTTCCCGGGCTTTTCGCTCTCTGCCGCTGTCATCTTTTTCACATCATCTGCTGACATGCCATTCCTACCTAAAATGGCGGCTTAGAATAGACAGCAGTATTCTGAGCTATTCAGTATGCCGAGCGGCCATTTCCTATGGGAAGGGCATGTCAACGGATGTTGTAAAAACTATGAGAGTGGCAGAGAGCAGGCAGCCCAGGAACGAGCAGCTTTGGCAGCATTTCAGATTATGAGTATATATACTGCATCCATGTTTTCCTGGTGGTCCTAGGGCAGCATCCAACCTCTCCAGCTGATGGGAGTCATAACCTTACATGATGGAGAGGGCAGTCACATTACCTGCCTAATAACGCTGTGATACTTTTCTAGACCCTATTTGGTTATATTATATTTTTTCATATTTTATTTTGTAGGAAAGCGCTGTTACACGTTAAAGTACCTAAATGACAATGCTGGAACAGCTCCATCGTGAGTCATATTAGTCATAGTGCTTACTGTCAGACTCCTTTTTGTACAAGCTAATATGACTACCATACGTGACATTTTAGAGCAACATGATGTGACTAAGAACCGAATGGTTTATCGTATTGCAGGTGCATCACACACAAAACTGTACACGATTTAAAGGGACTTTCTTGGCGTACAAAAGCTGATGTGACCCAGTTACTAATTATAGACCCCCTGTACTCTTCCTAATCTACGTGTCTTTGAGATAGATATGTCAATAGCCACCAGATGAGACCTATGACCTGTCCTGTGGATAGCTCATCATTAAAGTTTTCTAAAAATCCCTTTAAACATAACACAATGCCTATTAAGCTCCGGTGCGCATGGTTCTCATTGAGGAGATCCAGCAGATTTTTGCACTTTTACAGGCAATGCTCCATAGGAAAACAGTATACAAATGAGCTCTCATCTGAAAGTTATCGTCATCGTGAGCCATTTTGCTATTAAAGGGGCTACTTTCTAGTAAGATTTGTAAAGTGCCATAAAGCAATGCATTTTGTTGCAGAAAGCTCTATATTCGCTTATGCCTTTCCCCAATTGATCAGTTTAGGGTTCAGTGCTACCCATGTATAATGTGCATTTAATGGATACCATTGGCACCTTGGCATGATGCCATCTTGAGTCCCATGGACATAGAAGCCGCCAACTCACACTGGTATATTTGAATTAAAAGAACCACCGATCACATCTGTCAGATTCCAAGATCACTGCTGACTGCTGGGGAATCACTGACCCCACCAATCACCAGAATGGAGGTCTCTTGTCCCCCTGAGTGACTGGAGGAGCAAAACCCTACCTACTTGGACCCTTTATAGAACTATAGTATGGGCATCAGACTATGGCAGCAGATGGAGAAGACTGACAGAAAACAAGATGGCTTCTTCTTTAACAGAGAGCCATATTCCAGCACTGCATGAAAACTGAAGACCCCAGGCTGTAGCCCATACCTTGCTTCCTATAATCCTGTGCTGTATGGCGGTGATAAACATGCAAATTGCCCAAATAATGCGCTATAACAAAGCACTTTAATATTGGCTTTGAAATCTTTCCTTAAATATTTGCTTTGTAGAGCAATGAGCTTATCAGCATTGACAGAACATGTTATTTCTACAAAGACGGGAACAGAAAAGATGCAATTTATGTATAACCTGCACCGTACTATAGCAGGTAGTTGTATGGGCCAGCATGCTAGCTGGTTATGTGTGATCTCCCCCCATCTCAGTAATGTAGACTATAGGGCAATAGACCCGCATAAGCATGGTAATCATCATTTATGGAGCGCTATCTGCAGCAGCACACGCAGAGGGCATGCTAACAGTATGGCAGGAAAGGCAAAGGATATTGAAATAATACTACAATAATGATCAGTATTATGGTCTTATTATATTTGTAGTTGAGGGATTGTGGTTGGCACTTTGGGCTTTCTGGGTGGCACTAGCACTCCGAGACATTGTAGTTGGCACTGAAAGGCTAATATACCTGGCACTAGGAATGTTCTTTAATGAATGCCATGCTTCTAGTCTTAAAAAGAAGTTCTACAGCAACCATGGTGTCTAGTTAAAGGAATGATGTATAAATAAAAATTACAAGTCAACTTAGGGCCCTATTACACCAAACGATTATTGGCCGTACTTGGCTGATTACCGGCCATTCCAGACAATGATCATTTGATGTAATAGCGCCTGTTAAAAGACCGTGATCAGCCGTCATGCATAATGTTGGATGATTGTGGTCTTTTATAAGGTTGAAAAATCACGATAGCAACAGTCTAAGGCAGCCCCTCCTGCTACTCCCCACACCTCTACAGCTAGAGCGCACGGGACCCAGGGAGAAGCGGACTGCAGCAGCAGCCCAGGAGCATGGATAGGTAAAGTATAACGTTTAAGCAAGGGCTGCAAGGGCATCGGTAACGATGTCCCTGCAGCCCTTGTTAAATGGTTATCGGTCCGTGTAATAGGCCCAGTAAACGAGCGCCGATCTAGCAGATTGGCACTCATTTACAGGTATAATCGGGCCCCCATCGGCCCTTGTAATACCACCCTTAATGTTACATAATTAATTACAGTGATACAGTGACCTTCAGAACATTTAAATACTATGGTATTAGACTGATACAGCCATATCAGTTCAGCGGTGTACTGTTCTAGCCTTTCGGCAACTCACTGTATCATAATGAATTATAATGTAGGGAGTCTCATAGAGTTCAATCCCTGATATACAACAAGATTACGGACCATGTATCATGGACGTGTGAATCTGGCCTAAAGCTGGTCATGCACACAACATAAATGCCCTGAAGTCTTGATAAATATGAACACTTTCTGGGCATGTATATTTATTCAGTGCCGCAGAGGGAGACCAGCTGCGGCCAGATATCACCAGAAGCAACTTACCTGTTGGCAGAACTAAAATCCTGGCATGTTATATTTTCAACATGCTGATTCACGTTTCCCCAAAATCTGCCAATGGGTGACGCCCCACATGAGAGTATGTAGGAGCTGCCAAAACACAACAATCACTGAACTCTGGGAGATCAGTGAAAAAAATCCAAGGGAGTACTCCCTCAAGAGTCTCCACTGATTGCCCCCTACAAAATTTGAATATGCAAAGAAGGGGTCCGTGGAGCCTCAGTTGCGAGTCTCAAAACACGGGAATTGCCAGATATCCCTCTCTACAGAGAAGGAAGCCTGTTTCCAAGGGGGGCCTCCCAGTGGGGAGAACACCAAACCACCCTGATACGTAGTCCCTCAGGTCCTCACTCTGTTGCGAGCATTGGGACATAAATAGGGAAACACCAGGGTGGCCCCTATAAGTCAAAGTCTAACTCTGTTGCGAGTGTAATGACATAGGACAAGGGTTACCAGGGCTAGGCATCCATCCACAGACAGCTTCCTTCTTTGGATAGAGGGATATCTGGCCATTCCCATGTTTTAAGACTCGCAACTGAGGCTCCACGGACTCCTTTTTGCATAAGCACAAAAGGCTAAGAAAGTAGCTTATATATGTAGCCCTGGCGGAAAGTCCGGCAAAATCAATATGTTCTTTTGTTGTTAATATAATAATGTCCTAAGAAATCCTTTATGATATGGTATTGTGACAACAGGGTTCGACTTTCTCAACTTACGGGAGGTGCTTCTACCTTTCTTTCTCTGACCCAGCTTGGTGACTCTTGGCCCAGTAGACATCTGTCATGGCTCGAATACCTCCAGTTGAGGTCATGGTTGGAATACCTCCAGTTGAGGTCATGGTTGGAATACCTCCAGTCGAGGGCATTTTTAACCTCACCACAATATCCTCCTGCATTTGGCCATGACGCCCTTCGGAGATCTTGCTTTACAAATGGGCCTTCTGTGTAAACTACTTTCTACAGTTTATGACAACTCTGAAAGCTTCCACTCCTCCTTCTTCTGTGGTTGCTTGGGAGAGAGAACTAAATTGGCGTCCTCCTGACTGGGCGAAATCGTACATACTCCTGCCTAAACTGCCCATGGTATGTCATGCCCAAGAAAACAATGATCAAATTTAGTCCTAATGGTATAGGTACCCTTCTCTCCTACACTTTGCATTACCTTCTATGTCAGATCTATGTTGGCGCTACAACCAAAAAGGTTGGAACTATGTTACATATATGATGGGAATGTCCCCTTCTCCTTGTCTTCTGGACAAAGATTTTCTCTTTATGTACCAAACTTATTGGCGGTCTTATTGAGGCATCGTATTAAGGCATGACTTGACCCCAATGGAGAAATATCCAATATATATGCAGAATTTCCAACACCAGGACTGACATGCTATCTGCACCACACATCAATTGTTGCACAGATTATTGCTGAATCTTTATGCAGCATGCAAATCCATTTGTGGTACATCTGGAGTATTATGTGACCCTAGTTGAAGGGTCATTGATAGAGATGAGCGAACCTGGAGCATGCTCGATCCGAACCCGAACTTTCGGCATTTGATTAGCGGTGGCTTCAGAAGTTGGATAAAGCCCTAAGGCTATGTGGAAATCATGGATATGGTCATTGGCTGGATCCATGTTTTCCAGACAACCATAGAGCTTTATCCAAGTTCAGCAGCCCCAGCTAATCAAATGCCGAACATTTGGGTTCGGATTGACTCGAACCCGAACCTGGTTCGCTCATCTCTAGTCATTGACTGATATGGATTAATCGCCAGTCTGTTTAGAGAGTGGAACATCCATCAATACCCCAGAAATCCTGAGAAACTATCTGGCTCCTGGTTTTAATCAGACAAGATAAATATGAGTTAGAATTAGCACAAGAAGTACACCGGGAAAAGCCACCGAGCCATTCCGGATGACACTGTACCCATAAGATGTGCACTGTTCCAGAACTGCAGCATAGGAGTGAATGCATTTGGATGTGTACACAGCGGAGAAACAAAGGAAGTAGATTTTTATTAAATCCGGCATATGTAACTGAAATAATATACTAATGACTTGTAAAGGGCACTGGGTAAATAGTACAACTCAGTCCTGGTGAAATTAGACACCGGTGTCTGCTGTAAGTACCACCTCACCCTGCAATACGCTTGATTTAACCTCTTGAGAAGCAGGCACGCCAGGCGTCTAGTTTTTTCTAAATCATTTGTGCATTTTACTAGATTTATCTACTTAACAAGTATATTGTAGGTGGGTCAAGCAAAGAGAGAAGGCTGAGACACAGAGCTGCCACCACGTCGTAACCATACTGGACATTTGGGGTGTTCCTAGGAATGGGCACACTAACCTGGACAGAGGATATTTGCTTGCATGTTATCGCCTATAAAGTCTATTCATTCGCTATAACTGTGTGAGTCCTACGCAGTCTCTCTGAAGGTTGGCGACAGGTGAATGTGGGTCCTATTTTGGACTCTTTAGCCTGTTTGCTATGCCATTGCTGTCAACAGAACTACAAGCAAGAGATGTCACCAAGTTGTTCAAGCCTAAAGGCTATGTTAGATTGTAAGCTCTAATGCTGCGTTTACATGGAACGATTATCATTCGAATTTTCGCAATAACGATCGCATTAAAGCAGTAATCGTTCCGTGTAAACACAGCAATTGATCAAGCGACGAGCGAGAAATCGTTCATTTTCAACATGTTCTCAAATCGTCGTTCATCGTTTGTTAAAAATTTGCAGATCGCTTTGTGCAAACAGTCTTTCAAAGATTCACCCTATGTGAAAGGTGGGCTTAAGCGATCTTAAAAACTATCCCAATAACCATTTTTCGAACGATTTATTCGTCTAAACGCTAATCGTTATAAAAACCAAGTTGTTGCTTCAAAATAGTTAAACGATTGGGCGAATTATCGCTCCGTGTAAACACAGCATTACGGGCAGGGTCCAATGTTATTGCTGATACTCATTAGGTCTCATTTCTTTGTTGCTCACCCCAGTTGTAAAGAACTGATAAACATGGTGCTATATGAATGGGGTTTTTAAAGCAACATTCACATGTAGAAGAAAGTATCTGCTTGGAACCTAGAGCATGTTGCAGAAGCTCATCTCCTACAACAGCCTTACTGATATTTATGTCAGACATTTCCCTCCTAACCCTATGCGCCACTGACTGAGATTCCTTGAATTCCATGTAACTACCCTGCCTAATGCACTACAGTAATAGAGCCAAAACTAGGTAAACACCCACATTAACTGCTCTATTTCCCCCCTTCTAGAATCCCCCTAACATCCTAGCCAAAAGGTTGAAACTCAGTCATATACTTCATCCAGCCATGTTTTCCAGGACTCCATAGGGCTGCATCTACCTTCCCCTGTAATCAAATGCCGCATGCCCGGGTCCCGACAAACCCAAACGTGCTCGAGGTTCACTCATCTCTAATCATCAGTCCTTCACAGGTGGAATCTGCCATCCCCTATTTTAAATATTTGCCTACTTACAGGTCAGACATATCCTTGAAATGCTTCTGGAAGAAGATAATAAGGTTCTATAATGTAAAAAAAAAAAGGGTTCTCCAGTTCCCCCCAGCCCCATGGTGCGCCTCTTCCTTCCTGACCCTGACGGATTTGACTCTATACACACACATGCTTCTTGTTGAAATGTTGCAGTACACAAAACAGTAATTGCTAGGAACTGGCTTCTCTTTCGGAGCGGCTGACCACAGTAAATAACATGATGTGATTTCTATTATATCGTCCGCTTAATTTCAAAAGAATATGGGAGAGATGGTTTCAGTCTCCCATGACCACCTATCTCCCCCAGAGCATGTTATATAGCTCCACCACCCAGTCCTTGAAGGGAATGCCACCAAATTTTTTTTCTATTGATTGGAGCCAAATACTGGTTTCTATTGTCTTATTGCTGTTTTTTTTTTTTAAATTTCATTTATTATTATTATTATTATTATTATTATTATTATTGGGACCATCATATTGTCTGACTGCAAACACCATGCTTTTCAGCTCAGACCATAGGAAATGATAGTCTAGAGCTGACTACTGAGTTCTGTGCGAAAGTTCTGTAACAAAGATGTATTCCTACCTGACCCTCTGGTTAATATTAGAGTGTAGAGCCACACCTCCAACTGGTCACACTTAGTTGTCAATTTATTCAGAAACTTGTAATAACAGAGGGCAGCATGCATGCAGAATATGTCCATGCCCTGGCCCACTGTAGCCACCAGGGTTAGGACAGCTCCCATCCCGCCTGGCACATTTGTGTATTCATATTATAGGTGCAAATCTATAGAACTGAACTGTCAGCAGTAGTCGGGCCGGGATTTGTGTACATAATATGGATGCAAAATATGGTCATATTATGCTTGTGTGAAACCAGCCTGATGCTATTAACATCTCTACAGGAAGCTCGGACCTAACTCCTGTAGTCATTTACCTATTTTCTGTAAGCCATACAAAGTCTTTTTTTTTTTTACTTTCTTTCTTGTTTATAATCATTTTTATTTGTTGATGTTTGCAGTTTGCAACATATTGCAGTTTTCATACTTGCCACTAGGTGTCAGAGTATGAAAAATACAATTACTGGTTAAGGGGGACTATTCTTACACGCAGGACCTGCTGCAAATGTCAGTGTAGTTAAGTAATTGAACACAACATTAGCTGTGTGAACCGACCCTAACATTGGAACACAACATTAGCCGTGTGAACCGACCCTAATAAGGAATAGCTTATTTTACTTTGACTATAAAGTATATAAATGTATTAGTAATAGAATAACTCTCTTGTACTGATGGGGCAACCATAAAAAGGGGTACATATATATATATATATATATATATATATATATATATATATATATATATTATGATTATTATTATTTCTTTTTTAAAGTACCCTTGATTCCAGAGTGCTATACAAGTGATAGGGGTAACAAGCAGGAACATTACAAGAGCAAAACATGTTATATGAATAAGGTAAATGGCAGACTGGTACATGGGGAGAGAGGACCCTGACTGTGAGGGCTTACAATCTAGAAGATAAGGGGAGAGAGACGGAAGGTAAAGTGCAGCCAGTCAAAGTGTGATACAGAATTATTATAGGTTGCAGTCTACTTTGAAGAGATGGGTTTTCAAGTTACTTTTGTAGGTCTTGATGGTGGGTGAGAGCCGGATGTGTCGGGGTAGCAAGTTCCAGAGTATGGGGGAGGCTCGGGCAAAGTCTTGGAGTCTGTTGTGCGAGGTACAAACAAGGAGGAGCACAAAAGGAGGTTGTTGGAGGATGAAAGGTTGCATGAAGGATGCGGCTTATCAAGTCAGAGATATACGGAGGGGACAGGTTGTGGACGGCCTTGTATGTCCTGGTCAACAATTTAAAAACCCTTTCAAGCAAAAGTCAGTAAATTTACTGACCTGCTTCAGATGCTCACTGTTTAGACAAACAGTGACCGGAAGCTGCAACTAAACTTTCAGCTGATAGCTGACAGTTTAGTGTAACTGCCACTGGACCCCCAAAGGGGGTCCAGCATCGGCAATTGCTGGCTTTGGTGGATCAGTAACGGTAATTGGTTTTGTAAAAAACACATAGGATTACATTGGAATCTCTGGAAAGAAAATGCAAATTTTAACTTTTCACTCTTACTTTGCAGTTATTCCTGTGAAATGCAGAAAGGGTTAAATAACTGAATGTAAATTTAAATACTTGAAAGAGTGAAGATTTCAAAATGGGTTGAGTTTTGGGGGGGGCTTTAGTATACAGGCCTCTAAACTATACTCCAAAACTGAACTGGTGCCTAAAGAATTTCTGAGTTTGAAATTTTCACGAACATTTTGAAAATTGCTACTAAACATTTACGGCCTCTAACATCCCAAATAAGTAAAAGCATGTTCACCAAATGCTTTTAAAATAAAGTAGACATGTTATAGATATGAATGAATAAATAATGAATGTAGTATTACTATTTTCCTTATTGGCAGAGACTTTCAAATGTAGAGAATGCACTTTTTTTTACATTTTTAACAACATTTTGGAGTTTTTTCACAAAAAAATTCTAAAGCTATCAACTCAAATTTACCACTAACATAAAGTAGAATATGTAACAAAAAAACAATCTTGGAATCAGAAGGATTGGTAAAAGCATTCCCAAGTTATTGATGAATAAAGTGACACAGGTCATATTCATAAAATTTGCCTTGGTCCTGAAAGGGTTAATATAAATCTGCTGGGTAACAGGGAGACAGTGAAGGGATTGGCAGAGGCGAGAGGCAGAGGCAAAGCGAGGGGAAAGGTGGATTAGTCGGGCAGCAGAGTTAAGGAGAGACTGGAGAGGAGCAAGGGAGTTAGATGGAAGGCCAGAGAGGAGGATGTTACAGTAGTCCAAGCGGGAAATAATGAGAGCATGGACCAGCAGTTTTGTATAGTCAGGGGTGAGAAAAGAGCAGATTCTGGTAATGTTTTTCAGGTGGAGGCGGCAGGAGGTGGTCAGGGCCTGAATGTGCAGTTTAAAAGAAAGGGTGGAGTCAAAGGTGACCCCAAGGCAGCGGACTTGGGGGACAGAGGACAGAGTGCAGCCATTGATTGTGATTGAAAGATTAGATGGGGGGGGGGGGGGCGAGATGGGGGAAAGATGATTAGTTCTATTTTGTCCATGTTGAGTTTTAGAAAGTGGGAGGAGAAGAAGTAAGATAGCAGAGAGTCCTGGATAGGAGGGAGGTGATATCCGGACCAGAGAGGTAGATCTGAGTGTCATCGGCATAGAGGTAAAACTTGACGCCGATATACATAATATATAATCAGATTCACATTGATGCAAAAACCTGCAGGCATAGCGCCCACTATGATGCCACCCTGTGAAATGTGGAATAAAATAAAACCCAATTGTCATTATTAATCATGGCGTCCTGGAGAGGGTAGAAGGCAAGAAATGAATTATATATATATATATATATATATATATATATATATATATATATATATGCAATAATTCTGCAACTAAAGATCAGTTTGAGCCATGTGAATGGGGTTGCTTTGGCGGATGAGCGAACCTCAAGCATGCTCTGATTTGTCCAAACCCGAGCATGCGGCATTTGATTACCAGTGGCTAAAGAAGTTATATGCAGCCCTAAGGCTGCCTGGAAAACATGGATACAGTCATAGTCCTATGGCTGTATCTATGTATCTATGTTTTCCAGGACTCCTTAGGACTTCATCCAACTTCTCCAGCCACTGGTAATCAAATGCCGCTCGGGTTTGGACAAATCAGAGCATGCTTGAGGTTCGCTCATCTCTAATGGCAGTCCTATTAATTTCAGTAAGCTTAAATTCAGATGAAGGAAATTTCTGTAACAATTAGTTTCATGTGCACTCACTATTATAATAGTCTGCACATTTGTACATTGTACATTTGAGTTTTCAGACATTACACTAAATTGCTATGGGCCAGAGAATGGAAGGGCAAATAGAAAAAAAAAAAAAGATATGGTCACCCCTTCACTCACTCCAGCCCTGCCACCAGTCTGGAGTTGGCAGCAAAAGTGCCCTAGTGATGTCCCTGCAGTCTTCTCATGCACCATTCCATGCTCCCCTTGGTGTGGCCTGGTCATACCTGGTCCACTTGGTCAACTATATATGATATACACTCACAAAAAATATTGCACCCAGATAGAAATGTTAGAATGTTGCAAAACATTCTGCAGTTATGACTCCATGATTACAAGTGACGTCTTATTACACACTGGGTTTTGCCCCAAGAGGGCGTAAAAGTGCTTCCCCCTGCTGCTCTATGAAAAGGCTCTGAGGCTACTTTGTGAAAGTGTATACTTGGTAAGAGATCACTGACTATTACTCAAATCCATTTTGTCTAGGGAGTGAGAAAAGCAGCATGGTTGTTTCAATAAATTGCCATCCATTTAGGTCATTCTAACCGAGCTGAGGGCATGCACAAAAGAACAAAGACATTGTCCTTGTAATTCTCTCCTGGTTTGACACAGGCTGTATTGGCTGAAGCATTGCATTTGTATTTTGCCAATTTTTAATGAACTTGTAATAAAGAGGAATAGGGCCAATGCCCTGGATTCTTTGTATACCAATGGCGTCCCTGTACACTGAGCACTGACCTAGGCAGTCACATGCAAGAACATAAAAAAAAAAAAAAGTATGGCTCTGCAGATATATTTTTATTACTTTTGAGCCTTGTGTACCTTTATTTTACTTTTTCCACAACTAAAGCAGACTTGAATGCAATAGCCCATATCCCAGCTTCTCTGATCCCTGTGAGAATAAGCAACTGAGACTACTGGGACTGTATTAGCTGACTGCTCATTTACCAGATGTGGCTATGGGCGGTTATTATTTACAGGAACATATTACACATATAAATGCAGAGAAATGGCCCATCGTCCTCCTTTCCTTAATGACAATAGTTATTAATACGCCTAGGAAACCACAAGAGAAATCCAGCTATAGATCAGATAAATGTCTGCCAATGCAGCGTTCAGGATGAAAGCCAATGCGGGTAAACTAAGCTAAAAATACAACAGGCTCAGGTTTCTGTCACCCTAGTGAATGCACATCCCTAGAGAAAGCAGGAGAGGCAATATACATGGTATTAAAGCAGAAAACAGACCACAAGGGTATATGTGCTATATAGGCAGCCTATGTGGTCACTATGGAGTCCATGGACAGAAGGGGCACAGTATTTGAGATTATGGGGACTCCCAGAGGAGCTGCATTATTCCATGTAAGCCACTGGTTGACCATTCTATACTGATCCTATGAACCATTTCCTCCAAGATGAACAGCACAGTCATAGACTCATCCCGAAAAGATAAGACGTTTTAGTGCTTAAAGGTTTTATCCAGCAAAAATATTTTTCTTTCACATCAACTGGTTTCAGAAAGTTATATAGATTTTTCATTTACTTCTATTTAAAATTCTCACATCTTCCAGTACTTATCATCTGCTGTATGTGTGGTGTCCCTTATGCACCTGTTGCAAAGTTCTCACTCCAGGTTAAAGTCGTAATGAGGTATTTTACAGTTTCGCCACTAGATGTCAGTATCCTTTATATGCTTATGTTCTTGTTTGCACAGCTGAAGTTAGTAAGGGGTTAATGTTCTTGTTATACCATGTGTTCTGTGCCAGCCAATAGGAGGTGCTCTCTCTTTCTCAGCCTATCCCTACTCTCTACACACTGACCCACTGTAGGAGGAGTTAGTTAGCTCAGTGTGGGGGGAAATCAGTAGTGCAGTCTAGTCTAGACACTCAGGTGTGAAGATGCAGGTAGAGACACCCAGTTCTTTTTCTACTACCACTACATTCAGTATGCAGTGCTAAGCCCTTTAAATGGAGAGGAGTCCAGGAACACCCTAACCCACGGCGAGAACAAAAAGTGCAGGGCAGTATCCTGAACACAAGAGGAACTAGCCTGAATAGGACAAAGCTACCTTAAAGAAGGTCTATGTATCCTATCTCGCAGTGCAGGTAACTGGGCACTTAGCTAAGCCCAGATAACCATGGCTGGGGCTTGTAGTACCCTGACAGGACAGATAGCTCGGCACTGTAGGGCACAAGGTGTTCAGACATGGTCTAAACACAACTACAAGTAAAGTATCTCCCTACAAAGTATATCTCTTTAAGTTTCGGCAGAGTACACTGGGTTTGGCCTCCTCTGACAAATTCCTCTACTCTCCAAGCACTGCTACAACTACCTCTCTTCTACTCCTTCAGCACCCCTCAAGCACAACAAGTTTAAGTATTAACCTCTTAAGGACATAGGACGTACCGGTACGTCCTATGTCCTCATTAGCACTTCAAAGCGGGGCCGCGCGGCGGCCCCGCTTTGAAGTGCCGCGATCCCGGGTGCCGCGTGTAGCCCGGGACCGCCGCTATTAGCGGGCACGGTCCGATCGCCGTGCCCGCTAATTAGCTAATCGGAGGCAGCTGTCAAAGTTGACAGCTGCCTCCGATTACCGGAGGCAACGTTTCCCTGGTGTCTAGTGGGGGAGATCGCTCCTCCGGGACCTTGTCCCGGAGGAGCGATCTCCGTTACTGATGCCGGCCGGGGACGCGTCCAAGATGGCGCCGTCCTCGGCTCGGCACTCGTTTGTTTCCGGCTGCAGCAGCCGAAAGCAAACGAGTGCCGATCTCATGGATCTCTGCAGCATATCTATGCTGCAGAGATCTCTATGAGAGATCAAAGTGTATATACTAGAAGTCCCCCAGGGGGGCTTCTAGTATATGTGTAAAAAAAAACAAAAACGTGTTGTTAATAGTAAAAAGCCCCCTCCCCTAATAAAAGTCTGAATCACCCCCCTTTCCCCAGGTTTTAAATAAAAGTAAACAAATAAATAAATAAATAAACATGTTTGGTATCGCCGCGTGCGTAATCGCCCGAACTATTAATTAATCACATTCCTGATCTCGTACGGTAAACGGCGTCAGCGCAAAAAAATCCCAAAGTGCAAAATTGCGCATTTTTGGTCGCATCAAATCCAGAAAAAATGTAATAAAAAGCGATCAAAAAGTCGTATATGCGCAATCAAGGTACCGATAGAAAGATCACATCATGGCGCAAAAAATGACACCTCGCACAGCCCCATAGACCAAAGGATAAAAGCGCTATAAGCCTGGGAATGGAGCGATTTTAAGGAACGTATATTGGTTAACAACGGTTTGAATTTTTTACAGGCCATCAGATACAATATAAGTTATACATGTTACATATCGTTTTAATCGTAACGACTTGAGGAACATGCATAACAAGTCAGTTTTACCCCAGGGCGAATGGCGTAAAAACACATTTCCCCCAAATAAAAGAAATGCGTTTTTTTTTTCAATTTCACCACACTTTGAATTTTTTTCTGGTTTCGCAGTGTACTTTATGCAAAAATTCAGCCTGTAATTGCAAAGTACAATTAGTGACGCAAGAAATAAGGGGTCATGTGGGTTTCTAGGTGGAAAAATGCAAGTGCTATGACCTTTTAAACACAAGGAGGAAAAACCGAAAACGTAAAAACGAAAATGGGCCATGTCCTTAAAGGGTTAAGAGTCTGTGTCAAAGATTTATCTATTCTACAAAAGTGTATTGTACTACTGAAGAACTTGATAGTAAAGTTGTTCTATTTTTTGCATCACTGGGACACTGGGAATAAGTCATATTCTATACGCACCAGCACCGATACACACAAACCGTACACCTTGGGTTATTTTTTCCCTTTCTATGGGTGGCGGTACCGATAGTCCGGGTGGGTCAGTTGCCACTCAGGACTACCGTGACAAGAGCCGAAGGGATCCATCACAACCCAGCAGGTCACTAACCATTGGGAATCACAGCCAGCCACATAAACAAAGTAGGTACCAACATCACACCTGTGTGCTGGACAAGCACTGCCGTCTCAACACTACCACCAAATCTGTATAAATTTCTGAAACCAGTTGATTTGGAACAAAAAGATTTTTGCTGGATAACCCCTTTATGCACAAATAAACCTATTCGGTATATAGAAACTTGCTGTATCAGGGCATGGAAATTTTTTAGTCTCCATGGGTGCTCTGTGTCTATTTGTGTGTCTGTGTGTTCTTCCTTCTTTCCAGAGGAATAGCTTGCCTGTCGACTGGGGCAAAAATTCTGTTCACTATCCTAGTCATATATGGCAGTAGCTTGGCTAAGGCAGAATGGCTTGTTGCTCCCCCCGCCCCCCATTTACATTTATTTCCCACTCTCACCTTCTGTCCTCCACCAAAACATAGACAAAATAAGGTAATGCAGAGTACAATGGCAGAAGACGAAGTTTAGTGTTATACTGTACTTTGTGCAGACTTTGTGAATACTTTGTGAATACTCTATAACAGTGCTTCTCAAACCTTTTCTACTGGAGCCTCACCCAACAGACCAAGGCAATGCCTGGGCCTCACCCGACTGACCAAGAGGGTGCCTGGGTCTCACTATCTCTAGTGAAAGTCCATTTAAAAGCTGAAAATAATGCTAGGGCTCCTTTCACCCATCTCCCAAGCTCTATATGCTAATAAAGTAAGTACAAAATAAATTAATAATGTTGCTTAAATGGGGATTTTTGTGAACAGTAAAAGGACTGTGCAGATCATAGTTACTTTGTAAAAACTGGCTCCTCAGCTGGGCCTCAGCAGCAACCAGGGGGCCCCTCACTGGTCAGGCCCGCCTCACAGTTTGAGAAGCACTGCTCTATAGCAGTGATATTCAACCAGTGTGCCGCGACACATGGTCGAGTGTGCTGCGGGGAAAGTTGCCCAAACTATGGTGCCCCTGTGTTTTGTTCCCCGGCAATGCGCAGCGATCAGTGGCGGATTATAATGTGGGTGGTTGCGTAGTGCGCTTCGGCGGGCCGTGATGCACGCATCCAATCAACGTGTGTGCTACGGCCCGCCACAGCGCACCCCGCTCCCGGTCTACTCTGATTGGAGGAGCACGTCCGGGCCCTACGGGCGGCCAGTAGGTGAGGCGGACAGCAGCGGCGACCATCTCGGAGGAGGTGAGGAGGAAGGAGGGGAGAGAAACCTGGTAATGGGAGAGAAACAGCGGAGAGAAGCAGGGGGGGAGAGAAGTTTGGTGGAGAGAAGCAGGGGGGAGAGAAGTATTGTGGAGAGAAGCATGGGGGAGAGAAGCACTGGAGAGAAGCAGGGGGGAGAAGTATGGTGGAGAGAAGCATGGGGGAGAGAAGCAGGGGGGAGAAGTATGGTGGAGAGAAGCACAGGAGAGAAGCATGGGGGAGAGAAGCACAGGAGAGAAGCAGGGAGGAGAAGTATGGTGGAGAGAAGCACAGGAGAGAAGCAGGGGGGAGAAGTATGGTGGAGAGAAGCATAGAAGAGAAGCAGGGGGGAGAAGTATGGTGGAGAGAAGCATGGTGGAGAGAAGCACAGGAGAGAAGCAGGGGGGAGAAGTATGGTGGAGAGAAGCACAGGAGAGAAGCAGGGGGGAGAGAAGCACAGGAGAGAAGCATGGGGGAGAGAAGCACAGGAGAGAAGCAGGGGGGAGAAGTATGGTGGAGAGAAGCACAGGAGAGAAGCATGGGGGAGAGAAGCACAGGAGAGAAGCAGGGGGGAGAAGTATGGTGGAGAGAAGCACAGGAGAGAAGCAGGGGGGAGAAGTATGGGGGAGAGAAGCAGTGGAGAGAAGCATGGGGGAGAGAAGCAGGGGGGAGAAGTATGGTGGAGAGAAGCACAGGAGAGAAGCATGGGGGAGAGAAGCACAGGAGAGAAGCATGGGGGAGAGAAGCAGGGGGGAGAAGTTTGGTGGAGAGAAGCAGGGGGGAGAAGTATAGTGGAGAGAAGCATAGGAGAGAAGCAGGGGGGAGAAGTATGGTGGAGAGAAGTAGGGGGGAGAAGTATGGTGGAGAGAAGCACAGGAGAGAAGTAGGGGGGAGAAGAAAACAGGCCCAGGTTTCACACTGAGTGAGTATAAATACATTTAGAATCTATATTATTAACTATATGTATAATATGTACTGTTTTAGTGTCATTTTGTGCCATTTTGGTTGGTAGTGTGCCCCGGGATTTTTTAAGTATAAAAAGTGTGCCGCGGCTCACAAAAGGTTGAAAATCACTGCTCTATAGTATGCATATCTGCCAACATTTTTATTGTCAAATCCAAAACAGTCACTGTTGTTTCACACTCGTTTCCTTCTGACGTGTCCCGCCTTAGCTGCAGATTGGCTGGCAGGCCTGCAACATCATAGCCCCACGACCCGGAATTGGCCAAACAGAAGGACGCATCGAAAAGATATTGGCGGTGCCACTGGAGCCAGGGAGGTAAGTGCAATTTATTATTTTTAAACAACCTATCCCCGAGCAAATATAAAAAAAAAAAAGAAAAAACCTAGGATTCTTTGTATTAAGTGCTTTAACTAGCAGCCGACAGTGTGTTCTTTTAATATATGACAAACAGTGATCTGTTTTTCATATATTAAAAAAAGGCTCCAGCCCGGAGTGCCCCATTTAAAATGATAACCCATAAAAACATATGTAAAGTCTTGGTCTCTAGGTATCTTCCTTCCCTCCAATTAGTTGTCCATTGCCTGTTGTTAAAGGGGTAGCCCAGCATAAAACTAACTTGTCCACTATCCACAGGATAGGGGACAAGTAAGAGATCTCAGGAGTCTGACCTCTGTACTCCCATCTCCATATCAGCCCCTGGCTGCTTTGTTTTGAATTCTTTCTCTATGGAGCCACCTAATAGAGATGAATACAGCACTTGGAAAACTCATTGAGGAGTCTTAAAACACAGGACTAGCCAGAATCCTGCTCCACACTGATGAGGGGCAACATCCTGAAACAGCTGTATGTGGATTGATACCTAGCCTTATTTTTTTTCCTTGTCATTACATTGACTGATAGGGCCACTTAATATGGTGGTTTCCATACAGGAGCCACACCTTGGCTGGGTCCTTCCTGGAGGGATATCTGGCTAGTCCTATGTTTTGAGACTCTTCAATGAGGCTCCATGGGCTCTTCTTTTGCATATTCATGTTTCCCATTGGGCAATGCACCTAGGACTTCACTGCATTGAGCGCTTTCACTAGCAGCCAGCAGTGTTATTGTTTGGCTGGTCTCCTTGAGATCAGTGATCTGTTTCTCTTATGAATACAGCACTTGGCTCTTTCCAGCGGCTGCGTAGAGAATGAATAGAGCGACGGGTCACGTTCTGTACCCACAGCTGTATTCAAAACAATGCAGCTCGGGGGCCAATATGGAGATCGACGGGGGGTAAGGAGTTCAGACCCCCCACAATCTCTTATTTGTACCCTATTATGCATAAACTCGTTATATCATTTGAATTTAAGCGATAATCTTTCCATGTGTATGCAGGCAGTGATCAAATGACTAATGAGAAGTCATTCATGTGTTGTTGATCACATCTTTTGACCTGACCATAAAATCGTTGTTAGTCGTTTGCTAATCGTTCGGTGTATGTTCACATCATTTGTTTGTTAGCTGGAATCAGAAGGAGTATAGAGAATACAAATGATCATAATAACAATGGAGGTCCCAGAATAATGGTCCCCACGCACACTCCAACACCATTTCGCTCCTGCTTTGTCAGCTGTGGCCTGGAATACTTGCTGGGAAATACCCCAAATTATTTTGGATGGCTTTGAATAAAGTAAACCCATCCCTTTGTAGATCGGTTTTGTGGGAGTGTCCTATGAAATCTGAAACTGTTGGCAACTATGACTGTGGACCTTGTATTGTCCCCTTCTGTCTAGTGTTAAAGGGGCTCTCCAGCAAAAAAAAAAAAAAATCAGATCAACTGGTACCAGAATGATTTGTAAATTACTTGTATTTAAAATTCTAACGGTTTCCAGTACTTATCAGCTGCTGTATGTCCTGCAGTAAGGGGTGTATTCTTTCCAGTCTGATACAGTGCTCTCTGCTGCCACCTCTGTCCATGTCAGGAACTGTCCAGAGCAGGAGAGGTTTTTGGGGGATTTACTACCGCTCTGGGCAGCTCCTGACACTGACAGAGGTGACAGCAGAGTGTACAGCCCCCATGGGTATAACAGCAGCAACATTGGTTGTCACCCATTTCCTAGAAACGATATGACCTATAAGCTTCCAAACCTTTTTTTTTTTATTAGCAACTTGCCAAAAAAAGGAGTGGATGATAAGGGTGGTAGTGGTAGAGCGAAGCCCAGCTTTCAGGAGCTTCTACCTGTATTCTCATTGAACAACACTGCAATCAGCCTCCCCCATCCTGAAATGGTTGATAAATGAGAACAATATAGTGTATTCAACTGTGCAGCAAATAGACCCAATATCAATTTTAGGGTCAGAGTTTCTTAAAAAGGTATATTTAGTCCTTTATACATGAACACAGTGTGATCCATATGTGTATGTATGGCCGACGTTATCCTAAAAATATCTGAAGGTCGCCCTAATAGGGCTGCGTCTGCTATTTACCTCCGGCTCATTACTATTGTACCATTGCCTTGTATGAACCGTACACAGAAGGTAAGAGGGAAACCCTATGGATTTGCTTTGACCTCCTTTTTTCTTATTTTAATAGGCTACAGTGGAGTGGGGGCCTGGAAGCTGCACAGTTTATAGCACGCACCACCCATCCCCCTGCTCGTACAAGACTGGCTATATATAGCTGTGCTCTTGCAGCTGTATACATACAGCACTCCGTATCCCAGCTGTCACCACTTCAGCATGCACATGGGGCCAGCACATAGAACAGGGAGAGAAGAAATATTTGATATAGGCAGTAACATCCGAGTCTCAGGAGAAAACAGAAGGGGGCAATCCACATCTGCACTGAAATAATATTGTTTTTACCTAGGCCTGGTCTTCCCACATGTTTTCTTTGCTCATATACACGGCCGCTTTTCTATTCCATATTGTACAGATCTGTAATAGCGCACTCACAGACTGTTGTCTACCCATACTGTACCTCTGTATGCCTCTGATTTCATTCCATGTATAGACTCCATAGGGACTAGTAATGCTAGCGGCTCCTTGCACACAGCTGCGTCCATGAAGCTTAAGGCTGCGTTCACACTACGTATATTTCAGTCAGTATTGTGGTCCTCATATTGCAACCAAAACCAGGAGTGGATTAAAAACACAGAAAGGCTTTGTTCACACAATGTTGAAATTGAGTGGATGGCCGCCATATAACAGTAAATAACGGCCATTATTTCAACATAACAGCCGTTGTTCTAAAATAACAGCAAATATTTGCCATTAAATGGCGGCCATCCACTCAATTTCATCATTGTGTGAACAGATCCTTTCTGTGTTTTTAATCCACTCCTGGTTTTGGTTGCAATACTGACTGAAATATACATATACTGACTGAAATATACGTAGTGTGAACGCAGCCTTAAGGGTTAGCCAAAAATGTAAAGTTATCCCCTATCCCCCATGGGATAACAGATAAGTAGCTGATCAGTGGAGATTCAACCTCTGGGACCCCCATCGATACGAGAACAGAGGTCAGTTGTTTCCCATGTAAATAAAGTGGCAGTGCATACTCGGCCACTGCCTCATTTGCTATCTATGGCATGGGTCTCCAAACTGCGGCCCTCCAGCTGTTGCAAAACTACAATTCCCATCATGCCTGGACAGCCAAATCCAAAGCTTTAGCTGTCCGGGTATAATGGGAGTTGTGGTTTTGCAACAGCTGGAGGGCCACAGTTCAGAGACCCATGATCTAAGGGGTAGTGAGGTCCAGAGAATGGGGAAAACTCAGCAGAAATCTTGCAGATGAGGTTATGTAAAGGCTGGAGATTGTATTATAGACAGTATCTGGAGATCAGTTCAGAGACAGTTTGTGGACGACCTTGTAAATCATTGTTAACAGTTTAAAGCAAATGTACTATCAGGTACATCACTGGTTTTTTAACCTTAATCGATCGGTGCTGGCACAGGGATGTCAGTGGTGTGGTCCTTTTTTTTTTTAAAAAACCTTGCAAAGTTCCTGCGATCGGTGCCAGTCTTTTATTGTAATGGAGATGCGTCACAGATGGGAGAGGGTTTCATCACACTGGGGGGTGGCGGGCCTGCTCGGGGTGGGCTGGTGCTCAGGAAAAGACATTTAGGGTTAAAACTGTCCTACCTATTGGTACATTTCCTTTAAACTATATTTGCTGGTCAATGAGGGGACGGTTAAGGGATCGACAGAGGGGAGAGACAGAGGAAGAGTTAGGGGAGAGGTGGATTAGTTGGGCAGCAAAGTTAGAGATGGATTAAGGGGCAGCAAGGGTGTTGGATGGAAGGGCAGAGAGGAGGATGTTACAGTAGTCCAAGTGGGAGATGATGAGGGCATGTACAAGCAATTTAGTATAAGCTGAGGAAAGAGCAGATTCGGGAAATGTTTTTTGAAGTGAACCTGGATGTGCAGTTTGAATTAATCAAAGGTTACCCCAAGACTTGTGGGACATAGAAGGGAGTGAAGCCCTTGACTGTAATTAGACAGATTAGATGGGGGTAGGGGGCAGATAGGAGAAAGAATAGATTCTGTTTTCTCCATGGTACTTGAAGCCATCCCCAGGCCAAACATATAAAGTAGGAGTGTAGAGGCCCCAGGACAGAGCTTAGGAGGACACCAAGAGTGAGGGGGCGAGGTGAGGAGGTGGCTTGCAAGTGGAAGACACTGAATGTATGGTTGAAGGGGTATGAAGAGAGCCAAGAGAGGGCCAAGCCTGTGACACCAAGGGATGAGGGATTGTCAAAGGCAGAGGATAGGTCAAGGAGAAGGAGCACAGAGTACTGCTGTGAGGCTTTAGTGGTTAGCAGATCAGTGATGATTTTGGTAAAGGATTCCGTGGAGTGATGGCCAGATTGCCATGAAAGGTGGAAAGACAGTTCAAGGTAACCAGTTAGTGTGGGTGTAGCTGGAATATTGCTGAGTTCAGCATCAACCAATGGACCGCAGTCAGGAATGCATGCTGCAGCTTCACTCATTGGGGAGGCAGTTGTCCACCATCCTCGTAATCGGTGGAGGTCAGACCCTCACAATCAGTTAGTTGTCCTCTATGTTGTGCATCATTTGTAAAAATACTATCCAGTCATTATGAAGTCAATTACTTGGTTTTCTCATCCAAATTTGTAAGGTTCCTATATGTCGAGTTCTTGCAGATATAGTCAAAAGTGGCCATTTTGGATGTCACCTAGCTCTCCCAGAAAAAGAAAGTTCTCCAGGGTATATCATTTTGCTTAGTGCCTTTATTCTTCAAGAAAGAAGACTATTCTGTACAAGTAGAATTGACTAATACTGTCTAATTTCAGTGCCCTGGCCACGCCTCTATGACACCTCAGCATTTCAGGCGATTGCAGCCTCAGACAATTACAGTACAGGTACTGCTATCTCTCTGCATACATAGCTATGTAACCAGTATGGGACTTTTCTACCTGTCGGCTTCTCTTCAAACATTACACACACAGTTTTGGAAGTGGCCAAGTCTTTCCCTGCTGTAGCATTGTCACACAGATATGTTCATCTAACTTAAAAGAGTTGTTGACAGTACAGAGGAGGCTTGGTCACACGAGTACGTATGTATGCTTGTAACAATTTAATTATACCCCTTAGTGGGTGTTGGGTAATAAACACTGAGCATCAATACACATAGATTGGCATTAATATGCATTATGGTGTAATAATTCAGCCATTATATAAAGCCTCTTACTTTCTATAAACTACTGAATACAGTAATAAAAACACTGCATTACTTAGACAGTCGCGGGAAGATAAAGTCACTTCACACATCTTTAAAGCCTATGGCCACTTTGTCAACCAATATTTTTTTAATTAGACAAATGCTTCTAAAATAGGACTAGTCTTGGTTATAAATATTCGACCAATTTTATACAGTTCCTATGTAAAACTTCTATAGCTCCCCATGGTTACAGGCGACAAACAAATTTGATGTAGTCTGATACTTAGATTTTTAGATGTTTTAGATACCTATTTACTTAAAGGAGAAGTCCAGTGAAAATTTTTATTAAAGTATTATATTGCTCCCCAAAAGTTATACAAATCACCAATATACGGCTATTGCGGGAAATGCACATAAAGTGCTTTTTTCCCTGCACTTACTACTGCATCAAGGCTTCACTTACTGGATAAAATGGTGATGTCATTTCCTGGATAACATGGTGATGTCATGACCCGACACTCCCAGAGCTGTGCGGGCTGTGGCTGCTGGAGAACTGGGAAATGCACATAAAGTGCTTTTTTCCCTGCACTTACTACTGCATCAAGGCTTCACTTACTGGATAAAATGGTGATGTCACTTCCTGGATAACATGGTGATGTCACGACCCGACACTCCCAGAGCTGTGCGGGCTGTGGCTGCTGGAGAGCATGATGGCAGAGGGTTGCTCAGTGTCCCTCCAGTGCCCTGTGTAGCTCAGTGTCCCTCTACCATAATCCTCTCCAGCAGCCACAGCCTGCACAGCTCTGGGAGTCGGGTCGTGACATCACCATGTTATCCAGGAAGTGACATCACCATGTTATCCAGGAAGTGACATCACCATGTTATCCAGGAAGTAAAGTCTAGATGCAGTAGTAAGTGCAGGCAAAAAAGCACCTTATGTGCATTTCCCGTAATAAGTGTATATTGGTAATTTGTATATTTTGGGGTGGGGGGCAATACAATACTTTAATAAAAAATATCACCGGACTTCCGAAATCCCTATAGGGAGTCCCATAGACGTAGTTCCTGGTACACAAAAACACACATATATATAGTAAAACGTGGCACAGAGAGAACCGCCAATGCCAGACTTCTTCATCTTTTCTCTACGCAATATGGAATGTTTAGTATTTTTGAAGATTATTAGGATTTCTGAACCATTATGCACCACATTAATGGACTTTTTTCTTTACAATGTAAATTAGTGTTGCACGATGCACCGAAATATCTATACTACTATCGATATTCCGGGCATAAAAACGGTTTGGTACCAGGATTTCCTGGTATCGATACTTTATGTTAAACTGCCTAATAGCGCAGTTTAACATAAAGTATAGCGCAGAGAACACAGCAGGCGGCCATCTGAGCGCCGGCCATGTTCTCTGTGCGCCCACTGCCCCCTAGTGTCACCTCTGCTGACCGCCCACCCTCCACGCCCGGCGGCGCCAAATTCAAATAGACAGCACTTAGCGATTGCCGGCTATTTTACTGTGTACATGCCGTCCTCCTGAGCCGATCCCGCGGGCAGCAGGCATTTAAGCATTCCCATACAATGACGCCTGAACCACCGCAATACCCACCCCCCAACCCACCCCTGGTGCAGCTAGTTCATGCAGAGTGATGCTTAGTTTAGTAACAGGTCGCTGTGCTGCGGCAGGGCTGTGGAGAGCACGGACTGTACGTAGTGTACACCGCCCAGTATACCTGTCAGTGCCGCCTCACTGGGGGATGGGAAACTGCACGTCCGAGTCCAGGGGCTGAGTCCTAGGGAGCCGGTAAAGCTGAGGGCCGTGGTGGGGGAAGAGCAGGGCTGCCTTTTTGGTTCCTGTGCACACTTAAGGGCTGACAGCTGCGGCACTGTAGATGTGCAGAGGGATGCGGCCCTGGGGGGTGACTACACAGGAGTGCTGCCCATGGGGCTGCTATGGAGCTTGTCCCCCTCAGTCCTGGAGAAGCTGTAACAGAGACTGCGGAAGAGGAGTGTGCACAAGGCTCCTATGGTGGTGGAGCTGCTGGTGCGCAAGGGCCACACGGGCCCCAAGGCTCTACCAGGGGGAGTGCTGGCTAGAACCAGACTGGAGAGACTCTATATGGCTCCTGAAGTGCTAAGGGTCAGGCTGAGGTAATACTACTACTCCCAGCAGGTCCATTAATCCATAATTATAGGGAAACTATCAGCAAATAACCCTCTGATATGGGCAAATAAGATACAGTGCAATGCCTTCTTGAGCAGTACAACTTCTAACATAATTCCTTTTGCACACGGAGGTATGCTGGGAGGAGTTGTAGTGCCCAAGCAGATATGCTGGGAGTGTCAGTCGTGCAGCAGCAGCAGCTAACTGACACAACAATTACTCCCAGCATACCTCCTTGTGCACAGCAATTTCCAGCAAACCTCCTTAGGCACTACAACTCCAAGCATACTTTCTCGTGCACAAGGAGTTATGCTGGGAGGTAGAGGGGAATTAAAAATTGTGGAAAAAAAGTGTTTAAAATTTTAAGAAATTCATAATAAAAGTTCTAATAATCTCCCGCCCTTTTCCCTTTTTTCAAAAAAGTAAAAAAAAAAATGAAACCTATTTGGCATCATTACATAAATAATTTTCCATACTGCAAAATATATAAAAAAAGTGATTTAAAAGTCACATAAATAAAAATATGCTACATAGGGGGCATTATATCTGCCATCTGGGCAGAGGGGCATTATATTTGTATTTTTAAGCTTTTTTTTCCCAAACTTCATAAAGTATCGAATTGGTATCGAGTATCGAAATAAAAAAGCTGGTATCGGTATCGAACTCAAAATTATGGTATCGTGACATCCCTAATGTAAATGTAATAAAACACTAAACTTTAGGACCTCAAATGTAATAATGTGGTTTTTGCATTCTATTATATATATATATATGGATGTCCCTTTTTATCATTTCAAGGTGCAAACAGATGCATGCAGTCAAGCACAGTCATGCTATCTCTATAGACAAATTGCCACACAGAGCTAACATAGTACTACCAGATCCCGTCACCAACTTGTAAGTGCTGCTATTGTGAAGTCGTATCATCTATGAGAAACAACAGCTTAGCCACAAAGAGGAACTACACACATTCCCAGAGGCCTCCACCCCCTGGGGGCTAAAGCATGTGGTGTGCAAAGATTGCCTATCTTCTATAGCAGGGGTACTCAACAACTTTTAGGAAGGTCCACTTCCGGAGTCTATTATCAGGTGAAGGTCCGAGCTGAACATCAGTAGGAAACGTTTTGTTAATTTTCACAAACATTCAACTATTTACATACAGAATTGATGCTAATTAGCGGGAAAACTGGCATTTTTTTCTCTTTCACCAGCCCTTTCATATTAGGTACAAAGGGGGTGACTGCCTTAGTAGTATATAGCCCCCCCTGTTGCTCCCCCAGTAGTATATAGCCCACCTATGCGCTCTCCCCCAGTAGTATATATCCCCCCTGTTGCTACTCCAGTAGTATATAGCCCCCTGTGAGCTCTCCCCTGTAGTATATAGCCCCCCTGTGCACTCTCCCCCTGTAGTATATAGCCCCGTTAGCTCCCCCCAGTAGTATATAGCCCCCCTGTATCCTCTGCCCATGTAGTATATAGCCCCCTGTGCTCTCCCCCTGTAGTATATAGCCCCCTGTGAGCTCCCCCCAGTAGTATATAGCCCCCCTGTAAGCTTTCTCCTGTAGTAGTTACATAGTTACATAGTTAATACGGTTGAAAAAAGACACATGTCCATCAAGTTCAACCAAGGAGGGGATGGATACAGGGAAGGGGGAGGGGTGATAGGTTCTATACATATGCATCTATATTATTTTGGTCTAAGAACTTGTCTAGCCCTGTTTTGAAGCCCTCTACTGTTTTTGCTGTGACCAGATCCTGTGGTAGACTGTTCCACAGATTCACAGTTCTCATGGTAAAGAAGGCTTGTCGCCTTCTGTGAGCTCCCCCCAGTAGTATATAGCCCCCTGTAGTATATAGCCCCCTGTGCTCTCCCCCTGTAGTATATAGCCCCCTGTGAGCTCCCCCCAGTAGTATATAGCCCCCCTGTGAGCTCTCCCCTGTAGTATATAGCCCCCCTGTGCGCTCCCCAAGTAGTATATAGCCCCCTGTGAGCTTTCCCCTGTAGTATATAGCCCCCTGTGGTCTCCCCCAGTAGTATACCGCCCCCTGTGCTCTCCCCCCAGTAGTATATAGCCCCCTCAGTAGTATATAGCCCCCCTGTGCACTCTCCCCCTCCCATATAGCCCCCCTGTGCGCTCTCCCCTTATAGATGGCCCCCAGACAAAAAAAAACAAACCACAACTCACCTAGGACCTCGCTCCCCCGCTGCGCCTGTCTTTTCTTCTCCTGTCGGTCAGGCCCCCGGCTGATACGTGCTGTCTGGGGATGTCCCGGGGATTCCCCAGCAGAGTGCGCACCAGTGACCTCAGTGTACGCCGCTGGCCTGTACTTCCGGGAGGTTCAGGACGGCGGAATACACTGAGTTTACTGGTGCGCGCTCTGCTGAGGAATCCCCGGGACATCCCCAGAGAGCGCGTATCAGCCAGGGGGCCGGACCGACACTGCCCCCAGCCCCACAGGCGTACTGAAATCTAAGGACAGTACGCCTATGGGGCGGGAGGCATTGCGGTGGGAAGCGGGACACATGGGGGCCGTTCTGGAACGGCAGATCTGGGGTGGTTCGGAGGTCTGATCAGGGGTCCGGACAGCTGGCCTCCGCGGTCCGGGTTGGGACCGCTGTCTGCCAGTTGAGGACCCCTGTTCTATAGCATCAGCCACTATAAAGACTGTGGGGCTATGCTACCTTATTACAGGGAATGGGGCCATAGTCAGCATACTGGTGACTGAAGAAGCTGGATGCAGCCCTAGGGCATCCTGGAAAGGATGGACACAGCTATAGGCCATCACCTGTATCCATGTTTTCCATGACTCCCTAGGGGCGCATGTGCAGTGTCCCAGAACATGCAGACTACTACTCCTATTATGGCCATTTCTCTTGCTGTGTCAATGCCTGTTCTTGTAAGTGTTTGCACTGCAACTGCTGCTGGTTTTCCCCTAGTATTCTCTGGTATTGTGCATTTTCATGTGTATTGTCATGTATTCCTGTGTATTATTACAGTGTACAGTGGTATGCAAGGCTGTTGATCACGTGACCTGTAACCATGGTTCCTCCAATGGCCGACTAGTTCTGGCCAGGAGCAACCATGTGACCTCCCACTTCCTCCTAACAAGTGAGTCTTCCCCCTGCTTCCAAGCAAGGAGGATGTGTGTCGTCCCTCTCCTGCCTCAGAGGAGTTGGGCTTCTTCTCTGCAGCCTCTTCACCATAAGAAGAGTGACTGATTCTGCTGCTGTATTCAAGTCTTCGGCTGTATCTGCCTGCTCAAGTGACCGGATTCTTCTCTCCCATCTGGGTGTCATTCCGTTATCTCTCCTCATCGCTGCAAGGATTCACAGCAAGTATTATTCTCAAGCTAATCCACCCAGCAACGCTATTCCTCTCATACTCCTACTCCCATCATCCGGCACGTATTCGCACAGCCTATGCAGCACCACTCCTGCTTTATTTGTCAAAGCCTGCTATATACCCGGTTGCATCCGGACAGAACTGTTGCTACTAGTTACCTTTTCTATAATAAAACCGCTGTTACTGAACCCTGGCATTGGTGTCCACTAACTGGTGCCCTGACTAAGTGCAGCGAAGAATCGCATGCCCATCATCACCCGCAGATTCCACAGACCGGCCCTACAGCTGTGCCGCCCTTAGGCCTATACCGTGACAAGTATAACCCCTGCAGCTGCCCCGGTCATTGCCCGTTCATAACACCAGCGCTGCGGAAGTGGCCCCCAGGGGCCAGGGCATCGCATTTGGCGTCACGAACAGGATCACGTACACCCCGCGGTGTTCATATTTGCTACCCCTCATCATCCTCAGAGACTCTGCTATTGCCGCGCTGCGGCCTGCTAAGGGGTCAAGTCAGCTAGTGACGCACTATCTTCGTGCGCGCGCGCGCTCCGCCCCAGCTCCGCCCCGGCCCTGCAGTATCCAAGCCTCTGTTGCAGGAGGGAAGGAGATTGTGCCCGGACCGCCGGAAGCGTTGGTGCTGACTTCCGCCCTATCCCTCTCCGGTCCCGGACACCCTGCCTATCGGTGCCTGCTGTTCCCGCAAGCTCTCCTCACCTCTGCTTTCTTCCAGACGCCTTACACCAGAACCCCTCATCATGTCCACCGGCCATCACAGTGACTCTGACGGGTCCGGCAGTCCGCCGATGGCCCGGCGAAGACTTCCCGCGGCTCCCGTTGCTATGGCTACCGCAGCGGTCCCATTCTTCATTGGGCCCAACAATCTTCCCAGTTATAAAGGGGAACCCCACACGTTGGCTGATTTCAAGGAAAAAATTTCCCGCACCCTTGAACTTGTCTCACTCTCTCCCACTCAGCAGGTGCAGTTGCTGCTAGGACAACTTGAGGGTCCCGCTGCAGAGGAGGTGCGGTCGTGGCCAGCTACGGAGAAAGCTAATGTACAACAGATCCTGGCCCGGCTGAGTAAAGAATTTGAGGTACAGTCACCCACGGAGGTCCGCCTTAAGTTTTATGACCGACGACAAAGGCCAGGTGAGACCCTCAGAGACTATGCACTAGCCCTCCAATCTGCCTACCGGGCCCTGAGACAGGTTGATACCATAGCCCCCTCGGCTGTGGAGAGTATGATCACTGACCGCTTCATAGAGGGGGTGGACTCTAGACTCATCCAGAGCCAACTGCGTATGCTAGCTGCCCAAAACCCTACAATGCCTTTCCTGGACTTCAAGACTCTGGCTCTGAGGGTGGTTGGCATTGACAATCCCTGTGCCGGCTGTACTCCAGGTTCAGATTGCCCGGACCCGGTGGGACCTATACCCTCACCTCCAGTGCCCGCTATGGTTCCGCCGGTTTCCGCTATACAAGCTGCCCAACAGTCTATCCCGGCTAGTTCTCCAGCGATCCCTGCTCTCCTTACGCAAGTGGTTGACTCTCTCTGCCACGCCCTAAGGGGGCTACAAGGGGCTTATCCAACACCTCCACCACCACAGGACCCCTGCCCTGGGTATGCCGTTCCCGATCGGCCTCCTCCACAGAGACGTAGATCCCCTGAGCGCCCCTACTGCCGCCACTGTAGGCGACATGGACACTACCGCTCTCAGTGCTATCAGTTAAACGGGCTACCCCTGGGTCCGAGGGCCAACACCCAGGAGGTCGAGATCCAGGCCCGCAGGAAGCACAGTGGTTCTCAAGGTTCCTCTCACAATGCCCGCATGTGACTCTCTGGGTGGACGGAGTCCCCCTGGAGGCTCTGGTGGATACAGGTTCCCAGGTTACCACTATCCCGAGGCATGTGTTTGAAGAATATTGGGATCTGAGAACCCTAGGTCCAGTTGAGAAATACCGTCTGAAACTTATTGCTAGTAATGGTCGTCATATTGTGCAACTAGGTTACTGGGAACCCACTGTCTGCATAGGGAAGCGAGAGCTAGCACGTCAGGGTATCATTGTTACTGAGGCTCAGGGAGATAGTGGGACCGTGGTATTAGGCATGAATATTATCCGTCATGTATTCACTGAAGTGTTGGATGCCTTGAATGCCTCTATGTCTTGTGCTTCTCCTCAGTACAGGCAAGCCGTCCAGAAGACCATAAAAGTGCTCACCGCTCAGTGGAAATTTGCCAATCCTCGAGGAGAAATCTGCCGTGTCCGCACTAGAGATGCTCGTCCGGTCACCATCCCAGCTAACAGGGAGTTCCTCATCTGGTGCAGGGTCCGTCCGGGCCTCAACAATGCTGACTATGTGGCTCTTCTGGATGCTACTGAAATTGAGGGGCAACCTCTTGTCAGGGCCGCTAGAAGCCTGGTGACCGTCTCCAATGGTCAGGTCCCTGTCCGTCTGGTGAACCTTGGAGACTCCCCAGCTGACCTACCCAAGTTCACCACCGTGGCCATGCTATACCAACTCGATCCTGAGGACATCGTCTGTGAGGAGACCATCGCCTATCAGAGCTCCATCCGTGGCACTCAAAGGGACTCAAACAGGGCTCTCGCCCCTTGGTGGGATGAACTCCATATTGGCGATACCAATACCCCACTTGAATACCTCCACGGCATCCTCAAGGTGGCCAAAAGGTATCATGAGGCCTTCAGCAAACACTCCCTCGATTTCGGGAAGACCAATCTGGTCCAGCATCGGATCAACACTGGGGACCATTTGCCTATCAAAGAGAAACATCGGCCAATCCCTCCTGCCAGCTATCAGCAGGTCAAGAAACTGCTCAGGGAGATGAAAGACTCTAACGTTATCCAAGAAAGTCAGAGTCCGTGGGCTGCCCCTATTGTCCTCGTGAGGAAGAAAGACGGTAACATCCGTTTCTGCGTGGATTATAGGAAGATAAACACAATCACCCACAAGGATGCCTATCCTTTGCCCCGGATCGAAGAGTCTATTGCTGCTTTGGGGTCAGCCGCCTACTTCTCCACCTTGGACCTCACCAGTGGGTACTGGCAGGTGCCCATGGCACCCGAAGACCGTGAGAAGACGGCCTTCACCACCCCCATGGGGCTCTTCGAATTCACCAGCATGCCCTTCGGTCTGTGCAACGCCCCTGCTACCTTCCAGCGGTTGATGGAAAGGTGTCTCGGCCATCTCAACTTTCAGAGTGTCCTGCTCTACCTAGATGATGTGATTGTCTATTCACGTACCTATGAAGATCACGTCCATCATCTGGCTGAAGTGTTCCAGGTCCTAATCGATCACGGCCTGAAAATTAAGCCTTCCAAGTGCCACCTTCTCAAACCCCAAGTGAACTATCTGGGGCATGTTGTGAGTGCTGAGGGGATACGACCCGATCCAGAGAAGATCTCGGCTGTGGAACACTGGGATACCCCTAAGACCGTCAAGGAGGTGAGAAGCTTTCTGGGATTCGCCGGCTATTACCGCCGCTTCATTCCCCACTTTGCCCAAGTGGCCGAGCCCCTCAATGAGTTAGTCCGGGGTTGCCCTCGAGAAAGTTACAACCGACGGCTCCCCGTAGAGTGGTCCGAACGGCAGGAGGTTGCCTTTCAAACCCTGAAACGCCTGTTGACTACGCCTCCTATACTGGCCTACCCGGACTATAACCTTCCTTTCCGGCTCTACACGGACGCCAGCTTCCAAGGCCTGGGAGCTGTGCTGTCCCAGGTTCAAGATGGCCAAGAGAGAGTTGTAGCTTATGCCAGCCGGAGTCTTCGGGGCGCTGAAAAGAACGACAACAATTATAGCTCCTTCAAGTTGGAGTTACTAGCCCTAGTGTGGGCCGTCACCGAAAAGTTCAAGGACTACCTGGCTGCCACCCCTGTTACCATCTATACGGATAACAACCCGTTGGCGCATCTCAGCACTGCTCGGCTGGGCGCCCTGGAACAGCGGTGGGCTTCTCGACTGGCCAATTTCCAGTTTGAAATTAAGTACCGCAGTGGCAAGGCTAACGTCAATGCAGACCTCCTGTCCCGACTACCCAAGGGCGAAGAGGCCCCAGAGGACAGCGATTGGGAAGATGTAGAAATGCCTCCCTTCTACCAAAGGTTCGCTACCCAGAGTGCTATTGATGCAGCTAGGCCTGAAACGCCTTCGCCTCCACCTAGGGCCCCGCAAGACTTGGCCAGGTGGCAGACCATCCAGGAAGAGTCCCGCGTCCTGGGAGAGATCTATGACTACCTCTCTACTGGTCGGGTCCCCATGCGGATAAAGAGGCCCTATCCTGATGTCGAGCTAAGGCGACTCTGGAGGCAAAGAAAGAGGCTCTTCCTACAGAAGGGACTGATCCTGCGGAACTCTCTTGACCCGGTCTCTGGGGAGAGGTGCCACCAGATCCTCATTCCCCGACGAGACGCTAAGATGGTGCTAGATGCCTACCATGACCGGTCCGGTCATTTCGGGGTACACAAGACGGAGGCCACTATCCGACAGCGGTTCTACTGGATCGGGATGAGGGCTGACATCGAGAACTGGTGTGCCGAGTGCCCTGCCTGTAATATCACCAAAGCTGGGGGAAGAGAAGTCAGGGCCCCTTTGCACCCAATCACCTCCCACCGGCCGAATCAGCTAGTCGCCCTGGACCATGTGAAGCTGGCCCCTACAAGATGCGGGTACACCTACGCCCTCACCATGGTCGACCATTACTCCAAGTGGGTAGTCGTGGTACCTGTCAGGGACTTGACCGCCAAGACCACCGCCCTTACTTTTTACAAGGAGTATGTAAAGCACTATGGGTGCCCAGAGTCTCTGCTGACGGACCGGGGTCCGGCCTTCGAGTCGCAACTTTTCCAGGAGCTGTGTGCCTACCATGAATGTAAGAAGCTCCGTACCATGGCCTATCACCCTCAAGGGAATGGTCTGTGTGAAAAAGTTAACCAGGTCTTTATCAACATGCTCCGAACGGCTGCAGTGACGAAGAGAGTAGAGTGGCCCCACTTGTTGGATGAACTAGTGGAGATCTATAACAATACCACTCATTGTTCCACTGGCTACTCCCCGTTCTACCTGATGTTTGGCCGCCAAGGCCAACTTCCTCAGGACCGTGCTCTTGGAGTCCAAGCTCCTGACACCTTCAACCCCCTACCGGAAACTGACTGGGTTCGGGAGCATCAGAGGAGAATCCAGGATGCCCGGGAAATTGTTGACCGGAGGATGGGGGAGGCTCAGCAGCGCCAAGAGGATGCCTACAACCAAAGGGCGAATGCCACACCACTACAAGTGGGAGATAAAGTTTGGCTAAAGAAATATCATCGCTCTCACAAACTTGAAAGCCTTTGGGAGCCTGAGCCCTATGTCATCTCTTCTATCCCTTACCCAGAGACTGATGTGTATGAAGTAAAAAAGCCAGGGCTAGCCCCACAGACGGTGCACCGGAATAGGATAAAACGTTGCACTAAGGAGGACCTACAGGGCCTTACAGCACCGTGTCCGGTACCTGCATCCACACCTCCGGCTCCCCCAGCAGCTCCAGCTAAACCTCTCTCTCTGGAAGAAATGTTCCAAGTTGAACCGTTCCTCATGGCCATAGGCTATCCAGCGGTCCCTGTGCACATTCCAGTGGCCCCTCCACTTCCAATTGTGCCTCCAACAACTCCATCTCTACAACCAGACACTGGGGGTGATCTTCCACCTGTACCTGCACCAATCACTGTTGAAGAGGATCCTCCGCTGAGACGGTCTGAGCGCTCTACCAGAGGAATTCCTCCACTTCGCTACAGAGACCAGAGTCCTTAACTGTTTCTGTTGTCTAACTGTTTAATTATTCCAGTGTATGCAACGTTCAAGGTTCGTGCCTGGTCCTCCTGACCAAGTTCCCTGTACTAACCAGCCATGAGCTGATGGACACTTGCAGTAACAAAAGGTTCTCTAGTGCCTGTCCCAGAGCCTTTTACATGGACGATGTCTAATTGCCTAAAAGAGACTCTACCTCACAGAGACACTTAACCCATTCTTTCCTAATGCACTTTCCTGTGATTGTGTGTTCCACACAGGGTATTATTGCACTTATTTCATTATTGCACTTTTCCTACTATTGCATTCCAGAGTTATCAAAGTCTTTGTATTTCCTCCTCTGAGTAAGCACAAGGTTACATAGATTGCCTCAGAGTAGAGTGCCTCTTTTGTAAAACAGTATATTTTCCAGTCAGATAGCTCCTCCTCTGAGTAAGAGAAGTCAGTTTACATATACCTCAGAGAAAGTCCAGTTTATGTAGGAGTGTATTTTGTCATCCAGTCTCAGTATTGTGTATTATTATCATATCTATAGCTGGAAAGATTTAGTTGAGCCAGTTTGTATTCAGATTTTTTCTCAGATTTTCATTCAGATTTCTCTCAGGTTTCATTCAGATTCATGTGAGCCAGTTCTCCTCAAGACCTCGCAGTATTTGTTGTCCCTTGTGTTTCCTTTCCTTTTGTTTCCAGTATTTGTTTACCTCTGTCTTGTCCCAACGCAGTAGTTATCACACATAGTCTTACCTAATATTCACACTGGTCCATACGTATTGCACCTTGGATACCCTTTCGTGTGTTTGGCCTATTGAGTAATTGTGTTGTATGATTGACCGGTATGTAAGGGGCCCCCATGTATGTTTGCTTTTATTATTTTGTTCTTTTCTCTTCCAGGTATCCAAGACACTACTCAGACACGCCAAGGTAGTACACAGGTCTTCACGTTCTCCTCCAGTAGGGTAACACATTTAACAGAAAACCTACTGTCTAACTGGCTGGAATATGGAGGGTCACCCGCCAGCAGTTAACTTGTCCTGGCTTACACGTCAGATGGTTCACGCACTAGCTACCTGGTCACCAGAGTACGTTAGGCACCCCTAGGTGAAGTCCTGCCACTAGGGTTTCTCATCCTCTCTCTCTTCTCACCTGTGCCTTGGGCGTGGGAAACACACACCTCATCACACTCACTCTCATCATTCATTCCTGTTGTTTGATTGTCCAGTCTATTCATGTTTGCTGCCTTCTAGATTCGCCGAGGTCGGCTCAAATTTGCTAGGGAGGTATGCAGTGTCCCAGAACATGCAGACTACTACTCCTATTATGGCCATTTCTCTTGCTGTGTCAATGCCTGTTCTTGTAAGTGTTTGCACTGCAACTGCTGCTGGTTTTCCCCTAGTATTCTCTGGTATTGTGCATTTTCATGTGTATTGTCATGTATTCCTGTGTATTATTACAGTGTACAGTGGTATGCAAGGCTGTTGATCACGTGACCTGTAACCATGGTTCCTCCAATGGCCGACTAGTTCTGGCCAGGAGCAACCATGTGACCTCCCACTTCCTCCTAACAAGTGAGTCTTCCCCCTGCTTCCAAGCAAGGAGGATGTGTGTCGTCCCTCTCCTGCCTCAGAGGAGTTGGGCTTCTTCTCTGCAGCCTCTTCATCATAAGAAGAGTGACTGATTCTGCTGCTGTATTCAAGTCTTCGGCTGTATCTGCCTGCTCAAGTGACCGGATTCTTCTCTCCCATCTGGGTGTCATTCCGTTATCTCTCCTCATCGCTGCAAGGATTCACAGCAAGTATTATTCTCAAGCTAATCCACCCAGCAACGCTATTCCTCTCATACTCCTACTCCCATCATCCGGCACGTATTCGCACAGCCTATGCAGCACCACTCCTGCTTTATTTGTCAAAGCCTGCTATATACCCGGTTGCATCCGGACAGAACTGTTGCTACTAGTTACCTTTTCTATAATAAAACCGCTGTTACTGAACCCTGGCATTGGTGTCCACTAACTGGTGCCCTGACTAAGTGCAGCGAAGAATCGCATGCCCATCATCACCCGCAGATTCCACAGACCGGCCCTACAGCTGTGCCGCCCTCAGGCCTATACCGTGACAAGTATAACCCCTGCAGCTGCCCCGGTCATTGCCCGTTCATAACACCAGCGCTGCGGAAGTGGCCCCCAGGGGCCAGGGCATCGCACATGCAACTTCTTCAGCCGCTGTTATTCAAATGCCGATCATTCGGTTTAGGCTAACCCAAGCGTGCTCGAGGTTTAGGGCCCTATTCCACCGGGCGATTATCGTTCGCATAATTGCTAACGATTAACGATCTCAAACGACCACTATTGCAAAAGACCTAAAAACGTTCACTCATTTCCATGGAACGATAATCGTTACTTATGATCGTATTTACTTATGATTCGTATTCTCGTTCGGTCGTTAATCGTTAACTGCTATTCAACCGAACTATTATCGTTTAGATTCGAACGATTTAACGATAATCTGAACAATAATCGTCCGGTGGAATAGGGCCCTTACTCATTTCTAATGGTGGCAACAGAGGTGACTATGTCATCTTCTTAGTAGTAGTAGTAGTAGTAGTGGTATAAAGAAAAAAAGTCTACATTTATTTTAATGACATTTTATTACAAAGTAAAATTACTTTATTAAAGGGAACTAATCACTGCCAAAATGCATTAGCTTTGGCTGTCCAGGCATCATGGGAGTTGAAGTATTGCAAAAGCTGGTGAGCCAAGGTTCCCTACCCCTGTTTTATAGAATCTAAGAAGCCCTTCTATTTATTTACAGACCGGAAACAAGACTGTAGGCCCCGTACAGGGTTAGGGCCTAAAACATCAAGAAATATTATACATTAGATTTCATTTTCTCTGTAAAAGTTTGATTGTTGCTGCTCCGCACTCCCCGCTTTCCTTAGAACTGTTCATTACCCAGGACACAATATGTGATTGTATTACCGCTGACTAGTTGACAGCTTTCTGTACATCTAAGGGAGATTGGACCTATTGATGTATAGTGAATCATCCAGGAATCATCTCCCGCTTAGAAAATTACTCATAAAGCAATCCAGACACAATGGTGTGTGTAGAAGCTACAAGGAAGAGAAGATTACAGATCCGTTTCATAAGGCCGCAGCAGGGTGTTAGGTGGCATCCTTTAGTTTCCCAAATCTATCTTCCTTTTGAGAACAATCTTAGTTTTGGCAATCGATAGAAAATAACTATGGTTAAAGGATATGTTTCGGCAACTGACAATGAAAGATGCCACCACCAGCAGATAACATGAATAAGGGTCCTTTTACACTTACAAATAAATCGCATAGCGACAAGCAATCATTTTTTCTTTTAAATTATAGGCGTTTAGGGTAAATCACCATGAGAAGTCATTAATACGATCACATTTACGATCATACTTACAAATGTTCATGCACAGGAAGGTTTGGTGTGGCCAAGCATAAGCTTGTTTCTACAGGGACAGGTACGCCACAGCCAGAGAGTTTTAAAGTGTCACTATCGTTTACAATTTTTTACAGAAATCAATAGTACAGGTGATTTTAAGAAACTTTTTAATTGGGTTTATTAGCTGAAAAATGCATTTTTATCATGAAAAAGCAGTTTGAAGCTCTCTTCCCTGTCTTCATGGTTCTTTATGGAGAGGGGAGGGGTAGAGGGAGATGAAGCACCAAAACAGGACAACAAAGAGTTAATTTACAGCTACATCACTGGGCTCTGAATAGGGTCTTTCAGCGTTTCCCTGCTGTGTAATCCTTTGTTCTCTGCTCTCTGCTGGTGACTAATCTCCCACCTCCCCTCTCCATAGAACAGACAGGGTCCGACTGATGTAAAAGAGTCGAGATTTCCTGATAATGAGCAGTGGATGAGAGAAAGGGGGAGGGGGGACCTGGGGAAAGTCTTTTTGAATGCAGATAATGGCATATTTGCCTAATAAACCCAATTACAAAGTTTTTTAAAATCGATTTCTGCAAAAAAACACCAAAAAAACGACAGTGACACTTTAAATGCGGCGTATCGCTCCCGAAACATCTTTTCCATCACACCTGGCCCTTTTGGTCACAGACATCATCTGTCAGTGGATGGATTGAAGAGCCGCTATACTGATAGATGCACCAGCTGCTTTAGGTGGGTATCGCTGTTAAAAGTATAAAGTGTATGGGGGACCTTAAAGAGGTTATTCAGGATTTGACCAAAACCAGACACTTTCTTGCAAAAACAGCACCAATTTGTTAGAAAATTCATAGTACCTTGGGCTCTGGTGTGGTCAATTGGGAGTGCCTAGGGCAGGTAAAAACCCTAGGCACTCCCGAGCATGCTGTGATCAAGGCGAAGCAAGGACTAAAACGTGTTATGAGAGTGTGCTCTATTTTTCATATTTTTCATAATTTGCAAAGAAATACTGCATTTTAATTGGTGGACTGCTGGATTACCTTGTTTCGTAAACTGCTTAAAGGCTCAGTGCACAGTGCGTTTAAAGGGAAAATGTCAGCTGAGATTTAGGGTTCAAAACTGCTGACATTGTAAGATCGCTGGGAGACACAAGGTACATTTCATTTATCCATCTGTGCTGCCATAACATAGAAAAATACTTTTATTTTTCAGTGCAAAGTATCAGAAAGGCTTTCCTAAGCTCTGAAGTGTTGAGAGCTGTAATGATCCTTCGCTCCCTCTTCTACCCCTATCCCAGCTGGAAGCTGAGCCCTGACTGACAATCAAGTAGGGTAAGGGCCCTATTCCACCGGAAGATTATCGTTCAGATTATCGTTAAATCGTTCGAATCTAAACGATAATCGTTCGGTTGAAATACAGTTGATCGCTTTATAAGACCTGGACCTATTTTTATCGTTGCTTGTTCGCAAAACATTCGCAAATCGTTCGCATTGAATAAGACGTTGTTCGGTCGTTCGCAGTAGATACGATCGCAAATACGATCAAAAGTAACAATTATCGTTCCATGGAAATGAGTGAATGTTTTCAGGTCTTTCGCGATAGCGGTCATTTGAGATCGTTAACGATTATGCGAACGATAATCGTCCGGTGGAATAGGGCCCTAAGGTATGGGAGGAGGAGCGAGGAGACGTTACAGCTTGCACGTTAAAGCCTTTCTGACTATTTGCACTGGAGAATAAAAGCATTTTTTATGTTCTGGAAACACAGATGAATATATGAAAGGAACTAATGCTGCGTTTACACAGAGCGATTATCGCTCGAATTTTCGCAATAACGATCGTATTTGAGCAATAATTGTTCCGTGTAAACACAGCAAACGATCAAGTGATGAGCGAAAAATCGTTCATTTTGATCTTTCAACATGTTCTCAAATCGTCGTTGGTCGTTCGCTAAAAATTCGCAGATCGCTCTGTGTAAACAGTCTTTCAAAGATTCACCCTATGTAAAAGATGGGCTTAAGCGATCTTAAAAACTATCGCAATAAAGATTTTTCTTATGAATCTTCTAACGATATTTCTCCATCTAAACGCTGAACATTATAAAAACCAAATCGTTGCTTCAAAATCGTTAATCGTTCGATTGGGCGAATTATCGTTCCGTGTAAACCCAGCATAAGTTTCTCCTGGACCTAACAGATAATTAACAGTGTCAGCTGTTCAAAGCGTGAATTGGAGCAGAGATTATCTCTAAACCTTTCATCGGTGTAATATGTTAGGAGGATTTTCTGATGTATACCTTTAACAGAAAGCTGTGATCTATGCTACTGTTTAAGCATACAATGGCATATATGGGCCAAAGGGTTCACAGTAAAAAATACTTTCCTGTACCGTTAAATACACTTTACCTGGCCATTCTGTTAGAGACATTTGCCCTTTCAAGACTGACGTCCCCTGTATGGACATTAGACACATGATCTCGGAGTGTAGCATAAAAACAAGTGGTCAGTTTCAATGTGAATTTATGGGAAAATCCAGTCATCTGAACAACTGGGAAAACAACTTAGTCATCAGTGCTAGAATAACCAGGATTTCACAAATCTTGTGGGGTTTTCACAGTGTTGTAGTAGAGAGTATACCGAGAATAGTGAGATAAAGGAAAAACTTCCAGATAGGGATGCGGTGGATGGAAAGGACTCAGTGGAGGGGGTTATAGGAGGAGGTCAGGAATTATTCCGAGGAACAGAAGGAGCACAGTGACAAAACTCCTGCTGAATACAACTCTGGTGTCCAACAAATATGGTAGAATACAGATATACAATGACTTTCTCAAACTCACACCGCTGTCCACCCAAAGAATTGACATGTCAATGGGACAGGCAGAACTTCAATTGGAATCCACTTGAAATCTTCAAGAGTATTTCGTAGTGTGAACATACCCTAATGTTGTACAGATCACTTTACAGCAGCCTCCTCTTATCAATGCAGACAGAGCAGGAAGTCTCAGCTTAGTTTTATTTTTTTTAGATTTAGATTTTTTTTTTTAATAATATACATAGAAAAATGGAAAGTTTTTAAAAAAATGTCACCATACATTAACATAAACATAACATAAAAAAAAATATTTAAACAATAAGGGGGAGATTTATCAAACTGGTGTGAAGTAGAACTAGCATAGTTGCCCCTAGCAACCAATCAGATTCCACCTTTCATTCCTCACAGACTCTTTGGAAAATGAAAGGTGGAATCTGATTGGTTGCTAGGGGCAACTGAGCCAGTTTCACTTTACACCATGTTTGATAAATCTCCTATGTCCTTTTCTTATGACACATTCCCTTTAAGGGTTCTCTTAGGAGGCAGAAAACAGATGTCATTTTACAAACCATGTCTAATCGTGCGTCCAGGTCCCTGTATAGTTTGTGCTGCCATTTAAATACATAATTATTAGAGATGAGCGAACCGGGTTCGAGTCCATCCGTCAAGTCCGTTCGACATTTGATTAGCGGTGGCTGCTGAACTTGGATAAAGCTCTAAGGTTGTCTGGAAAACATGGATACAGCCAATGACTATATCCATGATTTCCATAAAGCCTTAGAGCTTTATCCAAGGTCAGCAGCCACCGCTAATCAAATGCCGAACGTCCGGGTTCGGATGGACTCGAGCATGCTCCAGGTTCGCTCATCTCTAATAATTATTACATGTATGGCCGAGTTGTAATGGCTGGGTAAATGTTAAATTGTCATGCAATTTACTAGAGTTGATGAATGTACTGTATATTCCTTAAATGGGTTGTCTAGCATGGGGGCTATTTTTTCATATGGCCGGGGAGGAGGTGGCTGAAAGAAAAGACGTCCACTCACCTCCCCGGTTCCAGCGGCGGGTCCCGCATCACGTTGCTCCAGTGCCCGGTTCCCGGCCGCTTCCGGGTGTCTGACACGGGCTCGAGACGTGACGTCTCAGGTCCGCTCAGCCACTCAGTGATCCCGCCTCCTTCAGGACGCAGGACCCGACGCAGGACCCGCCGCTGGAACCGGGGAGGTGAGTGGACGTCTTTTCTTTCAGCCACCTCCTCCCCGGCCATATGAAAAAATAGCCCCCATGCTGGACAACCCCTTTAATATGTATATTCCAATCTGACAAGGTTCTCCCCTGTCCACAGGATAGGTGATAACTAGCTGATCACAGGGGTCTGACCATGATTTAAAAAAAAAAAAAAAAAAAGGCCCTAGTCTCCTCTCGGGAATCTGGGAGATGCATAAACATCCAAATAAAGTGTTGGGCTGTTTCCGGCTGTTCCCGTGACAGAAGACTGGGGATTCTTGAGATTGCTGGGGGGCCCTGCGGTTGGATCACCATCATTTAGCTAGTTATTGTATACTAGAGATGAGCACGACTACAGCCTATAGCTGTATCCATGTTTTCCAGGACTGCCTAGGGCTGCATCCAACTCAGTCATCCACCAGGCATGCTCATCTCTATCAGATACCACTGTCAAATAGGAATAACTCTTTAATATTAACCCATCTAAAAAGACTGCAAGTTGGTAGACCTCTCCATCTACTATAGTATTCACCCATCCAAGACAAACTGTTAACTAAGGGCTGGTTTCCGCATTAACCTACGTGAGACATTTCTAGCTGTCAGCTGCCATGTCTTACTGACAGGTGGTCTTTGGACAGCTGTGGTGAGAAACAGAAGGTTGTAGATTTTAGCAGTGGAACAAAAAAGTCAACAAGTTAGTGAGTTTAGAGAACAGCTGTGAGCTGCCATAGGACCAGCCAGCCTGTACGGGCTCATCTAGCTCTGCACTATGCCAGCAACTTAACCTCATTACAACTCATTGGAGAGGAAACTGTTCCACTCTATACAAGTATGCCATACAGAGAGAGCGCTGGTGAACAACCTGTGGTTTCTGTGAGCCTCAGATTTTGTTAGGAAAATCTTTCTTAAATGTCAAAATTTAAGCAGCTTTGTGTTCACAGCTCTCATCTGTAAGAGCGCTACAGCTGCCTACAAAGTTAAAGCCCTATTACACAATGCCGATGTTTAGGAGCAAGTGAGTGCTGAAGTGTGAAATTAGTGCTCGTTTGCTCCTCAGTCCCCGCTTGCTGCCGGCGCCATTACACACACCGACAGTGAGCTGGTAAGGGTCCTATTCCACGGGCCGAGCATCAACAATGTAAACTGGGCCTATTCCACGGCCTGATGATCGTTGAGCGAGGGCTGCATGGACATCGTTACCGATGTCCTTGCAGCCCTTTCACCATACATTACCTGGCAGGACTTCTCCTTCACTGCGTCTTCCTCTCCGGGTCCCGCGGCGCAGCATCAACTCCGGTGCGGCCTGTCTGAGCTGTCAGACCGCTCAGCCAATCACTGGCCGCGGCGGTCTGGCCTGTGATTGGCTGAGTGGTCTGACAGCTCAGTCAGGTCGCTCCGGAGCTGCTGATGCTATGCCGAGGGACCTGGCAAGGAAGACGGAGTGGAGAAGCCCTGCCAGGTAATGTATGGTGCTTCTCACATCGTCGGTCGCCCGCCCGCCGCTTACCGCTATTCCACCATAGCGATGCGCGGTGGTGACCGATGATTTTAGGTCTGGCCCTAAATAAACGAATAGCCGATGACACAATCATCGGCTGATCATTTTCTCTATTCCCGTGGAATAGGCCCCTAAGAGAAGGGGGGGGGGGGGGGGGGGCGGCGGGTGTTGCAGGAAGAACAGCCCATAGCAGATAGCACGGAGGGTCAGCCAGCAGATGGTTGCTATTGTGTAAGTTTTTTCAACATTGTGCATGCTTGAGGTTCGCCCATCTCTACTTATGACCTAATTACTAGAGAGGTGGTAAATGTTTCTGGCACCTCGTAAAGGGGTACTCCGGACAGGAGGGCTTTTTTCTTGCTATGGCCGAGGAGTGGGTGGAAGAAGGCAACAACGTCCACTTACCTTCCCGGTTCCAGCACCAGGTCCGCAGCGTGCTGCTCCGGTCTGCGGTGCTCGTTCGATTCCTGGTTTGTGATGCGGCTTGAGAAGTGACATTTCCAGCCCGCTCAGTGATTCAGAGGCAGAGGCGGGAACATGCTACAAAAGGCAGTACCACTTTAAAGGGGTTATCCAGGGTTCGAAAAACATGGCCACTTTCCTATAGAGACAGCACGACGCTTGTCTCCAGTTTGGGTGTAGGTATTGTAACTAGAGATGAGCAAACTGCTCGGACTTTTGGTTCGACGGCATCGATGCTCTCTCGTCATGCCTTTGATCCCAGCCGCATACTTGCGCTCAAGGGAATATGCAGCCAGGATATTCCAGGGAATCCCTGTTGAATTCCCTGGAATATCCTGGCCGCATATTTGCGGGAGCGCAAGTATGCGGCCGGGATCAAAGGCATGATGAGAGAGCGCCGATGTCGTCGGACCAAAAGTCCGGCGTTCCGCTCATCTCTAATTGTAACTTGGTTCCACTAAAATGAATGACACTTAATTGCAAACCACACCTGACCTGGAGACCAGAGTTATGTTGTCTGTAAGAAAGTGGCCATGTTTTCCTACTGCTGGATAACCCCTTTAATTCTATAGAACCTTGCTTTCCATAAAATTGATGAGAGCCAGCAAGTATTATACAACTGTATGAAGCATGGAGTAACTTACAGGTTTTGTCTGGACAGTGCTCAGTTCTGAGCAAATAGTGCACCAAATACTCAATAGAAAGATCCTATAACACATAGGAGGGGATTTATCAAACTGGTGTAAAGTAGAATTGTCTAAGTTTTCTGTAGCAACCAATCAGATTCCACCTTTCATTTTCCAAAGAATCTGTGAGGAATGAAAAGTAGAATCTGATCGGTTGCTAGGGGCAACTAAGACAATTCTACTTTACACCAGTTTTATAAATGTCCCTCATAGTGATTTTCTAATAAATCTGGCAGATATTACCCAGTTTAAAAGAGCAAGAGATCAGCCAACTAGTGTGCCAACACACGCTCAGCCGCCGATCACTCACTTTTAAACGTAAACAATCCACCGTTGGCCGCACATCTCTCTGTGTAGTGTGTGTCCAACAGCTTATTCGCATGATCAATGCTAGCAAAGTTTGCTCTGTCCCGGCCACACGATCATTGAGCCATGTAACACAGTCTTAAAAGGGTTATCCAGTATAAGAAAATTGTATTTAAATAAAACTATAACTTCAATATGTAAAACTTTCTAATAGGGATGGTCCAAACCGCCGAGGTTCGGGTTCATACGAACCCGGACTCTCGGCAATGATTCCCGCTGTGTTAAACCTCTGTGCAGAGGTTGGATACAGCGGGAAGACCGTCTGGAAAACTGGGATACAGCCTATGGCTGTGGCTGTATCCCGGTTTTCTAGGCGGTCCTCCCGCTGTATCCAACCTCTGCACGGAGGTTTAAGACAGCGGGAATCATTGCAGAGAGTCCGGGTTTGTACGAATCCGAACCTCGGCAGGTTCGGACCATCCCTACTTTCTAATACACTTTTGGGTGATTCACAACTGACAGAAAATAGAAGAACTACAAATGTGTATTGTCTTCAGCTCCATAGCTCCTCTTTCCATAGACAATACATCGCCTGATGTCTCAGGAGGCCCACCCCGAGTGATGTCTTTTTTTTTTTTTTTTCGTAAATCAGGCTTTTATTGAAAGGTATGTCACAATAACAACCGAGTGATGTCTTAATCTCCAATGAGCCCCTCCAGTCTACATCACCATCTCTATGTTGTATACACATACATTTTTATTGGGACATTGGGAGATGTGATTACTAGAGATGAGCGAATCTTCAGCAAGCTTGGGTTTGTCCAAACCTGAGTGTGCAGCGTTTACCGGTGGCTGCAGCCCTAGGGAGTCCTGGAAAATATGGATCCAGACTTTTTTTTCCAGCCAGTCTGAGGGCTACTTCCAACTTCTGCAGCCACCGGTGGTCAAGCGTGCTTGAGATTGGCTCATCACTGGTGATTACAGTAGGCTGTCTTGTGCTGAATGCTGCAGCAGGTCCTGCATCCTCACTGTGCATTTGTCTGCAATGAAATTAGATGTTCTGCAACAGCTTTGGCCTGGGAACGGGCAGGAGTGCTGAGGGAGGGGATTAGGCAGAATGGGAGAACTGTGATAGAGACTTGTAGAACAGACCAATTGCTGAATCGGAAAGTACAACCACAAAATATAGACCTAGCATCTCTAGCATACCTACAATAAGTTCAGCCGAACCCAAACGCTTGGCCATTGAATCCTGCTTCCTGGAAGATGGATGCAACCCAAGGACTGCCTGTAAAGCATGAATACAGCCCTAGACCTACGGCTGCATCCACCATTTCCAAGCAGCAGGATTCAATGGCCAAGCAATCAGGTCCATCCAAACTTACAGTAAGTTTATTTCTAGCTATGACCTCCTCGTTTTTGGGTCCTTGCTTTAAATCCAACCAACAATACATGTATGAGCTTACGTTTCCGTGTTTTTGTTAGTAAGAATATGTGAACCGGCTTAGGGTATGTTTACACAGTAAAACAGGCGGAATTCTGCAGCAGAAAGTTTATGTCACATCACTCCTTTGAGCGCAGAGAGCGGCGGCCGCGTAGGAGCACACACTCTACCATAGACGGGCTATGGCACTCTGAGACAGGTGGGAATCTGCAGCGAATTCCGCCTGTTTTACTCAGTGTGAACATACCCTTAAGGGTGGGTTCATACTGAGGAATTCTCGCAGATAATGTTCGCGGAATTCTGCAGTACGTCCGCGCGCCTTCTTTCGGCGGATAGCAGAATACGCCGGCCCATAGAATGGTGTCTATAGAGCCGGCAGAAAGGCGTGCGGCCTTGCGCGCAGACATACTGCTGAATTCCACGGACGTTATCCGCGAGAATTCCTCAGTATGAACCCACCCTAATAATGGAAGTGTCACTAGCATATGTGAAAGGAAATTAGACCGTGAGCTCCACCAGCAACAGGAAGTGCCTAAAATCTCTATCCATCCAAAACCAATGAAAGAAAATCACAGGACACGAGTTTCTATGGTTTCATTCACTTTTCTGCATACTTTATTTGTTACAAACATACAATTTTTTAAATATATAGATTGTAAAACTCAATTTGCAAAATTGTTATTGTAAGGAGTGCTGACAACATGAGTTCTGAACCTTATGCTTCTTCCGTGTCATTGCTTGTTTTTTTTTTTTTTAAAGGTTAAAATTTCCCCGGCTTTGTAAAGCTAGTGGTAAATCCAAAAACTTAAGATTCCGGCCAAGGAGCACTGGCTACTACGATTCAAGGGATTCGCAACAGGGACAGAACTTTCTCAGCTGCCTCCTGGAGGGAAGTCTCACCCAGAAGAGGTTTTTACAATACCCATACGAGCCCCAAGGTAACCGGAATGGTGCAAGTGTTTATTGTCAAAACCTGACCTGGCCGCCCTGAGGAGAGATGGGGAAAAGGCCGAGATAGTCAGCAGGATAACTAGGAGGGACTGAGGAACAGCTACCAACCATGTAACCTCAAGGGGTAGACTGAAGGATAGACTTTGCTTGTAGTTACTAAGGGTACAGCTGCTTACGCTGTTTTACTATTTAAAGTGCTTTTAAACAGAAACAAAAAATATACTTTTTTTTTCTCCATATAATTCTTTTTTTTTTTTATTAGTCAGCTAAATGCATTTGAAGAATACGAAGATTAAATGCCTACAGCAGAAATGCTTTTATCATCTATATAGGGTAGAGCTCTATATTGTTTGTGCCCAAACTACGTCCGCTCTGAGCGTGCGGCTGGCGCACATCTACTCTCGTTTGAGCGAGTGCAAGTCATTTGTATGAATCTGTGCTTTCCTCTTAACCACCTAACGCGTCCTGCTACTTCTCTAAAGGTAAAGTCTATAGGCCACAGTAAATAAAAAAAATAAGTGGCCGCTCAATGAAAGATCTGTAGTGCAGTTTACGTTAATGGCTTACTCCACCTCCCCACGCTCCACCTGTGCACATACCAGTCTTTTTATAAAGCTAATCATTCATATAGCGGAACCAGACGTTCCAATCTTCTCTCTATATAATGCCAGAGATTGCTGGTGTTGGGGGGGATGCTTAACTTAGTACCTCCTCACGTCTCCTTAAAACAGAGGAGGTAACGTTTCCCTTTACAGAGGGGGCAATCAGGCTCATTTCTGCCAAGGCATTCAAAACCGCAACTCCAAAATGTTACCACAATCTTTAAAGCAGCACACCTTAATCTTATAGGGGGATAGGGGGGCTGGGCATACATCGATCATTGGACCATACTATGAGCATATTACCAAAATGATGGGAAACTACTGTCAGTACAATCACTGTCTTTACACATAATCTCATATCACCATTCCGTAAGGGATCTGTAAAGTCGGATACTCGTGTTATTTATTTTTATTTTTTTTTGTCAATACCAGGAAAAAAAAAAAAAAAAAAAAAAAAGTTAAAAATGGACTGAATTGCTAACGCCAATACAAGTCACTGTTTAGTTATACAAAAATTGACATTAATATAATTCTCGATAAGCTTAAAACACCTTTACATGTGCCCTATATCCGCCTGTTCTGGAGAGTCCTATCGTGATAACAGCACAACGAATCCGACCCCTTATATATGCGTAATTCAGCTAAAAAAAAACAACCCACTCTTTGCCTTATAGATCAGGATATATCTATAGCAATTGTTCTACACCTTACACACAGAGCATTTGTAGTCTACGATACCCCGCTACATAGACTATATCACTATATCCGCCATGCGTCTTTCGCTTTGGGGCTGGAGTAGTTTCCAGAGCATGAGCATAAAAAAGAAAAACTATATCTTGGTGGGGTTTGATGAAGGAGCACGTCTGTAAAACATTCAGCTTACAGTCACCCCCTGTATATTTATATACAGATATATATTTAAGAGGCTATACAACATTTACAGAATTAGGATCTGCTATTTTATACAGGCAATTGATAGTATGAACAAGCTGCGTATGACAGGGTCAAGTCTTTACCGGATCAAAGAAGAAACAGAAATCGTTCTTCGCGTCAATGAGGTACGGAACTTCCTTACTAATGTAAATGTTAGACACTCTAAGAGGGTCTATATCAGGGATGGGGAACCTTGGGCCCTCCAGCTGTTGCAAAACTACAATTCCCTTCATGCCTGGACAACCAAAGCGAATCTTTGGCTGTCCAGGCATGATGGGAATAGTAGTTTTGCAACAGCTAGAGAGCCGAAGATTCCCCATCTATGGTCTATATAGATTAGGGGTGACAAACTGGCGCCCCTCCAGCTGTTGCCAAACTACGATACAGATTGTGCCTAGACAGCTAAAGCTTTAGCAGTCCAGGCATTATGGGAATTGTAGTTTTGCAACAACTGTAGAGGCCTCCAGCTTCACACCCCTGATCTATACAAGTATCAGAACACCTGGCTGTGGTGAATGGAACATTTGTTTTTACTAGAGATGAGCGAACCGGGTTCGGGTCCATCCGAACCCGATCGTTCGGCATTTGATTGGTGGGGGCTGCTGAACTTGGATAAAGCTCTAAGGTTGTCTGGAAAACATAGCCTTAGGGCTTTATCCAAGTTCAGCAGCCACCGCTAATCAAATGCCGAACGTTCGGGTTGGAATGGACTCGAACCCGAACCCGGTTCGCTCATCTCTAGTTTTTACGCATTCACTTGGCAATACCTGTTCCCAGTGCACCATAGTGCAACGCAAGGGGATGGGGGACCTGTCATACGCGATAGCTTATCTGTGTAATGGTGAACCACTGAAGTCAGGGGCTGAAGCCACAGTGAGCAGGAAGAAGCAGGTCTGGGTTAGAATTTTACAACCTCCCCAGTAAGAGGTTAAGCGTATATGCACAGGACTATCGGCTGCTCATTGAGCATGTTATATCTCTATGTAATATATGCCAGTCCTTGGGGTTTTTTTTTTACCGGGTGCAAATATAAATAAAACTTTGGAGCAAGGCACGCACATATTCTTGCATTATCTGTGCGTCCGACACACGAAAGGAAAAAGAAAAAAAAAGGAGGGGGGCTTTCCTATGAGCCCTGCATGATGGGGCTGTATAACTGTGGATGAAAGCATGGACATCTGCCACTACAGGAAGAAAAATAAAATATCCACATAAGAATGGTACAGCAGGACACACTATACAGCTGCCTTGCAGGTACAAAAATACAGTACAATATAGTGATGTGATTAAAACATCAAGAAATACTATTGCTCCCATACAGTTCTGAATAAAAATTAAAACAAAAATTCCGAATAGGGAATTAGATGACATGACAAAATCAACCGAGATGTGGTGCTGGGATTATAATCCTTAAAGGAGACCTTGTCCTTGACATGCATGGAGGCAGCCGTTTCGTGGACAGGACCACTGGGAAATCACGACTTCGATGATAGAAAACGGCTGACTGATGCGTGTAAGGAGAAAGCCTTTACCGTAGCTGTATACTCCGCTATCACTGTCTATAATACACGTCCCCCCCGTAGAGGGACGCCGGCAGGTTTCAAACTAACACAAAATAAATACACTGAGTCATGAAGTGGTGCAGACATCAAAAAGGCAGCTTAAGAGAAAAGGAACGAAAAGGAACAACTTCTATGCATCACATACCGGAAGCTGCTACATCTCCAGAAACCTCCGGACAATGGGGGTCTCCCATCTGCCCCCCCCATTACCAGAGCTCCGGAGATGTCCATGGTTATCATTGCACACCTAGCAGGGGAGTTTATACATGTACACACAAAAAAAAATATATACTATAATTTCATGTCAACTCTTTGGGGACAGAGGAGGATGAGGGAAACAACATGCACCTCTGCTCTCAAAAAGGTTTTATTTCTCATCATCATGAATATAAAGCAAGGGAGCCGTCCAGTATAGTTAAAACCATTACTCTATAGAGAAGTCATAGTAAATGTACAGGATGAGATCTAGAGACAGGAGAGCATCTTGTAGGCAGTAAGTTCATAGACTGGAGGGCCTGGGGTTGGCACAGGCCGCACGCTCTTCTCCCCCGTTGCTTGTAGTGCTGTGGACTGTTCACCACCTGGACAAGTTTCTTCCCAGCTTTTCACCAGGAACTATATATATATATTTTTTTTCTATTTTTTTTTTGGAGGCACCATTACCCTCCGAGGTACTGAGAACTGAACGCAGGTCTTTTTAAGAATAAAAAGCCTGTAAGAAGAATCATGGACCTGAGCTTATCTTTAGTTGACGTTGTTGTCCGTTTTGCATGAACCTAAAATTTTCTTTTTTTTTTGTTTTTTTTTCGCTTCCAGGGTTGGAAGGGTTTTAAAAATAATCACAGATTTCAGGTTGTAAAGGTTTTCCTCCTATTTCTGCGTATTTCTTTTAAGCTTCCTCTGTCAGATTTTTGCTCATGTGTTGTTGGTTAGTGCTGGTATTAAAAAAAAAAAAAAAAAGCAAAGGTGACCTATGGCAGTCGGAAATAATCCATCATTGGTGGGATTGAAAGAGTTCAGTCCTGGTAGGAATGGTAAGCTGGTCCTGTCGCCAGAGACTCTGCGGACAGTAGAAGCTCATTGTTGCAAGAATATCCAGATACGCTTTATTTTTCCTTGTGCTTTAGGAATGGGTGACCTCTATTGATTGTGGTAGGAACAGAACTGCTGGTCTTTCTCTTCTTGGGTTGGAGGGGCATCACGGGAAAGACCCCCCAAAGCAAACTGAAATGGTGGTGAGAGGCAAGGGAGAAAGGGGTGAGCCTGCTCCTCGACTAGCTTTCTTTCCCTTTATCCTAGCCCAGCCTGTACCCCCTGTACCTTCTCTGTCTGGGTAGACGTTGCTGCTATCGGACACCATCTATGTCTGCCTATCTGAGTGGCTTGTAATATATGACCTAGCACCATCTAGAACATAATACATAGTGGGCATGGGGTACACCTACTTCCTGCCAGCTGGTGTGTAAAGTAACAATCCAAAAACAACCAGTCCGCAGTCATGGTCTCCGCGGGACGGTGACTGGACGCAGGCTGACTGATGCCAGTGCCCACATCGTACGTGGTGGAAACGTTACAGGGAGGGGAGCTGGTGCGTTTACTTCTATAGATGGGGAGCGCTGCACTAAAACCAGATTTAACCCCTTGGGTCATGATTGATAAACCATGGGACGTTCCAGGCATCTCATAGGCTTTGGCTGGAACATCTCATGGTTCGTGTAATGACATCAGGATCCTGCTATAACCCCCAGCTACTCTACATCCGGACAACCTGACCTTATCCAAACGCTGTAGGACCACAAGTCCCAGCCTGCAAACTCTGCCGTGTCATTCCACCATATAGGTAATCTGCACAGGAACGAACTATAAATCCCAGTACGTTTGAGTAAGGCTCAGTCCGCACAGGTAGGCATTGGAGCTTAAGGACAACAAAGCGTGCTGGGAGGTGTAGTCCCACAACAGACCTCAGTATAGAGCTATTTGAAACTTGTAGTTCTATAGAAGCATGCTGGGAGGTGTAGTCCCACAACAGACCTCAGTATAGAGCTATTTGAAACTTGTAGTTCTATAGAAGCATGCTGGGAGGTGTAGTCCCACAACAGACATCAGTATAAAAAGATATGAGAACCTGTAGTTCTATAGAAGCATGCTGGGAGGTGTAGTCCCACAACAGACCTCAGTATAGAGCTATACCAGACCTTGTAATTCTATAGAAGCATGCTGGGATGTGTAGTCCCACAATAGAGATATACGAGACCTTGTAGTTCTATAGAAGCACGCTGGGAGGTGTAGTCCCCACTGCAAGTCCTAGGATGCAAACATGGATGGAATCTGTAGTCCTGTAATTCTCTGTTTGCATGCTGGGACTTGTAGGCTAGGGGGGGTACCCCGAGCATGCTGGGATGTGTAGTCCCACGACAAGACCTAATATCAATATACTAATGTCTGTAGTTTAACAGAAGCCTTGCTGGGATTTGTAGTCCCCCATTGCAAACTGAGTTTTGTGGGATATGGAATCCTACAAGTCTCAGTTACCATAGCAGAACACAGCAGTCTAGAGCAGAGATGGGGAATCTTTGCCCATCAGCTGTTGGAAAACTACAACTCCCATCATGCCTGGACAGCCTTCGGCTGTCCAGGCATGATGGGAATTGTAGTTTTCCAATATCTGGGGAGCCAAGGTTCCCTATCCCTGCTCTAGAGGTTTGGATGTGTAGTCTCCCCAACAAGCCCAGGTATAGCTACATACTGGTGGCTGCTGCTGGTAGTCGTAGTCGGCAGGCTGGCAGCTGTAGTCCTGCAGGATGGCTCAGGTTTGTGTCCCCCCTCCCCCGCTCGCTCTCCGCTTTCTCCTCCGCCTTCCTCCTCCTCCTCCCGGTGGCTCAGTCGTCGTCCACGTCTTCTGTCTCGGAGTCTTCCCCGGCTCCCCCGGGGCCCAGGCCGCCTCCTCTCTCCCCGGGCCCCCGGCGGTCGTAGAGCTTGTCCCGCTGCCGCTCCTGGATCTCCTTCATCTCCTCAGCATAGCGGCAGAAGGCGCCGCCGAACTTGCTCCAGGCCTTGAGGGGCACGGTGATGGAGTTGCGGTAGCTGGGCTTCACCTCGCTCACCCGCAGGAACACGCCGTACTTGTTGCAGCCCACATCGAAGAAGAAGCGCTTGGAGTCCACGGTGATGGACGTGCCCTCGGGCAGCTCCCCGTACAGGCCCCCGGCCGCTCCGCCTCCTCCTCCGCCGCCGCCACTGCCGGGGCCCAGCCCCACGCCCAGCTCGTCGTCCTCCCCGCCGTAGTCGTCGATCAGCTTGGCCAGAGCGTCACGGAACTCGATGAGGCCCTGAGCGGGGAGCGCGATGGTCTGTCCGCTCTGCAGGCCCGCCCCGCCGCCCGCTCCTCCGCTGAAGCCCGGGCCGCGGTTGATGGTCTGGCGGATACGCAGGAAGCGGCCGCGCTGGTTCTCCTTCAGGTCCAGGTAATACTTGCGGTTTTCCCGCACCAGGAACTCGCTCTTCAGGGCCCGGCGAGGACCCCCGGCCCCGGAGCCGTCATCCCCGGAGGACTGCGCGATCTGCTCGGGGCTGCTGGGGCCCAGCTGGGCGTAGTGCTCGATGAAGTCGCCCAGGTAGTCGCGGAACTCTGCGGCCACGGCCATGGACAGGGTGAGGCGGCTCTTGGAGCCCCCGGCGCCGACCTCTGCGATCTTGATGAAGCGGCCCTTGGCGTTCTGCTTGACGTCCAGGTAGAAGCGCTTGTTCTGGATGTCCAGCCGCTTAGAGGCCAGCTCCTGGGTCTCCTGCTCCCGGGACATGTGCTGCTGGAAGCCGCCGGGGCCTCCCCCTCCTCCTCCGCTGCTGCCCCCTCTCTCGCTCCCGCTATCCCCGTCCGCCATCTTCTTCTCCTCCTTAGCGCTCACAGAAGCCTTCTGCAACTGCCTCCTCTCGGCTTCCGTCTGTCCCTCGGCCCGGGACTCCCCCTCCGCCTCCTCCTTCTCCTTCTTCCCGCGGGCTGCCCGCCTTACAGTCAACCCGCTCTCAGCCGCTCCTCACCCTCCTCCGCTCTGCTCGCCCCTCTTCTTCCCTCTCGTTCTCTCTGCCTCAGCCCAACCTTCTCCTCCTCTTCCTGCGTGTGCGTCCTGCGCAGCTACGACGGGTGCGGGGCCCGGCCTGAAGCCGGCGGCGCCATCTTGACTAAGGGCATGACGTCTTCCTAGTTGGTAAAAAGAGGTGATTGGCACTAATAGGCATGGATGGAATGGCACGAAATACGCACTGTAGTAGTGTAGCTCATATAATGACGTCATGGTGCTGCCCGCAACGACCAATGAGATTACGTCTTTTATTGCCTTAACCTTCACCGGGATGTAATAGCTGTGATTTGATTGGTTGCTTTAGGTGACCTCTGCATGTTTTATATGTTAACATGGGTGATTATTCAACTCTTCTGGTTGCTATGGCAACACTTTTACCCATTGTTGCTGGCAGTAATATTTTCACTTATAGCAACCAAGAGAGTGACGTTTTAACTGTTTATTGGTTGCTATAGGTGATGCTTTTAACCTATTGTTTGCTTTGGTTGATGCTTTCACTCTATTGGTTGCTCTGGGTGACTGTTAACCTTCATTGGTTGCTCTGGGTGACTGTCAACCTTCATTGGTTGCTCTGGGTGACTGTCAACCTTTATTGGTTGCTATGAGTGACTGTCAACCTTTATTGGTTGCTCTGGGTGACTGTAAACCTTCATTGGTTGCTCTGGGTGACACTTACTTTTTATTGGTTGCTATGGGAAATGAGTTTACTCTGTTTTCTGCTTTGGTTGATGTTTTCACTATTAGCAGATATATGTGATGCTTTCACACTGGTGGTTGTTATAGGTGACATTCACCTTTTATAGATTGTTATGGACAACACTTTCATCTTATTATTGGTTGCTATGGGTGATTGCTGTAGGTCTGGCTTTTACTCTATGGGTGATGCTTTAAAAGAGTTTTACCACTGCACCAAGGCTTCACTTCCTGGATAACATGGTGATGTCACTTCCTGGATAACACGGTGATGTCACTTCCTGGATAACATGGTGATGTCACTTCCTGGATAACATGGTGATGTCACTTCCTGGATAACATGGTGATGTCACTTCCTGGATAACATGGTGATGTCACTTTCTGGATAACATGATGATGTCACTTCCTTGATAAACATGGTGATGTCACTTCCTGGATAACATGGTGATGTCACTTCCTGGATAACATGGTGATGTCACTTCCTGACTCCCAGAGCTGTGTGGGCTGTGGCTGCTGGAGAGGATGATGGCAGGGGGACACTGAGGGACACAGGGCACTGGAGGGACACTGAGAATCCCCCTGCCATCATCCTCTCCAGCAGCCACAGCCCGCACAGCTCTGGGAGTCAGGAAGTGACATCACCATGTTATCCAGGAAGTGACATCACCATGTTATCCAGGAAGTGACATCACCATGTTATCCAGGAAGTGAAGCCGTGATGTAGTAATAAGTGCAGGGGAAAAGCACTTTATAAGCATTTCCCGTAATAAGTGAATATTGGTGATTTGTATAACTTTTGGGGGGCAATACAATACTTTAATAAAAATTTCGCTGGACCTCTTTATTGAGTATGTAGTATGTCTATGTAGTATATAGAGTCTGTCAGCGTGGGAGCTGCTGGTACAGATGTGCTCTCTAAGAACACAACTGAAACAAAGAAAACTGAAAAGTCAGGCACCCGGCCTGGAACACCATTATAATAAAATACATTACATCAAACATGATATATATATGTGTGTGTATATATATATATATATATATATATATATATATATATATTCTGCATTCACTAACTCAGCACACAGTCCACACTGTCTAAATTTATTTAGCATAATGTACAAAAATGTATGAACTTTTATCTATTACAGCAAAGAAATGCAAAATTCATGCAGTAAATATGAACTGTATAAATATTTATCATAACCTGATATATATATATGTATGTGTGTGTGCAGTGTGTAAAGGCCAATTCAAGGTCACCAAATATCTAGCAGCTAGTGGTGAGCCATCTGTCCCACCCGAACATGCAGAATTTGATTAGCGGCGGCTGTAGAAGTTGGATGCCGCCCTAGGGAGTCCTGGAAAACATGGATACAGCCATAGGCCATAGACTGTATTCATGTTTTCCAGGACTCCCTAGGGCGGCATCCAACTTCTACAGCCGCCGGTAATCAAATGCCAAACACCCAGGTTCAGACAAACCCGAGCGTGCTTAAGTGTCACTTAAGTGTAAATTCCCATTTCTATTATTCTCTCTTAGGCCCCATGCACACTACCTTAAAATACAATTTGCATACTGTCCACAATGGCAGACTGTATCAGACCTGTTCTAGTCTGTGGGCCAGTTCCTTGCTGGGCAAAAATCAGTTCTGTGTATTTGCAAATAGGACCTGTCATTATATGGACTGTATGTGCGGTCTGGGCCTTATGTCTGGCCCATAGATGACACTGTACATGGCTGCTGGTGGACTTCTCTCCTGGCAACAATAAATTGGTCCTCATACACTGTATAATTTAGGCTATGATTGATGCGTATTTATTATTTTTTGCATAAATTTAGCTTTTCTTTCCCATGATGGACATATAGCTGTGTGTTCTTGTATATTATGCTGAACATCTTTACTCATTTTATGAATTATCTGCTGACAGGTAGATTGCATAGACTGTGAGATGTAAGTCTGATTATGGAATGCATAAAATATATATTTAATCTACGTCTGCATTAACATATCTTATAATACTCCGGTCTGGGTGCGTGATATTTTTGATGCAATAGTTTATGTATATTTATGACTTTATGGACGATAATGTACTGTAAGGGTACATTCACACGTACAAGATCCGCAGCAGATTTGATGGTGCAGATTTGATGCTGTGTTCAGTTATTTAGATCAAATCTGCTGCGGATCCACACCATCAAATCCGCTTCGATAAGGTGTGTGTGTATCTACCCTTAAGGGTAGCTTCACACGTACTGGATCAACAGCAGATTTCACGCTGCGAGTTTGCAGCGAAATCCACTGCGGATCCTGGTAGTATGAAGTTGAATGGGTCATATACCCGTAGCAGAATTTTTATTCCACTTCCAGTATGTGACCTGGCCCCTTTAACCGCCCCCAGCCCGGAGCATACATTACGTGCTCGGCGCTGGAGCTGTGTGTGAGGCTCCCGACTCCCCAGCTCCCCATCAGCCAATCAGTGCTGCTGTGCATGATGAGGAGCGAGGGGAGCCGGGAGCCTCACACACAGCCACAGCACCGAGCAGGTAATGTATGCTTCGGGCTGGGGGCTGCAGGGGGTTAAAGGGGCCGGCTTACATACAATAATGTTTTTATTTGTATAGCGCATACAGATTCTGCAGCCCTTCACCTATCTGTATGTTTTTGAATGTGGGAGGAAACCGGAGTACCCAGAGGAAACCCACGCAAACCCGGAGAGAACATACAAACTCTTTGCAGATGTTGCCGAAATTCCGCTGAGGATATCTAACCCCATAGACCTTCACACTACCAGGATCCGCAGCGGATTTTGCTGCAAACTCGCAGCGTGAAATCTGCTGTGAATCCGGTATGTGTAAAGCTACTCTAAGGCCAGGTTCAGACTATGTAAGTGTGCGGCTGTATTTGCGGCTGTAATTGTGCGGCGGTATTTTTGGTGGTTCATGCGTACGCTGGAAAGTATAGGATATACGGCTGCACAGTGCACACTATGTATGAATCTACGGCCCCATCGTAAACGGACCCGTAAAAAATGAACAAGACCATTGTTTGCGGCTGGAAACGCGGCCGTGGATTGACAGGCGGTCCGTACGGAGTACTTCAAAAATAGCCGGCAATGATGCCGAATGCCGATGCCTCTAATAGTTAATATATTAAATTAATAAAACACATTTTCTTTGTAATAAAGTCCCTTTCGTTGTTCAATAATTTAATTCTAACGAATCCATCATTTTGCAATTAAATATACTGTTAAAATAAATAGATATATAAATAAATGTATATTTATATATATATTTATTTTTTGACAGTATATTTAATTGCACAATGATGGATTCGTTAGAATTAAATTATTGAACAACAAAACTGAATTTATTTCATCGAAATTCATATTCCCGGCAATAGAGCATTCTGTACTAATCATCACTTTACTTTAATGAAAACATCAAATGTTTCTTCTAATTATGTTATGACAATAGCATTATTAGAAGCAACATTTAGAATTATATGTGCGCTCAGCTGATTGGCTGATCGGCTCAGCGCACATATAATTAGCGGGTCCGCAGCACAGTGACTTCATTGTGCTGCGGACCAGCGAAGAGACAACATCGGGGTGAGTATAGAGCTCTCCCCACCCCCTCCCCAGCACTGCACCCCTCCCAGCAAGGAAGGGGGGTCAGTTAACCGCTTCCTTGCTGGGATGGGTGCAGTCTGACATCAGTCTGGCCCCCAAGGGGTTAAGGGGGATGCAATACATCCTCCCTTAACCCCTTGGGGGCCAGACTGTAAGCAGCGATCTGTAAAGATGCTGCATACTGTAAGGTGCACAACACCGCTCACAATGATGGGTGTTGTGCTCCTGTTTGTGTGTTTTTTGTGTGTTTCTCCCTTTTTGTTTTTCAGATATCGGTATCCTGTGGATTACGTCGGATTCCGTGGACTACGTCGATGACCAGCGTTTTTTTATTTATTTTTTCAATAAAATGGTCAATGAGGGGTGTGGGGGTGTTTTTATTTGAATAAATTTTTTTTTTAACTTGTGTCTTGTCTTTATTTCTTTACTTTATAGACTTAGTAGTGGAAGCCGTCTAATAGACGGAATCCATTATTAAGTTGGGGCCTAGTGTTAGCCGGTATAAAATGGCTAACACTAACCCCCTATTATTACCCCAGTACCCAATGCCACCAGGGGTACTGGGAAGAGCCGGGTGCCAGTGGTCCCGGAGCGGCAAAATTGGCGCTCCTGGACCGGGCGGCAGCAGGCTGGTAAGATTTAGGCTGGGGAGGGCTTAAACCAATGGCTCTTCCCACCCTGGTGTTACCAGGCTGCTGTCGTAAATAATTAAAAAAAAACCGCATAGGGTCCCCCCTATTTTTATAACCAGCCGGGTTAAAAACCAAACGACAGCAGCCTGGTAACACCAGGGTGGGAAGAGCCATTGGTTTAGGCCCTCCCCAGCCTAAATCTTACCAGCCTGCTGCCGCCCCAGTCCAGGAGCGCCAATTTTGACGCTCCTGGACCACTGGCACCCGGCTCTTCCCAGTACCCCTGGTGGCATTGGGTACTGGGGTAATAATAGGGGGTTAGTGTTAGCCATTTTATACCGGCTAACACTAGGCCCCAACTTAGTAATGGATTCCGTCTATTAGACGGCTTCCACTACTAAGTCTATAAAGTAAAGAAATAAAGACAAGACACAAGTTAAAAAATGTTTTTATTCAAATAAAAACACCCCCACACCCCTCATTGACCATTTTATTAAAAAAAAAAAAAACGCTGGTCATCGACGTAGTCCACGGAATCCGACGTAATCCCCAGGATACCGATATCTGAAAAACAAAAAGGGAGAAACACACAAAAAACACACAAACAGGAGCACAACACCCATCATTGTGAGCGGTGTTGTGCTCCTTACAGTATGCAGCATCTTTACAGATCGCTGCTTACAGTCTGGCCCCCAAGGGGTTAAGGGAGGATGTATTGCATCCCCCTTAACCCCTTGGGGGCCAGACTGATGTCAGACTGCACCCATCCCAGCAAGGAAGGGGTTAACTGACCCCCCCTTCCTTGCTGGGAGGGGTGCAGTGCTGGGGAGGGGGTGGGGAGAGCTGTATACTCACCCCGATGTTGTCTCTTCGCTGGTCCGCAGCACAATGAAATTAGTACAGAAAGATCTATTGCCGGCATATGAATTAACGGCTTAATGGAGCTTCCTGTACTAATTAATATTTAATTAATAAAACACATTTTCGATTAAATAAATTCAGTTTCGTTGTTCAATAATTTAATTCTAACGAATCCATCATTGTGCAATTAAATATACTGTCAAAAAATAAATGTATATATATAAATATACATTTATTTATATATTTATTTATTTTAACAGTATATTTAATTGCAAAATGATGGATTCGTTTAAATTTAATTATTGAACAACGAAAGGGACTTTATTACAACGAAAATGTGTTTTATTATTTTAATATATTAACCATGAGAGACATCGGCATTAGTGCAGAGGATCGCAAACCATGGTAATAGCGATTCATGTAAACTGTGTTCCCTGCTTTCCCAGATGCATCCAGAGGTGTTTGCATCACTTTCTTAAGATTTTATTTGTTATTTTTAGTTGAACCAGATTTCCAAGTAAATGACCGTATGTTTTGAGCCGCATGTCTATTTTTTCCCACGGCCGTAGTTTCATTTGCACATTTACAGCCGCATAAAAAATACAGCCGCACAGTTACATAGTGTGAACCTAGCCTCAATGTGTATATGAAGTGCCTTAATGTGTAAATGAAGTGCTTCAGCCCAATCTTAGAAGAGCATCTAAGAATGTTCATTAGAGTTTCATGCAAAGTGGAGTTCCCCTTTAATTTTAAGAAGTCATGGATAATCTGATATTTTGGTGGATTTTTCTTTTCAGTCATACGGGAGAGAATATGGCAGCATATGTACAATACATTGTCTTCTACCATTAAACATCAGTGCTATATGTAGTTGTAGTTCTATATAATAGGATCCATGTTGTCCCTGTATTTGTAGTTCTATATGACAGGATCTATGTTGTCCATGTATTTGTAGTTCTATATGATAGGATCCATGTTTTCCCTGTATTTGTAGTTCTATATGATAGGATCCATGTTGTCGCTTTATTTGTAGTTCTATATGATAGGATCCATGTTGTCCCTGTATTTGTAGTTCTATATGACAGGATCTATGTTGTCCATGTATTTGTAGTTCTATATGATAGGATCCATGTTGTCCCTGTATTTGTAGTTCTATATGATAGGATCCATGTTGTCCCTTTATTTGTAGTTCTATATGACAGGATGCATGTTCATACCTCCCAACTTTTGCAAAGAGCAAAGAGGGACATGTGCGCCGCGGTCCCAATAGCCACGCCCCCATAGTGACCTCCATAGCCACGCCCCCATAGCGACCCTCCATAGCCACTCCCCTACAGTCACCACATGCTGCTGACTGAATAGTGCCCTATATAGTATCCAATCCTGCCAAAAATGCCCTATATAGTATCCAATCCCCCATTATAGTGCCCCACATAGTATCCAATCCCCACATAGTGCCCCACATAGAATCCAATCCCCACATAGTGCCCCACATAGTATCCAATCCCCCCATATAGTGCCCCACATAGTAGCCAATGCCCCAATATAGAGCCCCACATAGTAGCCAATGCCCCCATATAGTGCCCCACATAGTAGCCAATCCCCATATAGTGTCCCACATAGTAGCCAATCCCCCATATAGTGCCCCACATAGTAGCCAATCCCCATATAGTGCCCCACATAGTAGTCAATCCCCATATAGTGCCCCACATAGTAGCCAATCCCTCCATATAGTGCCCCACATAGTAGCCAAACCCCCACAGAGTGCCCACATAGTAGCCAATGCCCCCATATATGCCCCACATAGTAGCCAATCCCCCATATATGTCCCACATAGTAGCCAATCCCCCATATAGTGCCCCACATAGTATCCAATGCCCCCATATAGTGACCAACATAGTATCCAATCCCCACATAGTGCCCCACATAGTAGCCAATCCCCACATAGTGCCCCACATAGTATCCAATCCCCACATAGTGCCCCACATAGTATCCAATGCCCCCATATAGAGCCCCACATAGTAGCCAATGCCCCCATATAGTGCCCCACATAGTAGCCAATCCCCATATAGTGCCCCACATAGTAGCCAATCCCCATATAGTGCCCCACATAGTAGCCAATCCCCATATAGTGCCCCACATAGTAGCCAATCCCCCATATATGCCCCACATAGTAGCCAATCCCCCATATATGCCCCACATAGTAGCCTATGCCCCACATAGTAGCCAATCCCCCATATATGCCCCACATAGTAGCCAATCCCCCATATAGCGCCCCACAGAGTAGCCAATACCCCACATTTGTGTGGCCCCAGTGGAAAAAACAATAAACCAGTAACTAACCTGTCCTCCGGTCCCAGCAGCTCCTCTCCCGGCAGAGCGCGCACTCCCGTCATCCTCCGGGGCGGGCAGCGGGGTACAGAGTCACTGACTGTACCGGGAATGACCTGCAGCCTCCATCATGAATCACTTCCGGTACAGTCAGTGCAGTGGCGCCGCAATGATGAGGCGACCTGAGTCGTCTGCCTCAGGAGGCGCCACCAGCTGTTATCATGGGGGCGGCATTCAGTGGCGTAGCTACCACGGTCGCAGCGGTCGCCGCCGCGACCGGGCTGCTACTGTACTGCCACTGTACTGCTCACCTCCCACTCCCTCTTGTGACCGCAAGCAATGTTTTGCCTGCGATCACAAGAGGAGGCTGGGACGGCCCCCGGCTGACTTGCGGGGCTGGGAGCATCTTGAGGGCAAAAAAACAGGTCTCGCGAAGCTCCGCCCCCTCCGCTGGAAGCCCCGCCCCCAACCGCGGTAAGCCCGCCAGCGCGCGTGACAAGAAGACTAGAGGAACCATTCAGGTGAGTAAAGATTTTTTTTTTTTAAAGGGCATGATGGGGGTGTAGTGGTATGAGGATGGAACAAGAGGATGATGGGGGTGTAGTGGTATGATGAAGGAACAAGAGGATGATGGGGGTGTAGTGGTATGATGATGAGGATGGAACAAGAGGATGATGGGGGTGTAGTGGTATGGTGGTGGAACAAGAGGATGATGGGGGTGTAGTGGTATGGTGGTGGAACAAGAGGATGATGGGGGTGTAGTGGTATGATGGTGGAACAAGAGGAGGATGGGGGTGTAGTGGTATGATGATGATGATGGAACAAGAGGATGATGGGGGTGTAGTGGTATGGTGGTGGAACAAGAGGATGATGGGGGTGTAGTGGTATGATGATGGAACAAGAGGATGATGAGGGGTGTAGTGGTATGATGATGATGGAACGAGGATGATGGGGATGTAGTGGTATGATGATGATGGAACAAGAGGATGATGGGGGTGTAGTGGTATGATGGAACAAGAGGATGATGGGGGGTGTAGTGGTATGGTGGTGGAACAAGAGGATGATGGGGGGTGTAATGGTATGATGATGGGGGTGTAGTGGTATGATGATGGAACAAGAGGATGATGGGGGGTGTAGTGGTATGATGATGAACAAGAGGATGATGGGGGTGTAGTGGTATGATGATGATGGAACAAGAGGATGATGGGGGGTGTAGTGGTATGGTGGTGGAACAAGAGGATGATGGGGGTGTTGTGGTATGATGATGAGGGTGTAGTGGTATGATGATGGAACAAGATGATGATGGGGGTGTAGTGGTATGATGATGAGGGTGTAGTGGTATGATGATGGAACAAGAGGATGATGGGGGGTGTAGTGGTATGATGATGAGGGTGTAGTGGTATGATGATGGAACAAGAGGATGATGGGGGGTGTAGTGGTATGATGATGAGGGTGTAGTGGTATGATGATGGAACAAGAGGATGATGGGGGTGTTGTGGTATGATGATGAGGGTGTAGTGGTATGATGATGGAACAAGAGGATGATGGGGGTGTAGTGGTATGATGATGAGGGTGTAGTGGTATGATGATGGAACAAGAGGATGATGGGGGGTGTAGTGGTATGATGATGAGGGTGTAGTGGTATGATGATGGAAGAAGAGGATGATGGGGGGTGTAGTGGTATGATGATGAGGATGTAGTGGTATGATGATTAAGGAACAAGAGGATGATGAAGGGTGTAGTGGTATGATGATGAAAGGGCAGGAGGATGAAGGGGGTGGTAGTATTATGATGGAGGTGTTTGTAGTATGATTATGAAAGGGCAGGAGGATGAAAGGGGTAGTAGTATGATGATGGAGGGGCAGGAGGATGAAAGGGGTAGTAGTATGGTGATAAAGGGGCAGGAAGGGGGGACAACATGGGGGGCATCTATAAGAGGGACAACACAGGGGGCCATCTATAAGGGGGAAACATTGGGGGCCATCTATAAGGTGAACTACATGGGGGGTGTATACAATAGGGCATGCACAGAGGGGGGAATGTACTTTAAGGGGGGTCACATAGTGATGAGGGTGTAAAGGGGACAGTACAGATGTGCAGTTTTTAGAGAGATGATGGTGTCAGTGTGAGGAGTCTAATATGTCTGTCTGGCAGATTCTGTGGATTCGTGGCCCAGAGAAGTTCTCAAAATCGCCCACAACAGATGGAGAAGATGAAAAGGGAAGAACTCCGATCAGAGAAGACGTCTCCTGTGAGTCACTTGATATAACTGCACTGTAATGTATATGGTGTATAGATCCTGTGTACAGTGCGTCCACCTCTATATGACTGTATGAAGTGATATTGGTCTATGTACAGAGGATTATATTCAGTAGCAGCGGTGGTGTTAGTCACTATGAGGTGGTATTATTTGTTACTTGTTATCTGGTACTGTGTTTTATTGGATTTAGTATACTGGATTTGGTCAGTAACAATATGGTGGTGATGGTTGTGGAGTGGCGGTAATATTTCCCCTTGTGCACTGGTAATATTGGCAATATTGGTCTCAGTAAACAGGATTTGTTTAGTAACAGTATGGCGGTGATAATATTTCCTGTATACTGGTATTATTGGTAATATCAGTCTTGAGATATATATATATATATACCAATAGCATCGAGAAAGGGGGGGGCCAAGTTGACCTCTTGCACCAGGGCCCAAGAGACATTAGCTACGCCCCTGGGGGCGGCATTCAGTGGCAGACTATAATATGGGCGGTTCGGGCGGCCGCCCACATTATAATCCGCCACTGATTGTACCATGTACCAGAGACCCCCGCGCCCGGACAGCATCTGTAATTAGATGCTGGGAGCGGGGGAGACTGTATTCATAAGCGCCGCGGTGTAATGAATCAGCCACGCGGTGCTGTTACTACAGCGCGGCGCTTATGAATACAGTCTCCCCCGCTCCCAGCATCTAATTACAGATGCTGTCCGGGCTCGGGGGTCTCCGGTACCGGCATTCCACGGAACGTGGGAATGCAGCCTTTAGTCCCCCGGCTGATGTGTGGCTGCCGGGGGTGTCCCATCCTGTCTCTGGCAGCGCGTGCATCAGAGAGCTCCCTGTGCACTGGAAGTCACAGCCACAGGCGCACGGGGAGCTCTCTGATGGGGACAGGACGGGACACCCCGGGCATCCGCACATCAGCCGGGACCAGACCAGAGAGGCTCGACGGGGGAACGGATGGCAGGTGAGTTGTGTGCTGTTTTTTGTTTTTGTTTTATCTGCTGTGCAGGGGGGGGACCATATATAAGGGAGAGGGAAGAGGGGGACCATCTATAAGGGGGGGGGGGGAAGAGGGGGACCATATATAAGGGAGAGGGAAGAGGGGGACCATCTATAAGGGAGGGGAAAGAGGGGGACCATCTATAAGGGGGGGGGGAGAGGGGGACCATCTATAAGGGAGGGGGGGAAGAGGGGGACCATCTATAAGGGAGGGGAAAGAGGGGGACCATCTATAAGGGAGGGGGAGAGGGGGACCATCTATAAGGGAGGGGGAGAGGGGGACCATCTATAAGGGGGGGAGAGGGGGACCATCTATAAGGGAGAGGGGACCATCTATAAGGGGGGGAAGAGGGGGTCCATCTATAAGGGGGGAAGAGGGGGACCATCTCCTAAAAGATCAGCACCCTCCTCTCCTGACATCCTCTGTGCTGCTGGGACTTCTCCTATAGGATTAGCACCCTCCTCTCCTGACATCCTCTGTGCTGCTGGGACCTCTCCTATAGGATTAGCACCCTCCTCTCCTGACATCCTCTGTGCTGCTGGGACCTCTCCTATAGGATTAGCACCCTCCTCTCCTGACCTCCTCTGTGCTGCTGTGACCTCCCCTATAAGATCAGCCCCCTCCACTCCTGACATCCTCTGTGCAGCAAGGGACCAAACATTATGTTTATTGGGGACAGCAGTTGGGGGGGGGGGGGCAGTAGTGGATTATAATGTGGGCGGATTGACCGGGGGGGGGGGGGGGGGGGGGGGGGGCGTCATCCTATAGTTCGCCTCGGGCAGCAGAGAGGCTAGAATCACCCCTGAGTCAGTGTCTGTATACCCCGCTGCCCGCCCCGGAGGATGACGGGAGTGCGCGCTCTGCCGGGAGAGGAGCTGCTGGGACCGGCGGACAGGTGAGTTACTGGTTTATTGTTTTTTTCGCTGGGGCCACATATAATGCAGGACACGGGGGGCCGTTCCGGGACCGCGGGACAGAACCCCGAAAACGTGACTGTCCCGCGAAATCCGGGACAGTTGGGAGGTATGCATGTTGTCCCTGTATTTGTAGTTCTATATGACAGGATCCATGTTGTCCCTGTATTTGTAGATTTATATCATAGGATCCATGTTGTCTCTTTATTTGTAGTTCTATATGATAGGATCCATGTTGTCCCTTTATTTGTAGTTCTATATGACAGGATCCATGTTGTCCCTGTATTTGTAGATCTATATGATAGGATCCATGTTGTCGCTTTATTTGTAGTTCTATATAATAGGATCCATGTTGTCCCTTTATTTGTAGACGATAACCATATGTTAGTTTGCAAACTATTTTATTGATAATCACCCAGTGTAAATGCACAAAGTCAATTGTAAAGTTTCTTCCTCATTGGGAACCAAAGATGCTGTAGCTGTCAGTCACTGAGTAGGGCCGCCCACATGACTCCTTAGCTTAGAATGAGCAGTAAATTATATCTATGAATTACAGATTATAAATTATCCTACAACTTTACTAAGTAAACAATATATTAATCTGCTTCATAATATGATGCTTGCAGACTGGATGGCTTTTTAAATATTACAACTTCCCATTAAAGGGGTATTCTGGCCAGGACCGCTCCTTTTTTAGGAATGCCCAGGGAGGAGGTGGGTGAAAATTCCCATCCACTTACCTCGCTGGCTGCCTGCTGCCACTGGCACCCCTTTAAAGTGATCTGTAGGCTCTGCCTCACTAAAGGCCATACACTGCACGATTTTCCTTGAGAAGCGAGCGTGGACCTGTCAGCCCAGGACTCGTTGCCCCCTGGGCAGCAGGAGCACCTGACTGAATGATCCTTAGATCGTTTAGGTTGCCAATTGAAGTCAGCGGCGGTCTTCTGCCACCACTCCTGTTACACAACCTGACCATCACAGACATAATTGGGACTTTTCAGCATGTTGAAAGACCACGATCAGCCGACATTGTGCATCGACCTTAACAGACTGTAATCGGCCAAGTAAGGCCGATAATCGTTTAGTGACATCCTGTTTATGCCCCTCCATCGAATTTACGTCGCCAACCAGCCTAAAGCTTAGAGCCCAAAGTACCCTTTGTCTTTAAAGTGCTAAATAGAAATAATTTACCAGGGGGCGTGGTTTGAGCATGGCTGTGTGAGGACGTTTTGGCTCTGAGCTCCGGGCATGGCTCCTCATTATCGGGACTTTAATCTGCACCATTTTTGCCCCGTTATGCCAACCGGGTCTCGTAGGACCCCCTCTACATCTGAGGCATCACCCCAAGCATTTTTGGCCCGTTTTGCCCACTCAGATCGGCGAAACCCTCCCACGGCCCAGCAGCGCAGCAAGATGGCCGCCGCGCCTGTGACCAGGAGCACTGCTCTGAAGATGGCCCCTGCCTTCCTTGAGCTGAGCCAATCCTTACCGGAGATCCTGCGGACTCCCGGTGAACTAGACCCGGCTTCACTGACCGCCTCTGATCGGGACTCCCACTCCTCTCTTACCCCGGCCATGCTCCTGACAGAGGTCCGGTCCCTGTTGCATGCTCCTCTGACCCGAGATGACTTCACGGCGCAGCTGGCCCGCATGGAGGAGAGACACGCGGGGGACATGGCGGAACTTAAATCTTCTATGATAGCGGTTGCAGCCGCTGTAACGGGACTGGAGAGCCGCCATGTCGCGCTGGACCAGGCGGTATCTAACCTGACCCCCCGCATGGAAGCTCAGGAAGCTGTCCTACGAGAACTGACTAAAGATACGTGGCCTCCCGGAGGAGATTGGTCCGGATCGCTTGGTGGGGACGGTGAGAAATATCTTTAATAAATATCTGGGGGACCCTGAGGACACCTATATTGAACTGGACCGAACACACAGAGTGACGGGCCCGCGCCCACAGGACAGGAATCAGGATGTCCTCTGTCGCGTTTATTATTTTCAACAGAAGGAGGCGTTGCTCCAGCGCGCCTGGGAACTGGGTCCACTGGACTTTGAAGGTGCCGAGATCACTCTCCTGCCCGATCTATCCAGGTGCCCTCTGGCCATGCGTTGGCTGTTAAAGCCATTGTTGGACATCATCCGGGACTCAGGGTCCTCCTATAGGTGGGGCTACCCCTTCCACCTTATCATCCGGAAGGGAAACACCTCCTACATCCTGCGTACTCCTGCAGATTTAACTGGGGAGCTACAACTGCTGGATCATGGCCATCTGCATCTGCCCGATTGGACCCTCCCGGTCCTCCCGCTTCCTGTCTCGAGTTCGCCATCAGGAGGTCGCTCCCCTCGTGCGGAGGCACGAAGATCCCGATCGCCGCTGCACAGAGGCCCCCGTTCCTGGGACCCGCACTTTCCATCCAGGCAGCCGACGGACGCCCCCTGAAAGCAGGATTGTACAGCCATACCTGCCTACTGCCTCCGTTGGACCTTGAGACCCCGTCACGACTTGTGTGGGACTGCCTTGACTCCTCTGCCGTATAAGCTAGCCTGACCTGTCGCTGATGTGGAGCTGCCACATTGTGCCTTTCCCCTGGGCTACTCTGCCACCTGGGTGTCGCCTTTCACCGCCTCACTGCCTCCCCGTGGACCCCCTTCTTCCCCCCCTTTTCCCTCCCCCCTCCTCTCCTCCCTCTCCCTTTCCCCCGATACAGCAAAGAAATACCGTGTGCCTGCACCCGCCGGGAGTGTGATTGACTACATTAGACCTCCTTCAGTGCTTCAGGGACTGGAACTGTTTGTATTGCTGGGGGGGGGGGGCTCTTGTTTGTGTTTGGGTTAGGGGGGGGAGGGGTCTGTGTGTATTGTTTTTTCTAGGGAACAGATAGTTCTGGGTTGTGAGGTTTGTTATGTTTGTTAACCGGTTCAGTTACCAGACATGGTTGATACCCTGTGGGTATCTTTTCCTGGAGCTGTAGTTACTATGTTTTCACAGGACCGACAGAGCTGCTCTAGGTGGCCATGCATCTGCCCTCTCCTTGCACCAGCCCCCCCCACTCTTCCCCTTCGACATCTCCCTCCCCTGACCCTGTCCGAACCACCCCCGCCTGCCTGGCCCCTTCCCCATGTCCTCCACTGCCACGGATCCACGGCCATCTTGATCTCTGTCGTGGACCTGACCATTCGTCTACCGGCATTGCTCGCACAATACTCAAGGGAGACATACATTGCGAGGACTGTTGTAGGTGTATGCACAGTTTATCACCACCCCCCAGAGACTCAATGTGCTAGTTATTACCGTGGCCCCTCTGACCCCGGTCCCTTCCCGCTCCCCCTTCCCCTTCCTCCTCCTCCCCTCCCCTGCTCTCTCCCTCCCCCCCTCTGCCTACCCCTCTCCGTTCCTCCACCCTCCCTTCCTCCCATTGCCTTTCCTCCGCCCTCCTGCCCCCCCTCCCCGTCATGTTGCCCCCTTCTTCCCCCTCATGCCTCCCTCCCCACCTGCCAGTCCTCCATATGTTTCCTATCGATTCCTTGGGCACCCTCTCATGCTTAGGTGGCACTCCTCCGCTCCTGTGGTTGGGCTGGCACTTTGCCAGGAATATGCCCTGAGCTGCGGCCGCCCATAGGTGCGCCAGTATTCTTCGGGTCGCTCCTACCTCTCCATGGCCTCTAGACATAGTTTTTTTTTTTCTTTTTTCCCTTCGCCTTTCTTGTCTTTCAGTTCCCCTCCACATTCTACTCTCCATGTGTAGTCCCCATTTGATTCTTCTCTTCTTTACCCGGAGCTCTCTGCCCGAGCTGCTCCTCCTGGTCTGCTTTTCTGCGTTTCCCCGAGTGGTACTTTTACACAGGTTCTTGGCTGCTGACCAGAGTGTCCCTGCCACACCTAGTGCTTTGATAGCCATCTTTGTTTTTTCTTGTCTCTCTTTTTCTTCTTCCCCTCTTCCCCTCCCCCTTGTATAGCCTCTTTCTCTCTGCCTTAGTCCCCTGCCAGTTTCTAGTCGTTCCCCCCTCTTTTCTCTCCCCTGCCTTAGACCGCTCCTCACTGAACATGTCCTCGGTTTTATGTGTCTCTATTAACTCGCAGGGCTTGAATATCCCTAAAAAACTCTCCTCCCTATTGCGCCTCCTAAAGGCTAAACGTGCCTCAGTGGCATTCATTCCGGGAGATCAGGTCCAGACCCTTTCAGACCGTAATTTCCCTGATGTATTCCATAGTTGTTCGCCCGATTCTAAAACGAAAGGGGTGTCCATCTTGATTGCCCGCTATGCGCCGTGGGAATTTGTTGCTCAGATGTCAGACTCGGAGGGCCGGTTTCTCTTTGTTAAAGGCAAAATGGCCGGTACTCTTTGTACCTTTGGCACGGTATACCCCTTCCCCCCCATTCTAGACAGGTGGACTTCCTCGAGCGCTGTTTCACTGAAGTTGACGACTTCCTGGAGGGAGTGGTGGTTCTCGAGGCGACGTCAACATGGCTCTTGACCCTCTTCTAGACTCCTCTTCGGTTCGCTCCTCTTTCTTTTTTTTTTTCTTCTCTTTGTCGCACCAAACAAACCTTACATTCCTACCAGCTGATGGATGTATGGACGCTCCTTCACCCACAGGACAGGGATTACAACTTTTTCTCCAATCCGCATAATCTCTACTCTCGCCTTGACTACATCTTTCTTACACACTCTCACCTGGACCTTGTAACTTCCGCCTCTATCGATCCCATTTCCTTCTCTGATCATGCGATGATCTCCCTATCCTTATCGTTCGCCCCCCTCAGCCACGGACATGGCGTTGGCGTCTCAATGACACCCTGCTTAGGGACCCTGGGGTCCTGGCCGAAGTACGCTCAGACTTAACCAACTACTTTGCAACTAATGTCACTGCGGACTCCTCTCCTCTGGTAATCTGGGAAGCCCATAAATGTTTTATTCGTGGAACATTCATTAAACTAGCCACACGCCTTAAGAAGGAGCGCTCTGCCAAGATACTCGCTCTTGTCTCCAAAATTGCGACTCTGGATAAACAGCATAAGAGGACAGGCGGAGTTGGCAGCCCTCAGGGGTGCATTGCAAGATCTTACCTTTGCAAATGCCAAAGCCACCCTAGCACGCTGCCGCCGTCATTATTTTGAATATGGTAATAAGCCAGGCAAGACTCTAGCACGGGCTCTGCGATCACAAAGAGCTCGCTCCTTTATTCCTCATATCTCCTCATCCTCCGGTTCTAAGCTTTCCCTAACCTCCCAAATTGCTGACGCCTTCCGCTCTTACTATGTAAATTTGTATGGTCTTGCCCCACCAGGCAGTCCCTCCAGTTCTGATTCCTTTTCTACCATCTTGGCTTATCTGCGGGACTCGGGCCTTCCCTCTTTGCCAGAGGAGAGCAATTCCTCCATGGAATCCCCCATCACTGACTCAGAATGGGAGTGGGCGATTAAATCCACCCCCTCGGGTAAAGCCCCCGGCCCCGACGGGTTCACCCTACCCTACTACAAAGCCTTCGGTCCCCTCCTGAAGGAACATTTCCTGTCTGCATACAACGTGGTTACAACGTGGTCTCCACTGGCTCATCACTCCCCCCAGATTCTCTACGGGCCCACATTTCGGTAATCCCCAAGGAGGGTAAGGATCCCTCTCACTGTCAAAACTATTGTCCCAATTTTCCTTCTAAATTTAGATCTAAAGTTCTTTTCCAAAATACTAGCGGCCCGTTTGACGCCATTCCTACAGTCCATTATACATCTGGACCAAGTGGGTTTCTTGCCCACGAGGGAAGCCCGGGACAATACCACCCGGGCCATCAACATCATTCACCATGCCCGGTCTTCAGCTCTGCCGTCAATGCTCCTATCCACCGACGCAGAGAAGGCCTTTGACCGAGTCGGCTGGCCCTTTCTCTTTGCCACACTCCGACATATCGGCCTCGGCCCGCATATGTTGGCGTGGGTCGGTTCTCTGTATTCCTGCCCTTCTGCCCAGGTCTCAGTCAACGGCCTTCTCTCCACTCCGTTCTCCATATCTAACGGTACATGTCAGGGCTGTCCCCTGTCCCCTCTTATCTTTGTTCTGACACTAGAACCTTTTCTTAGACATATCAAGAACAATGTAAATATCTCTGGGGTGAGTGTGGGGCGAGTGGAGCATAAAGTAGCGGCGTATGCAGACAATCTGCTTTTCTTTCTTACTCAACCCTCTGTGTCCCTTCCTTATCTTCTTTCTGAACTCTTCAGGTACCAAACCCTCTCTAAGATAAACCTGCAAAAATCCGAGGCGCTCAATCTCTCTCTCCCCTCTCCTTCTAGCCTCGCTAGAAGCCTCTTTTCCCTTTCGTTGGACACGCTCCTCCTTAACGTATCTGGGGGTTCAGCTGACACCTTCTGTCGCTGACATCTTTACGGCAAACTTTCCGCCAATGTTGAAACGTATCGAACTAGATTTGCTGAGGCGGCACAAGGGCACCTTCACCTGGTTTGGGCGCTGTGCTATCTTTAAAATGAATGTCTTGCCTCGCCTTTTGTACCTTTTCCAGGCCCTCCCAGTGGCGGTGCCCTTGTCCTACTTTAGCCAACGTTCAACGATTCTCACTAGGTTTATCTGGGCTCACAAGCAACCTCGCTTGGCGAAGGCAGTCCTGTACCGTCCAAAATCGAGAGGGTGACTCGGGCTTCCTAACCTTTATCACTACTATGCTGCTGCCCATCTTTCGCGAGTGATAGATTGGCACCGTCATGCTCCCACAAAAATATGGGTAGGCCTAGAAATGGCACTTTCCCCTATCTCGCTGCTGGCGGCACCGTGGCTGCCAGACGCCTGCCGTCGACTTGCCCGACACCCTACCATTGCCCCGACCCTGAAGATATGCCAAAAGTATCTCTCCTCTGGCTTCCTAGCCCCGCACCCCTCCCCTTTATTTCCGGTCCTGGGTAATCCCTCCTTTCCGCCCGGCATGGAACATCAAGTGTTCCGTACATGGCTCCGCGCGGGCAATTTTCATGCTTCCTCTTTCCTCACGGGTTCAGCTTGGCTACCTCTGTCCTCGCTCAATGACCTCACAGACCCCTCACCCCTGGGGTTTTGGTGGACGTTACAACTCCATCATTTCCTTCTTTTCCTGCCAAATCCTTCCTGCTTTGCACGGTCACCAACTCAATTCGAGTCCCTTTGCCTGGGCTCAGGCCCCCTTCTCCATACCCTTTCCCTCCTCTATACCATGTTGGGTTCGCCTCCGTAGCAGCCTCCGCCACCTTTTCTTACCACGTGGGAAGAGGACCTTAATGTTACTCTCTCTGCAGCGCAGGTGGAACGTGTCCTCAAATGTACGCACTCCTCATCTATTGCTCCAGTCTTCAGGAGGCAGGTTACAAACTCCTCTCTCGGTGGTATCGAGTGCCTACCCGACTTCACCGGATTTTTCCCGAGGTCTCTCCGCTTTGCTGGAGGAACTATGGCGGAGAGGGTTCCCTCCTCCACACCTTCTGGAGCTGTCCTAAGTTGGAGCCTTTTTGGAGAGGAGTATGGCGCATTTCTTCCACTTTTACCGATCACCAGCTCCCTTTCTCTCCATCATTCTTCCTCCAGCACCTGTCGGAGATCCCTCTGAAGACTTACCGTCGCTCTGTGCTCCGACATCTGATCAACGCTGCTCGTGCTTGTATTCCTGCCCTGTGGCGCCAGCCCGACCCTCCGGGCATCTCCCTGTGGCTCCGCAAAGTGGAGGATCTTAAACATTTGGAGGATCTGACGGCGCAATTGCATGGTCGCAACTCCCATTTCTTCCGCACCTGGTACCACTGGGATCAGTTTACTGAATTGACTGAATTTCGGTCCCTTCTGGTTCAGTGAGGCCTGGCCTCCCCTACCCCGCCCCTTTTTCCCCATACTTCCTCCTTATACTCTCTTCGCTTTTCCCTCCTTTCTTCGTTTTCTACTTTATTCCTTTCTTTCTTTGGTTGCTGTTTGAGCGTGAGCTCACTCCCTAGTTGATTTTATTCTTTGCATATCTAGCCGCCTCACCGGGAGCTGCGGATTGCAATGGAATCTGTTATAGTCTGCCTTTGTCATACACCTATGTTTTGTGGACACAATGACATGTCATTGCACCCTGCGGGTGCGGCGGGTTACTGTTTGTCTTGTTATAAAATTGAAAAACGAATAAAATTGAGAAAGAAAAAATAAATAATTTACCACTCCATTTAGTTCATCGGAGTCCCGTAAAGTCAGGATATACATTCACATAATAGACCAAACGGGGCCGCAAATAGGCTTTGTTAGGTTCATTATACATTACATAGATACACTTCTTCCCTCTTCACCCTTCTATAGTTAATAAATTATTCTCTTGCGCTGCTGCCTGGGGGTGACATACGACATGATCACGGACAGACCAAGGGCAATGATATAAGATGTTTCTGTATACTGCCCCTATATCATTATGTGGCTAAATCTGCTTTTTCCCTGTTCTAGATTACGAGGTTTCATCTATATAATATACTTTGTGATATCCAACAATATATGATTATGTATTCCATGGCTTCCAGTAGTGTATATAACCCCCTCCCCCCACTCTCCAGCAGCTCACAGCCATATATTTTGCATTGCATTCCTGTACATTGAGCATTGCAGATCATTGCAGCAGGATGCCGGGCATTGCATCTATACGGATGTGTGTGGGCACAGCGATGTGCGTGGAATCTGCATATAAACAAAGCTGGATGCTGCAAGGACGCTTTCAGTTTTGTTAACACTGTACAAGGAGATTATATAAACTGCAAAGGCCGCCGAGTTACAAGGCTGCAAACTTGCTGGTGTGTATTATCACACAGTTACCGTGGCGACTGCTGCCTGAGCGCGGTGGGGGGTATAAAACCCGAGGGGGGGGGGGCTGTGGAGGTGTGTGGGATGAAGTACGGGGGCGTGAGGGGGCAGTAAGAGAGATTGTGCTAGCATTTTATACATCAGTCTACTACAGCAAACACTCCCGCTTGGCCATCTTGCAGGTGCTAAACTGTAGGTTTGAGAGAGTTTTAAGAAATTCTGAAGAATTTTGGATGTTGTAATCTCACGTCCGCAACCAAACCACATCCAGCCTCCCCCAGATGTCATCCCTTCGTAATGAATGAAAGAACCAAGATCGGTGTGTATGCACATATCACAGTCTGGGTAGGCTTCTGCATCACCCTTAGCTCAGGTGTACCAATGAACCGGCCAACACCTTGAAATAGGTACTTGACATATTCACCTCTATACCCATTCCTCGAATGATACCATGATCTTTTGCTCTGGTTTGTACAATGTAGTATTAAAGCATCCAAGTAATTGAAAAAAAAACATTTCAAAGGTCACAGTGTTCAGACCCCCACTGATGTCTAAAACGGGCAGGGAGAAGCACATTATTATGCTCTTCACTCCTTGGCTGTCTGCGATCTTACTGCATGAAACAAACTCCATTATAAGTCTATGGAGCTCATTTTGTGCAGCGAACAGTTAGCGTGTCAGGGGTGGACAACTGTGTGCTTCTCCCGACTCGTGGGTTTAAAAGGTTCTAAGTATTCCGACCCTGCCAATCTTTTCAATAATACATTGCTGCCTTTTCTGTCTCACTGCACAAAATGAGCTCCATAGGCCTTTAAATAAGCTCATCTCTTGCTGCAAGAGGAAATGCAAAAAGCCAGGGAGTGAAGCACTTAACCTCACTCTTCTAGAAATCAGGGATGTCAAACTCAGGTCCTCCAGCTGTTGCAAAACTACAAGCTAAAGCTTTGGCTGTCCAGGCATAATGGGAATTGTAGTTTTATAACAGCTGGAGGGCCTGAGCTTGACACCTGTGTCCTAGATCATTTTAGAGATTGTGGTCAGGGAACTGGTGGGGATCTGAACACTTTGATCAGTCGAAACTTTTGACGCGTTTCTGCAACATGTCAAAAGTTGTTTTTTTTCTAACAACGAGGGCACTTCATCTAGAGGTGTCGCTGTCCCCTAAATAACATGGATAGAGAGCACACTGTAGGGTTGATGTCCGGGGAACAGGATAGGTACTGCTTCTAATTCAAGAGACCCAGTGGTGTATGGGGACTTATATTTAGTAGATGTTCCATGAAAAAAAAGACCAGAAGGATTTTCAGTCAGAAGGAGGGAAACCTATTAGCCAAACCAGAGTCTCCTTGAAAGGGATGAGACCCATCTGTAGGCAGCCAGCAACCTGCTCTGCAATGACATGAGGCAAGAACTACATGACGGATTTGTATCTCATCTTTTAGGAGAGGTTTGGCTAGAATGAGATACAGATGTAGTGGCCGCCATGATCCGAGCCCGCCCGACTACATACAGCGGTCTGAACGACCGCTGCGTGTATGTAATTCTGCCGGCCGCTTAACCCCTTCAGCTGCCGCCCGGCTCCCGCTCTGTATACATTACCTGTCCTCGCTGCACGGGGTCCCGGCGTACTGCTCTCCTGCCCGGCCAATCAGTGTTGTGCCCTGCCGCAGCCACTGACTGGCCGGGTGGGAGAGCAATACACCGGGACCCCGTGTAGCGAGGACAGGTAATGTATACAGAGCGGGAGCCGGGCGGCAGCTGAAGGGGTTAAGCGGCCGGCAGAATTACATACACGCAGGGGTCGTTCAGACCGCTGCGTGTATGTAGTGAAAGTGATCTGCCAGGACCTAGCCGACTCGCAGCGTTATTAACGCTGCGAGTCGGTACGTGTGAAGCTACCCTAAAACACATTACAAAGTAATATAACTTTGTAATGTCATTTAATTACCATTCTGCCCCCCCCTTCCCTATCACCCCACATTCCCCCCAGGAAGTATCAAAACACATACTTACCTGATCCCTGTTGACCATGGCTGGTGCCATCTTGTGTCAATGATGTCTTTACAGCGGGCTGGCCCCACTGTGAGATACCAGGAGATGACTCACAGCTTGCTCAGCTCCGATTGGCTGAGCAAGCTGTCAGTCATCTAACGCTGCCAGGTAAAGAAGAAGGAATTGCTGTAGAGAAGATGACGCAGGTGGGAGCTCTGGGAACCTGCGATCGGTGGGAAATTCGAACAGAGACGGACCCAGAAGTGAAGGTGAGTATAGTAACAGTGTTTGCCGTTTTTTTGTTTTTTTTCTACTTTTCACCAGAATTGTCCTTTAATCGTTCGCTAATCTTTCAGTGCATGTACACATTGTTCCATTATTTGCTGGAATCAGAAGGAGTAGACGTTCATAGTAACCTTTTTAACTAGTGACTATCTTTCTGTGTGTTATGGTGAACGACTTCAGGTCATTCCAAAAAACACTCGTTTGCGATGGTTTATTGGTGAAAACGGTAAAACGCTTTGCGCTTATAGGAGCCTAACTGTGGCTAAACTCTGCCGTCTCCATCCACAAGGGTTGTATAAGATTACAATTTTTTAATGTGTAATAATTATGTTGAACAACACACAACACTTTGATAAATTTGTTGCAGGTAAGCAACCCAAAAACAGACCATGCATGGCCTCAGAAACGCCACAAGTGATAAATTCTCCTCATAGTGTTGTTTCTTTTCCCCCCTCTATTCGCGGATCTAATCTTACGGTTAAAATGGTAATCTTACAGGAAAGTATCTGTAAGCCGGTCCCATCATGAGTCATATCCACCGAGAAGAGAGAGGACTGAATGCTTATACTTTCTATATCAGATGGGCGGTCTATGAGAACTCGTGCCTAGCCTATGCTTCATTTCACAATGTAATTATTGTCTTTTCATCTCCACTAATATTCCTTCAGTTCCCTGTATACCTGAATAGTATCTGTATTATTGTTCAGAACATGCACAGTGGCGGGGAATTGTAGTGTGACAGCGGCTAGGTTAGATCTTTGTTTGTCGCAAAAAGGTATACATAGAGAAATGTCTGAATAGAAAACTCATTGCCTTGTTGTAACATCCTTTTCCTAACAGGTTATTATCTAATACCAATGCCGCTATTAAAGAGGTATTCCAGCAAAAAAAAAGTTATTTCATAAAGATATATAACTTTATAATATTAGTTTATCAATATCATTTTTTTTTTACATGTATACATAGACTGGTGGCAGTAAGGGGCAAAATGGTCGCTATGCTGCCACTATTGAATGTGTCAGGAACTGCAGGGTTGCCCAAGCCCTGGTCCCTTAACAGTTACATATTGCTAGTGCTGCTACATATAGCATTAGCGATAATGATCACCCCCTGTTGTCTATTATAATGCATATAAAGGCAATATTACACAGTCCGACCTGCGGTGTAGGCACGTGCAGATCTGATAATACATTGGATTAATTTTTTTAAACATTTATAGGAGAAGTCCGGTGAAAATTTTTATTGAAGTATTGTATTGCCCCCTAAAAGTTATACAAATCAACAATATACAATATACACTTATTACGGGAAATGCTTATAAAGTGCTTCTTTTCCCTGCACTTACTACTGCATCAAGGCTTCACTTCCTGGATAACATGTCGATGTCATGACCCGACTCCCAGAGCTGTGCGGCTGTGGCTGCTGGAGAGGATGATGGCAGGGGGACACTGAGGGACACAGGGCACTGGAGGGACACTGAGCATCCCCCTGCCATCATCCTCTCCAGCAGCCACAGCCCGCACAGCTCTGGGAGTCGGGTCGTGACAACACCTTTTTATCCAGGAAGTGACATCACCATATTATCCAGGAAGTGACATCACCATGTTTATCCAGGAAGTGACATCACCATGTTATCCAGGAAGTGACATCACCATGTTATCCAGGAAGTGAAGCCTTGATGCAGTAGGAAGTGCAGGGAAAAAAGCTCTTTATAAGCATCTCCTGTAATAAGTGTATATTGGGGATTCGGATAACTTTTGGGGAATACAATACTTTAATAAAAGATTTCGCCGGACTTCTCCTTTAAAGTGAGTGATCAGCCAACAAGCGAGCGTTTGCTTGTTCATTGGCTGATCACTACTACACAGGGAGATATCTGCCTGATTTGGCAGGTAGTTTCTCCGTGTAATAGGGCCTTTAGCTTTAGAATAGACACTATACTTGGGACAGCTGTCTATGTCACTAGCGTTGCAGCCGCAGCACAGTGTAGCAGAGCAAGTGGTGATTGACTGGTATCTCAACGCTCTTTGCTCTGCTACTGACACAGGCTGCTTCCAAAATGTCTGTTCTAATGTCAATGTGCATGAGAATAGACATCAAGGGAGGCTCAGTATCGCCTCATGCATGCAGCAGGGCTAGTTATATGAATCTGTACTGGGACCAGGGCTTTTGCTGCCCTGCAGTATCCGACACAACCATAGTTTATGAATTGACCATACTGGTCACCCAGGTTTTTTAATTCATAGCAAATACATAATTTACAGATCTAACATAAAACAATATTCAATGCTGAACTATTCTAAAACAAATGAAAACATTATTTTATTAATGATGTTTTTCCAGATCAAGCAGACTAAAATAATTATGGGATCATCAATAAAAAATCCCAAGTGTTACTCTGCGCTCCTCCTTGGGCTTATCATGAACCAATTTTTACATTTCAACCATATAACTAGAATTGGATTGAGATCCGGATTGATTTATGGCCATGTTATTGACTTGATATGGCTTTCCTGAAAAAAAAAGTTAAATCTATGTGACAAGATCACCCTGACAATGACTTCATCATCTTCGACCCTTTTTTGTATTGAAGGATAAGAAAAAAGTCTAACATTTCAATGTCCCTGTGTGTATTGACTGTTAAGATAATGACTGCTATTTCCCCTGATCCTTTACCTGACCCATATGATAAATGTGAAATGTGATTTCTTTACATCTTTCACCAGAATGGCCCCAGCAACAGTTCTGGCGTCATCTTAAAGGGAACCAATCAACCTAATTGTGCTGATTTGGTTCCCTGCAGCACTGTATAAAGCTCCTGCACAGCCCGCGGCCTGCATCGGCTGTGGCTGCATCAGCAGCTTTATACCCTAAAAAATAAAGTTTAATCCCTCTGCGTGCAGCAGCGAGTGGGGCGGCAGGTAGTCATCTGAGCGGCTCCCCACCCGTATCTAGTCACCGCTCTCTCCCTGTCAGCGCTCAGCGGAGATGAGTAACAGGCAGAGAGGCCTGTTACTGGCGCCTCTCCGTCAGTCATCCCTACTGAATGCAGGGAGAGGGAGAGAAGGGTGACTAGACAAGGGCGGGGAGCCGCCCAGATGACTACCTGCCGCCCCGCTCCCTGCTGCACGCAGAGGGATTAAACTTCATTTTCTAGGGTATAAAGCTGCTGCAGCCGCGTCTGGTACATGCCCTGAGCTGCACAGGAGCTTTATACAGTGCTGCAGGGACCCAAATCAGACCAACTGGGCTGATTGGTTCCCTTTAATAGGTGATTGATTAGGAAATATTACTTTTCACCTGTCCCCCACACTTCATAATGGCTTCTCTTTGTCCCCCTATAATCTTGTTTTCTAATGTTTTGTTTTTTCTCTATAGTGTAAGTGAACTTTCATTTAGTTGATTACTATTCAGTCACAATATCAACTCTGGGTCACACTGCTGGCGATCGGCTCTCTGTGCCTGGTAGGGAGGTTGTCTCTAGATCACACTGCTGGCAATCTGCTGTCTGTGACCATACAGACCAATGAAGGTACTGTGCTGCATGATGGGAAATGTAGTTTCCTGGCTGGCGCCATCTTAGCTGCATGCAAGTGTTTAGAAACAAGTTCAAAAACAAGAATGGCGGCACACAGATAGACGTGAGATGGCTCAAAGTACTCACAGGACCTGGTGAGTGTTACCAGCAAGGTATGTTAGTCTGGCCCCATTCTAATTTCTTGGGAAAATTAATTGCCTGCCCCTGTTCTAAGTGTTGGGGTTCTACAATCTAGCATGTAGACCAGTCTTAGTGCAAATTGCGATGGAATTGTCCATACATGTCAATCTGTAGTAGGTCTCAAATAAAAATCATAGACATTTTGTACATAAATACCTACTAGGGATGGTCTGAACCGAGTTCGGTTCGGGTTTGTACGAACCCGAACTCTCGGTAATGATTCCCGCTGTCTGCCCGCTCCGTGCAGCGGGCGGATCCAGCGGGAGGACCGCCTGGAAAACTGGGATACAGCCATAGCCATAGGCTGTATCACAGTTTTCCAGGCGGTCCTCCCGCTGTATCCGCCCACTCCACGGAGCGGTCAGACAGCGGGAATCTGATGCCGAGCGTTCGGGTTCATACGAACCCGAACCTCGGAGGGTTCGGACCATCCCTAATACCTACCTTTTCATTTAACCACTTTCTTTTACAGAATATCGATGGAAGTCTGGAGACATCAGAACTGAAAATTGACTATTTAAAGGGATACTCCAGAGAAAAAAATGTTTATAAATCAACTGGTGTCAGCAGGTTATACAGATTTGTAGTTTACTTCAACTTAAAAAAAAACCTCAAGTCTTCCAGTACATATCAGCTGCTGTATGTCTTGCAGGAAGTGGTGTATTCTTTCCAGTCTGACACAGTGCTCTCTGCTGCCACCTCTGTCCGTGACGGGAACTGTCTAGAGTTTTAGCAGATCCCCATAGAAAACCTCTCCTGCTCTGGACAGTTCCTGTCATGGACAGAGATGGCAGCAGAGAGCACACAGACTGGAAAGAATACCCCACTTCCTGCAGGACATACAGCAGCTGATAAGTATTCAAAAACTTGTTCCCCTTTAATCCAGACCACTCTATTAAAACCCATCAATATAGCTCAGATAATTCTATTGAACATCAAGTCTTTAGGTAAAAGATATGGAGGCAGCACATCAATTGGCATCAGCTATACTTTGGGTCTCCCTGATTTATTAGCAGAACTATAGAGGCAACTCTGCAAGTGTTGAGTTGGCGATGTCTCCAGACCTGCAATAAGTTGTCACTTAGCAATATAGGAGCAAACCTATACTTCGACCTTTGATGGGTTAATGTCGAGAAACTGAGTCGTAACAAAAATAATCAAAACACATTATCACATAAATTAATTCCCACCTCTATAATTTTACAGCATTGTCCCCAAAAAAGACAGTAAGAAGAATATAACACAACTATGAATGTGCATGCTTTTCATTGCTGAGCCGAAAGATAAGGAGTGAAATAAAATATATAGATTCTTCTAAAGTCTTTGAGGCCACTTAAGCAGCACACAGTCCTGCAAACTTACAGCAAGTAGCAGACCCTAATGGCTGGTGACATTGGCATGGAGTGAGATATAACTCTGTAGAAGCAGCATTTTGGCTTGCAGCCCGCTTGAATAACTTGGGTACCAATTTTACCATTTTGGATAAAAATCCACCCAGTTTTATAGACCTGAATACGGACAGCTAACTTTATACATTGTTCCCATTGGTGACGCTTTGCAGGGAAGCTTTGGACACTTCAGTGCTGACCGTGGAGAGCGGGAAACTCTCGTATTTGTCCTGACTCCCTGCACATCGGCAACGGAGTAACAAGTTCTTGACTTCTTTTTGGAAGTTGCTGTTCAAGAAACCATACATGACAGGGTTGACACACGTAGACGCCATGGCTGACAGGTGGCAGAGAGAGAATATGAGATCGTGATAACAGGCAGAAATACGCTTATGGTCCCAATCAAAGAGGGCGTTGAAAACAGTGAGAGGCAGCCAACAAAGACCAAAGGCTACCACAATGGAAAGTAACATGATGTTAACCCTGCGATGACCACCTTTGCGTCCTGAGTCTCCCCCTCCTGCTCTCTCTACTACATCCCTTCTTCTACGTAAGCGTAGAAATATACGGAGGTAACACAGAAGAATAAGGAGCAAGGGTAAGCAGTACTGGAAGAGCAGGAGGCAGGTGGTATAAGCCAGACGGTGTTGTTCAGATGGCCAGTTATCTATACATACAAAGTGGTCAACATAAGGGTCAAATGGTAATGAGAGGTTCTGGAAAGGTCGATTGGTAAGGATACTGAAGGAAAGGAATGGTAAGGAGATGAAGCATGACACGGCCCAGGTTACTGCCACAGCAAGGTAAGCGTGCCATGGCAAAGGTTTCCAGCCTGTTGGATGTATTATGAGTTGATGCCGTTCCAAAGCAATGAGGACCAGTGATAGTACAGAGACAGTGACAGATATACACTGCACAAATGGAGTCACTTTGCAGAGTGCCTCGCCCAGGATCCACCGGTTCATCAGAGTATAGATTACAGTAACGGGCACGCACACCAAAGCCATAAGGATATCAGAGCAGGATAGATTGGCAATAAAAATGTTGGTGACATTCCGCATCTCCCGTTGGCGAGCGATAACAAAGACCAAGCAAGAGTTTCCGATGAGTCCCACCGCTATGAGGGCGCTGTAGGCTATAACCAAGAAAGTTACATTGCCAACAGAGTCTACACAAGAGGCTTCCCCTTCCCAGTTTGGGCCCAGGTATCCAGTCAAGTTTATGGTAAAAAGATGTAGGTAATCCTCCATTTTCTTATTCTGTGGTGTTCCTAAGGAGGCACCTGTGAAACACAAACAAACCCATTGATGAGTATTTATATAGTCTATTAGGCTTACACCAAAACTAAGTAAAGAAAGAAACATGGATGACTACAGTACACAAAAAAAAAACAATACCCTGTAGTATCCCCGCATGGCCTTTCGAGAGAGGAAGAACCATCTGCTTCCAGGTCCGTTTAGGCTGGAGTAATGGCTATGGCAAACAGCTGATCATCGAGGATGCTGAGTGACATTACATTCCCAATTTGCCACAAATTATCCCATTAACCTCTGTTATGATGGATCTCCTTCCGTTCCATGCTTCCTCTTCTTCGAGGTCAGATTTTAACCCAGGTTCCTCTTTTCACCGTACTACCTGTATTACTGACTCTATTCCATCACATTTTGTTCAGACAGCTGTCAGTAGTTACCTAACTAAAACATGTAACTAGAGATAAGTGAACCTCGAGCACGCTTGGGTTCGTCCGAACCTGAACTCTCTGCATTTGAATATTGTTGTCTGAAAAAGATGGATACAGCCATAGGCCATAGGCTGTGTTCATGTTTTCCAGGACTCCCTAGGGCGCTATTCAACCTCTTCAGCAACCGCTAATCAAATGCCACATGTTTGAGTTCGGAAGAACCCAAGTGCACTCAAAGTTCACTCATCTCTGTGTAGCCTCTCCTTCTTGGATGTCTTTCCCTTCTCCTTTAAGCATTCTGTCTCCATTAAGCACTGGAAAAACAATTACTAGCCCTTCATCATCAAACTCTTGAAATATTTGGTCGACTCACCTACCTCTCTGATAACTCTCCTCGACTACTTTCTGTTGATTCTTCTGGATCTCTCTGCAGCATTTGACACTATAGATTGCCAACACCTCCTCTATTGGCCTCCTAGGATTATTGACCCATGTAAAACAGCTTCTGATTAGCAGATTAATTTGTCCCCTATATCTCTAAGACAGCTGGCCATCAGTCCTGTTGAAGTCAGAGGGTTCAGCCAACTTATGTATAGAGACTATGGGGCCTCTAATGTACACCTTATTATTCAACGTTCATCTTAACGAAGAAGTCTGGTGGATTATAAAATCCTGCAGCAGGCAGGGGGGGAATTGATTACAAGTACTAACTTACCTCTCCCCATGCCTGCGGTGAGCGGTGGCACCAGCTGCAGGACCCTTGCCAGAAGGCATTTCCCCCCCGAGTTGTGATGACGTCATGACTTGGGGGGAAAAGGCTTGTCCCAGCTGATAGACAGCCTGCTCAGCCAATCAGTGACTGGAGCGGCGTTCCACCCCAGTCACTGACTGGCTGAGTGGCCAGTCCATCAGCTGGGTCGTGAAGAGTCAGCGCCAGAGATCTCCGAGCCCGGTGGGGGTTCTGAGGCCGGTTCTGCCTTTTACCACAGGTGTGAGGAGAGGTAGTACAGTGGTACCTCGGTTCTCAAACTTAATTGGTTCCGGAAGGCAGTTTGAGAACCAAGCAGTTTGAAAACCGAGCAGTGTCTTCCCATAGGAAATAATGTAAATGTGATTAATTGGTTCCAGCAGCCACCAATAATTACCTACAATACTCATTTATTACACTGATAAGTGTTCAGTATAATCACTACAGTACAGTACAGAACAGCACTATATACTGTACAGGACATTACAGAGCAGGACAGGACATTAAACATAAGAAATGTTCATCAGAACCAGCAATTATAGTACAGTAGTCACCAACTCCTCACCCATCCTTTACTGTATAGTGTCCCCCCCATCCAAGCACTGTAATGTATGGGAGATGGTGGTGCACTGCCTGTACTACTACTGCACTGTATATGCACTCCAGCAGTCTTATACAGTACTGTACTGTATGTGAAGCCTCACCACTGCTTAACTCGCCAGGTACAACCCACCATCCACACTCGCAAAAACGTTCGAAAACCGAGCAAAGTTCGAATTCCAAACAGTACTTCTGGGTAAATTTTCGTTCGAATACCAAGCAGTTCGAGTTCCAAAGCGTTCGAAAACCGAGGTATTACTGTACTTGTAATCAGTTTCCCCCCTGCCTTCTGCCGCCATTTATAATCCACCAGACTTCTTTAAATTCGTGGTTTGATAGACAAACTTACCAAAGAGTTAAGATGGACATCTGTACTGAATCATGACCTGATGCTGCTTTACAGAAGATCCCTACAAGGAGAGGAGACAAGCCTTTAAAAAGAGAAAGTTGCAATCTTAAAAATTAAAGCACACTCGTTTTAAAAGATTTGGAAAATTCTCCAAAATGTTATTAGATTAACCCTTCACAGTGGTGACAAGATGAATTTAGTGCTCTTACTGCTCTTATTAAGGGGCATCTATCAGCAAGTTATCCTTATAGGGGACCTTATGGAGAGGCATGTGTGATGGGATTTTTCAGGATTATAAAAAAAACACCCCTGTCAGGTTGTGTGAGGTATTATAATTCAGTTCCATTCACTTCAATGGAACTGACCTGCAAAACCCCACACCCAAACTGACGATAAGAGGGGACCTGATTCTGGAAGAAAGCAGCCAAGTTTTTGTAAGCCTAGATAACCCCTTTAATTTAGTGCTGCAGTGCAGCATGTTTATATATTTTTTTCTTATGTTAATTAGGTGCTTTACCCCTGAGTGCACACAAATGGCTACCATGCCTTTAATGAATATTGATGCTGCAGTGTTGTTGCTGCAAAGGGATGTCCTCAGTATTTATGAGGGGTGTAGTAAGATGAGCAGACCGTTTTGGTTCACTGAGGGGTAAACAGGTCCATTAGCCTGTGTACATCACTATACGTCAGTCTGCCGCAGGGAAAAAAGTAAAACAACTAAAAAAAAAGTAGTATGGAATAGCGTAGTAGTCTAGATAAAGTGTTCCTGATGCCTTACTGGTAAATAATTGATACACCAAATACATTACAAAACCGGCCTCAGTGGTGTTGGCAGGGCCAGCGTCAGCACCGGGCTTACCCGGGCAAGTGCCAGGGCCTACAGCACCTCTGGGGGCCTAGAGAGGGAGAGGGGCCAAGTGCTCTAATTTTCAGCCCGCTCACTGTAGCGCAGGGTGAGTGCTGAACATCAATAGACACATGAGATGGGGCAGGATCTTCCCAGAGAGAGAAGGTCCTGGTCACATGACCTGAGGGTCCTCAACTTTACAGTGTGGAGAGCAGCCCGACAGAGAGGAAGAGGGAGAAGACTGAGCTCTCAGTGTCTGAGTGTATCAGTGTCTGTCAGTCAGTCAGTCAGTCAGTGAAAGTCAGTTTCAGTCAGTGTCTGTGTCAATAATGTGTGTTTGTGCATGTTATTGGTGTCTCAAGTGCATAGTGTAAGGATGATGGGTGCATAGTGGATGGATGTGGGGCTCACGGAGGATCTAACACCCGAGGGCCTGACAAAACCTGGAGCTGGCCCTGGTCATCATACCATACTGTAACCAGCTACAGATTACCAGTACATCAGATACTCACTCACTTGTCCCATTCTCCTCTTACGTGGGGCTATTGTGTCACCTGATCTTTCTGCGAGGCGGGCATAATGTAATTTGCTGATCTCAATCCACTAGACTACGCTCTCTGGTCTACAAGTCCACCCACAATAGACCATATTACCATGGCTGTTTAGTCTGCACTAGTCAACTCTCAGTAAAATGCGAAAAAAAAACCCTCTTTGATGCTATAAGACTCCATAGGGATTTTGAACAAACTTATTCATTTTTTATTTTTAATAAATCTTGCAAAAGACACCAAGCTCTTACAGATGTTCATATATATTTAATAACATTCAGGCATGTTCATGAGTTATGTATGCAAGATTGGATTGTAGGGGTTTATAGAACATACAGGAATTCGTGTATAAAAGAAACTGGTGGAGCAGATGCTTGATGGCTACCTTGGGCTCTGTAAGTTTATGTCTCGTAGAATCATAGAGAAACACAGAGAGAGAGTTACACTTATAGAATTTTCCTAATCACCACCTGTCTAGGCACTGCACAGGTTCCTTAACGATCCAACAAATGTGCAGTGTTCAGACAAGTGATGAATAGGAGAAATCCTGCCTGGGGCATTCCTAATGATGAAGAGGACGGAGAGAAGGGACGGAGGGGCGTCGCAGGCCTAGGGCACGGCTACTCTAGGCCATGCCAATTTGACACAGGGCTGCCAGGACAGATCCTGATTTAAAAGGAGCTATCTGATGGTTCATGCGGTTTTGGGGGGCAGATTGTGGGTATCGAGTCACTTTAAAATACTGCGATCAGCCGACATGCACAATGTCAGCTGATCGTGGTCTTTCAACATGTTGAAACGCAACGATCAGATCAAGGACGGTCTGCTGCTTGTCACTCCGTGTAGCAGGAGTGATCTAAGGAACGTCCAGACGGCCCCTCCAGCTCCTCCACACTCATTGTCTGTGCATGTAATAGCACAAATAGCGAGCAGGGAACAAGGGGGAAGCGATCACTGACCTGAAAGGTCGATGCTCGTTTCCACCTTGTTATCCTGCTGTGTGGAATTACTAAAGGCCCTATTCCACAGAACAATTATCGTTCATAAACTCGCTCCAACGACTGCTCGTTAACGATCAGTAAACAATTTTTTTTTTAGCAAACGATAACACATAACGTGAACGATATATGTAGTGTAACGATTATTTTGCGGTCGTTACATGGTCATTTAAAACCTTCGCCGGGGTGATCATGACCACTTTTTTTAAACCTTTTTAAGAACGACTGAAAGATTTCTAATTTTACGAACCAATTAGCGAATTATCTTTCAAAGACCAACAACTTTTTTTTTGGCATGCTGAAAAACAATTTTGAACGACAGTATAACGATTTCACCTTTGTTGTTCGCTCGTTTACATCAATTCCACAAAGCGATTATCGTTAACGAGCGGTTGTTGGAGCGAGTTTATGAACGATAATCGTTCCGTGGAATAGGGCCTTAACTACATCTGCTGGAAGTTTGTTCGGAGCCCCTACTACTCTTTCACATTGCTTCTCATCCCATGGATGGTTAAAGACTGGTGAAGCTCCACTTGAGAAAAAGAAACCCCTGAATAGATTTAATAGAGTTTTTGGATCGATCATTATGGTCCGTTTACACGGCGCAATGATTCGCCCAATCGATTGTTTAACGATTTTGAAGCAACTATTTGTTTTTTAAAACGATCAGTGTTTAGACGAATAAATCTTTAGAAAAATTGTTTTTAAGATCACTTAAGCCCATCTCACACATAGGGTGAAGCTTTGAAAGACTGTTTTTACCAAAGGACCAACGGCGGTTTAAGAACACGTTGAAAGATCACAATGAGCGATTTCTTGTCCACTGCTTGATCTTTCGCTGTGTTCACACAGGCCGATTATCGCTCAAATGCGATTGTTTTTGTGAAAATTCGAACGATAATCGTTCCGTGTAAACGCAGCATTAGAATAGGCAATCAGTGTTTATCCAGGTTGCCTGGGATGACTGCTGATCAGCACAATAAATGAAACTGAGCAGATACAGCCGTCCATATAGACCAGGGATGGGGAACCTGTGGCCCTCCTGCTGTTGCAAAACTACAATTCCCATCATGTGCAGGCATGATAGGAATTGTAGTTTTGCAACAACTGGAGGGTCATAGGTTCCCCATCTCTGGTCTATGTGGATGAACAATAAAGAAACTGTTGCTCTTCATTATGCTGATTGACAGGGGCACAATGAACAACAGTGAGGATGCTATCAAATATAGATAACCTATCCTAAGGATCGATCATATATGTTATATCCAGCAAATCCAATATGGAGCTCCTGCTCTGTGCATTTATAGTTACAAAGGCCACATCCAGATCCCAGCTGGTTACAGAGATGGAGGCAGCCGTGGGTGGTTATTGACCCTGCCAGTTCCTGCCTGCTCCTCTATAAGCTTTGAATCAATCTGTTGCTTCCTACAGACTCCTCCATGGGATTTGCTCAGTTCTCATAGTGACACATCCCTGGGAATACCCGTGTACTCACTCCTTATTATTATGACTATAGGCATCATCTTGTTTCTCTACTATGACAGCAGAAATTTTACTAATATCATCAATGGCCATAAGAGAACCTGTACATGTAACTTTTAGTTTGTCTTGTGAAGCTCCTGCAGAATTCTCATTCTATCATATCTTCACATTGGATACATATATATGTCCATGTTATTCTCCACTTAAATGAAGATAAGGTCTAAAGCGATACATTATGTGAAATGGAACATATTTCAAACATTTCTATACATGTACTGTTTGAGACGTATAGATTTACTAATTTCTAATGTGCCTTTGTTTTGATAGCCTCTTGCCCTTGGTTACGACCCACCATTGGGCATCCACTAAGGAGGGTCACACATACCCTATCCCATGCATACTGTGGATAGGACATCTTTACTCCACATGGAAATACCCCATTAAAGCATTATTGTCATGTAAAAAAAACGTCAAAAAGTCCAAAAGGGATGGGCTCCCTTACTTACATTGGAGCCCATGATGTGCACTGATCGGCAGACTGTGGACTGTTCTTTTATTTTATTTATTAATTTTTTAATAAATATATAACTATGGATTTTAAAAGAATTGTTATAGTTTGCTAAAGCGGGGGGTTTACTATGCCCTTTCCACAACCCCAAAGTAGTAGAAGTTATGTACTACATTATGTACATGCATAACTCCTGCAGCTCCCCCGCAGGAAAGATAAAGGATTACATAAAGCCAATGGCAACATGCATGGATGTGTCGTGTTCTGAAGTACAGTGGTGCCTTGGATTACGAGCATAATTCGTGCCGCGATCGTGCTTGTAATCCAAATCCACTCTGAAACCAAAGCAAGTTTTTCCATAAGAAATCATCGATATGCAGACAATTGGTTCCACACCCCAAAAATAATGATTTTGTATTCTGAATAACAGGTAGAAAAGATGAAATAAACAACGAGAAACAGCAGAATATGTGATATTATAAGTTACTGTACAGTATAGCAATCAGCATGTGGAGTAATAATAGTAATAATGTATAGAGCATGAACCTGAAAAACAGCAGCAGTTTGTAAATACAGGATGGAGCTGCAGATCCCCATAATGCAGTAGCGTAGTACAACAGGCTAGAATAGAGAAGCAGGGCTGCTGTCAGAGGTCTGTGTGGTCACATGACAGCAGTGGGGAAGGTGGGGGGGTGTTCAGCACGGACCAATCAGGAAGTGAGAATCACAAAGCTCTGCAGGAGGACAGAGACAGAAACTTTATATACAGCAGTTTGAATGGCTGAGTGTGAGTGCAGGCACATTATAGCAGCAGTGTGTATAGCTGGGTGCGAGTGCAGGCACATTATAGCAGGAATGGAGAGGAAGGAAAACACAAGGGCTGACAGAGACTGCAGGAAGCATGAAGGAATAAGCAGGACATATGTGGGCACAGTATAGCAGCGCTCTCTGTCCGGGGAGAGAGGGGTTACAGCTATGAAAACTTTACCTCCACAGTCCTGTCCCCTGATGTAAGCCCCAGCCTGAAGTGAATCTGCTATGATTTGCTCTTCTTGCAAAACGCTCTCAATCCAAGTTAAACTAAGGTGCCACTGTACTAGAGTACTCTCCACTATGGCTAGTAACAGAGGGCCCTTGCAGTGAATCTCCTCTATTAACACAATATTCTAATAGAAATTCAGGGGAGAGGGACACAGGGCACTGGAGGGACACTGAGCGTCCCTCTGCCATCATCCTCTCCAGCAGCCACAGCCCGCACAGCTCTGGGAGTCGGGTTGTGACATCACCATGTTATCCAGGAAGTGACATCACCATTTTATCCAGTAAGTAGTAGTAAGTGCAGGAAAAAAGCACCTGTAGTCAAATGAGGGACATGTAAAAGACCGAAAAATGGCATATGGTCCTACCATTTGGATGTGTTTTATCAATTTAGAACAATCTTTTCCACTTGTTACAGACCTTACATGCTCTGCAAATCCTTTATGCATAGGTCAAATGGTCCTACCAATAAAATCCAATCCACAACGACATATACTACATACACCGTCCTGTATTAAAACGGTTAACCATCTGTTTATAGCCTCCTAGATGTACTAACCAAATATTTGTGGTGTCCCACCACTGGTGTTCTTTTCTCTAATGCATCTGTCACAAAAGCTTCTATCTCCAGGTTAAGTGGTGACAAATGGTACCTTACAGTTTTGCCACTAGATCAGTATCTTTTATATGTATTTCTATGTATGCACAGCTGAAGGTCCTAATTTTCTATATAACATGCACTGACCAATCTCTTTTCTTCTCTCTTATGCACACACTCATCCCCACCACAGGTTAGTTCTCTTTAGGCCCGTGTAGGAGGAGTTACTTGGTGAAGGAAGTACAGTCTCAGTGTTATCCAGATTCTTTTGGGAGAAAGACAGAGCAAGTGTCCCTGCTGTAGCCAAGCCAGGGCCTGGCTAATACCAGGACCCTTGCCCCCCAAAGAACAGTCTAGTCTAAGACACCAAAGTGTTCAGATGCAGTTAAAGACCAGCCTGTTTTCTACTATTATTTCTACTATATCTATTATGCAGTGCTAAGCACTTGAAGGGAGAAGAAGAACATCCTAACCCACTCCGAGAACACGTCGAAAAGGTGCAGGGCAGTATACTAATTACAAGAGGAACTAGCCTGGATAGGACAAAGCTACCAAGGAAGGTCTACGTATCCTATCCCGCAGTGAAGGTAACTGGGACACCCCCGAAAACTTAGCTTTGCCCAGATAATCACGGCTGGGGCTTGTATCAACCAATTAGGATGGATCACTCGACACTGTAGGGCAAAAGGTGGTCAGACATAGTCTAAACACAGGTACAAGTAAACTTCTCACTCTACGAGTACTTTAACCCCTTAGCGACCCATGACGTATCTGATACATCATGGCGCCGCGGGGGGTGTTCAGAGCGGGGTCCCTCCGGAACCCCGCTCTGAATGGCGCTGATCCCGGCTGACATGTGCAGACGTGCAGTGCCTCTATTAGCCGGCGCGGGTCCCGTTGCCGCGCCGGCTAATTAAGCCTCTAAGTGCAGCTGTCAAACCTGACAGCTGCACTTAAATGCTGTGCTGTCCCTGGTGTCTAGTGGGACTGATCTCCCCCCCAAGATGCGATCGCGGGGGGGAGATCCGTTCTTCTGCCCATGCCGGGCCTCAGCGTCGGAATGACGCTGATCCCGGCTCGGCAATAGATTGCTATGGCCTGCAGCAGGCCATAGCAATCTATGACCGATCTGATCGATCTTTGCTGTGTATATACACAGCATTGATCTCTATGAGAGATCAGTGCTGTTTATATACAAGTCCCCCAGGAGGACTTCTAGTTAAAGTAAAAATAAAAGTAAAAATGTTTTTTTATTAATAAAAAATCCCCTCCCCCATTAAAAGTCCAAATCACACCCCCTTTCCCATTTTATAAATATAAATAAATAAACAAATAAATAAACATATTTAGTATGGCCGCGCGCGTAATCGCCCAAAATAATAATTAATCCCATTCCTGATCTCGCACGGTAAATGGCGTAAGCGCAAAAAAATTCCAAAGTGCAAAATTGCGCATTTTTGGTCGCATCAAATCCAGAAAAAAATGTAATAAAAAGTGATCAAAAAGTCGCATATGCGCAATCAAGGTACCGATAGAAAGAACACATCATGGCGCAAAAAATGACACCTCACACAGCCCCATAGACCAAAAGCGTTATAAGTGTGGGAATAGAGCGATTTTAAGAAACATACATTTGTTAACAATGGTTTGAATTTTTTACAAGCCATCAGATACAAGAAAAGTTATACATGTTACATATCGTTGTAATCGTAACGACTTGAGGAACATGCATAACAAGTCAGTTTTACCATTGGGCGAACGGCGTAAATGCAAAACTCCCCGAAATCAAAACAAATTGCTTTTTTTTTTCAATTTGACAGCGCAAATGATTTTTTTCCAGTTTCACAGCATATGTTTTCCAGTTTTCGCAGCATAATAACAGGCAAATAATGCCTGTTATTGCAAAGTAAAATTGGTGTCGCAAAAAATAAAGGGCACATGTGGGTCTCTAGGTGAAAAAATGCAAGTGCTATGGACTTTTAAACATAAAAAGAAAAAGCAAAAGTGCAAAAACGAAAATTGGCTTTGACCTTAAGGGGTTAAAGTACCGGCAGAGTACCTTGCTACATTGGATTGGGACTCCCTCAACAAACTCTTTTAACGATCAGCCCAGGATATCACATCACACAACCCAAAGACACCCCACAGCCCCACACTTCTCCGTGTTTTTGACCAAACCCTCCTACTACCTTAGGCCTCATTTATACGTCTGCAACCACGGGCAATTTTAGGAACCATTCAAGTGAATGCAGCCATTCACGCGATCTGTGCTGCGACCCCCACCACGATCTGCACTAAGAAGAGTAGGCAAGTAGTTGTCTTCTGCGCTCCTGTCATCTCTGCTGCTGGGTAGGGGTGCACCCATGACACAATCCACACTAGGACATGTCCTATTTCTTTGTGGAACAGATCGCAGTGGAGGTTGCAGCACAGATCGTGTGAATGGCTGCATTCACTTGAATGGTAGCTAAAATTGCTGACCCGCAACCACAGAAAATTTTACGGGGCATGTGCATGATTCCTAAGATAGGAGGAGAGTTTGGTCAGAAACAGGAGACATGTGAAGTTCAAAAATACAGAGAATTTTGCTCATATTCCAACATAGCCCAAAGGGGAATTTCATACGTACAGTCATAAATAAAAAAAAACTGGCACATGATTAAAGAGGATGAAGTTCTCAGTCCGGTAGCTAGGAGGAGACCATTAGTCTAGTTAAGGAGATGTAAAAATCTTTGTGATTAGATTATAAGAGGATGTATGAGATCGGACAATAAGGAACGTAATTGGTTAGAGAGAAGCGTGCCAAAAGGTAATTTCAGATGTGGTTCTAGTAATTACTGTGGCCTTGAGAATATTCAGTAAGTACAGGAGGCTATAAACAGATAGATAATCATTTTATTACATGTAGTATATGCAGTAATACAGAGTTGTGGATTATATTAGTAGAATAATAGAACCTATGTATAAAGGATTTAAAGAACATGTAAGTAACAAGTAGAAAAAGTTGTTCTAAATTGATAAAACACTTGTGAACTGTACATAATGGTAACACCGACCATATGTGTTTTTTACATGTCCCTCATTTGACCACAGGTGGTGATCGCCATAAGGAACTATTGCCGAGACAAATGTATCTGAGGCATAGCTGGAGGCACTATGACCTTTGGCCTCAACAAACAAACACACTTTAATGCTCTTATATAAATGTTGTTGCAAGAACATACTGTAGAAAATAATAAACCACCAATACTTACCTATCTGTGCTTCCCCGGTGTCCTCCTACAGGTTTCCGGGTCCCCCGTTAAATGCTCCCACCACTACTTCCAAGACGGAATCGATTCTCTCAGTGATGACAGCCTGCTCAACCAATCATTGACTGAGATGGGACAGTGCCACAGCCAGTGATTGGCTGAGCAGGCTGTCATCACTGAGACAAGTCAGTGTAAAAGTAGAGGTGGGGGCATCCATGTTTTCCACGACTCCTTAGGGCTGCATCCAACTTTTTCAGCTACTGGTAATCAAATGCCACAAGCTTGGGTTCGGACAAGCCCAAACGTGCTTGATGTTTGTTCATCTCTAGTAATGTGATGTATATATAAGAAGGCGTTACGAAGAATTGACATAGGGCTGAGAAGAAGCGCAATGTGCAGCGCGAAGCGTCCTGATCTTGCTCTTGCACCCCTGGTCGGTCGTGCTCCAGTTACAGTAATGAAATAATAAAGGCATAGGCTCCCTTTACAGTGACTTGTTTGTAATTTTCCTAACATTGTGAATTACTATGTTCCAGATGGCCAATGTATCTGTTCACTGCCACAAACTGTGCTGTAAATGTGCCTGCGCTAAGCTGTAATCTGCTCTCTCCAAACAAGAAAAAAGTACACAATGAATGCAATCAGGAAGAAAGTATGGTGAGGAGGAGACATGTTATGAAACGGCATTTCACCCGAAATTTAAGAAATCCCCTGTAATCTTCCTTATTTTAGGCAAGTTATATCTATTTCTGGAAAGGCTGAGTCACAACTTATAAGTCACTACATATATATATATATATATATACACACACTCACCGGCCACTTTATTAGGTACACCTGTCCAACTGCACGTTACCACTTAATTTCTAATCAGCCAATCACATGGCGGCAACTCAGTGCATTTAGGCATGTAGACATGGTCAAGACAATCTCCTGCAGTTCAAACCGAGCATCAGTATGGGGAAGAAAGGTGATTTGGTGCCTTTGAACGTGGCATGGTTGTTGGTGCCAGAAGGGCTGGTCTGAGTATTTCAGAAACTGCTGATCTACTGGGATTTTCACGCACAACCATCTCTAGGGTTTACAGAGAATGGTCCGAAAAAGAAAAAACATCCAGTGAGCGGCAGTTCTGTGGGCGGAAATGCCTTGTTGATGCCAGAGGTCACAGGAGAATGGGCAGACTGGTTCGAGCTGATAGAAAGGCAACAGTGACTCAAATAGCCAACCGTTACAACCAAGGTAGGCAGAAGAGCATCTCTGAACACACAGTACGTCCAACTTTGAGGCAGATGGGCTACAGCAGCAGAAGACCACCCGTTACTAGCATGGTGTACCTAATAAAGTTTCCTTGCAAACTGTGGTCCCAGCTGCCTTCAGGTCATTTGCTAACTCCTGCCGAGTGGTTGCAGGACGATTTCTGACTGTTCTCAGCATCATTGCCACCCCACGAGGCGAAATCTTCTTTGGAGCACCGGGCCGAGGTCTGTTGATTGTCATGTTATACTCTTTAAACTTTCTGATAATTGCACCAATAGTTGTTACTTTCACATCCAACACCTTACTAATCTTTTTGTAGCCCATTCCAGCTTTGTGAAGGTCAACAATTCTGACTCTGAGGTCCTGTTACAGCTCTTTGGTTTTACCCATGTTGGAGACTTGAAATCTGTGTGATCTGTCTGATTCTGTGGACAGTTGTTTTTCACACAAGTGATTAGTGAGAACAGGTGGCTTCAGGTCAGGTAACAAGTTGATTGGGAGTGTCTAACTGGTCTGTAAAAGCCAGAACTGCTAATGAATACTAAGGGATCAAATATTTATTTCACTCCATGAAATACAAATCAATTAATATATATTCCTTAGATTTATTTTCTGGATTTTCTTTTTAATATTCTGTCTCTCCATGTAAGAATACATCTACCATTAAAAGTATAGAATGATCATGTCTTTATTAGTGGGCAAACAAAGAAAATCAGCAAGGGATCAAATACTTCTTGGACTCACTGTATATATATATATATATATATATATACACACAGTGCTGGCCAAAAGTATTGGCACCCTTGCAATTCTGTCAGATAATACTCAATAATACTCATTTTCTTCCACAAAATGATTGCAATCACAAATGCCTTGGTAATAATCTCTTCATTTATTTTGCTTGCCATGAAAAAAAACACAAAAGAGAATGAAAAAAAAAGTAAAATCATTGTCATTTTACACAAAACTCCAAAAATGGAACCCTCAGCCTAATACTTGGTAGCACAACCTTTAGACAAAATAACTGCGAACAACCACTTCTGGTAACCATCAATGAGTTTCTTACAATGCTCTGCTGGAATTTTAGACCATTCTTCTTTGGCAAATTGCTCCAGGTCCCTGAGATTTGAAGCGTGCCTTCTCCAAACGGCCATTGTGAGATCTCTCCACAGGTGTTCTATGGGATTCAGGTCTGGACTCTTTAGAAGTCTCCAGTGCTTTCTCTCAAACCATTTTCTAGTGCTTTTTGAAGTGTGTTTTGGGTCATTGTCCTGCTGGAAGACCCATGACCTCGGAGGGTGACCCAGCTTTCTCACACTGGGCCCTACATTATGCTGCAAAATTTGTTGGTAGTCTTCAGACTTTATAATGCCATGCACACGGTCAAGGAGTCCAGTGCCAGAGGCAGCAAAGCAACCCCAAAACATCAAGGAACCTCCACCATGTTTGACTGTAGGTACTGTGTTCTTTTCTTTGAAGGCCTCTTTTTTTTCCCCTTGTAAACTCTATATTAATGCCTTTTCCCAAAAAGCTCTACTTTTGTCTCATCTGACCAGAGAACATTCTTCCAAAAAGTTTTTGGCTTTCTCAGGTAAGTTTTGGCAAACTCCAGTCTGGCTTTTTTATGTCTCTGGGTCAGAAGTGGGGTCTTCCTGGGTATCCTAACATACAGTCCCTTTTTATTCAGACGGTGACGGATAGTACGGGGTGACACTGTTGTACCCTCGGATTGCAGGGCAGCTAGAACTTGTTTGGATGTTGGTCGAGGTTCTTTAGCCACCATCCGCACAATCTGTCGTTAAAATCTCTCGTCAATTTTTCTTTTCCGTCCACATCTAGAAAGGGTAGCCAGTGCCATGGGCTTTAAACCTCTTGATGACACTGCGCACGGTAGACACATGAACATTCAGGTCTTTGGAGATGGACTTGTAGCCTTGAGATTGCTCATGCTTCCTCACAATTTGGCTTCTCAAGTCCTCAGCCAGTTCTTTGGTCTTCTTTCTTTTCTCCACGCTCAATGTGGTCACACAAGGACACAGGACAGAGGCTGAGTTAACGTTAATCCATTTCAACTGGCTGCAAGTGTGATTTAGTTACTGCCACCACCTGTTATGTGCCACAGGTAATTAGGTAATTAGAGAAGCATCACATGATTTCTCTAAGGGTGCCAATACTTTTTTCCACCCCCTTTCTTATGTTTGGTGTGGAATTATATCCAATTTGGCTTTTTGACAATTCTTTTTGTGGTTTTCCATTGAAGACAAATTAAATGAAGATATAAATACCAAAGAATTTGTGATTGCAATGATTTTCTGGAAGAAATTGAGTATTATCTGACAGAATTGTAGGGGTATACAATCACTAGGGGTTGGCGAATAATGTTCTCAGTGTTGTGAATGGGACATTTGTAATTGCACTGATACATCTGCAGCATTTATACATACATTTGGGTACATTTCAGGGGTCTGGGAAAGCTGGGTGGTAACCCCAGTGATAAACATTTTTGGATAAGATTTTTTATATATTTTTCTATATATTTTCCAAGCTAGTTTGTATTTTCTTGCAATGTGTTTTTCGTCCGGGTACTTAAGCTTCCTTCCAAAATAAGTTGACCGGCTTGGTATAAACTTTCTCCCGCTGTCAGGTATGCCTCATGCTGACCACAAGCAGAAAGTGTAATGCAGGGCACTGTAAGGAGGTCAGGGCAGGATTTCAGTACAGATGCCCAGTGGGGGAATAAGGAAGGCATGCCTTTCCCACCCTTCTTCAGCTACTTGAACATCATTTGAAAAACGAGGCTACAGAATGGAAAACCCCTTTAACGGGGTGCTCCAGCAAAAAAAAAAAAAAAAATTAGAATATTTCAAATCAATTGGTTTCAGAACGGTATATAGATGTGTAAATTACTTCTATCTAAAAATCTCCAGTCTTCCAGTACTTCAGCTGCTGTATGTCCTGCAGGAAGTGGGAAGTGGTGTATTCTCTCTGGTCTGACACAGTGCTCTCTGCTGCCACCTCTGTCCCATTAGCAAATACTCATAGAAAACATTTTCTTGTCTGGACAGTTTCTGTCTCCAATGGAGGTGGCAGCAGAGAGCACTGTGTCAGACTGCAAAGAATACACAACTTCCTGTAGGACATAAAGCAGCTGATAAGTATGGGAAGGCTTAAGATTTTTAAATAGAAGTAAATTACAAATCTATATAACTTTCTGAAACCAGTTGAATTGAAAGAAAAAAAAAATCACCGCTTTAAGTTTCACTAGGGATAACATTGATAATATAACTAGGTTACATTGCTTATACATCCCATAAGACCCATACATCTTCATGGTAACAGACAACAAACAAACCCTGTGTAGTCTTATTTATTAGTTGTACTTGCTTCCATTAGTTTCCAGGTTTAACATACCTCAGTGATGTGCTAACAAACATTCAGGTGAAGTAGGGGCAGATAAGATTGGGTGCAGAATTAGGGCCCTATTCCACGGTCCGAGCAACGATGTAAACGAGCGCCGATCTGCCCCGACAATCGTTAACCGAGGGCTGCAGGGACATCGTTACCGATGTCCTTGCAGCCCTTGCACCGTACATTACCTGTCCGGGCTTCTCATCCGATCTGTCTTCCTTTCCGGGTCCTGCGGCGTAGCATCAGCTTCGGTGCGGCCAGACAGCTCAACCAATCACTGGCTGCGGCGGCCCTGGCCAGTGATTGGCTGAGCGGTCTGACAGCTCAGTTAGGCCGCTCCGGAGCTGCTGCTGCGAGCGGGACCCAGGGAGGAAGATGGAGTGCAGGAGAAGCCCAGACAGGTAATGTATGATGCTTCTCAAATCGTCGGTCGCCCGCCGCGCACCATTATTCCACCATAATGATGCGCAGTGGGGGACCGATGATTTTAGGTCTGGCACTAAATAAACGATCAGCCGAAGACACGATCATTGGCTAATCGTTTTCTCTATTCCACCGAGCGATAATCGTCCGAATTGGGCTGATTCGGCCGATTATCGCTCCCGTGGAATAGGCCCTATATAGCCTATTACCATGAAGATACATAGATCTGCATAACATGTGTAGAAACAAAAGCAGGATTTTTATTATTACAAGATGCATTAAGACAATGCGAGAACTCCAGTGACATTTTTATTTCTTTCAAATCAACTGGTGGCAGAAAGTTATATAGATTCGTAATTTATTTTAATTTAAAAATCTCTAGTCTTCCAGTGATCAGCTGCTGAATATCCTGCAGGAAGTGGTGTATTCTTTCCAGTCTGACACGGTGCTCTCTGCTGCCACCTCTGTCCATGGCAGGAACTGCCCAGAGCGATAGCAAATCCCCATAGTAAACCTCTACTTCTCTGGACAGTTCCTGGCATTGACAGAGGAGGCAGCAGAGAACACTGTCATACAGGAAAGAATACACAACTTTCTGCAGGACATACAGCAGCTGGTAAATACTGGAAGACTGTAAATTTTTAAATAGAAGTAAATTACAAATCTATATAACTTTCTGTCACCAGTTGATTTGAAAGAAAAAAAAAACGCCGGAGGAGAGGCTGCCCTGCAGTTCCTAGCACATTGGTTGAACATGAGCACTGGTGTGTAGGGTAAAACGGGACCCCACCTGTTCACCCCCTGGAGGGCAGATGTTTACAATCACAATATTAAGGCATATCCTTGTGTTATGTCATAATGCAAAAAATGGGAATAGCCCTTGCCAGAGATGGTTTTGAAACTCCTATGTCTGCTATAAGGGCCATAGATTGAAACAAGTAATTCCATAGCTCCCACCTTTTTGGACAACAAACAAGGGACACTTATGGTTCATTGAATTTTAAAATGCATTTGTATATGCCTGAATACTTTTATAGTTGAATCTCATCACACAAATCATTCGAAAACTTGGGTCAAAAGTGGGGACTGTCCCTCCAAACAATGGGGACAATTGTGAGCTATTAGAGTCTAGCTTTCTAAAGAAAGGAAGACGCCGATTGCAACTCAAGCCATATATTTAATCAGTATGATTCTAGATGGGAACAGGAGGTGACATGTCCCACCAGAGTTCTCTGTATGATTAATCTTCATCTTTAAGAACATTAACTTCTCACAAATGTTCCTTTATCTGGAGCCATATTTCTTAGCCAGCTTAGCCCTCCGTCTTCCTCCTCCAAAGGAAGGCTCCAGTGCAGTATGGACATACAATGATATATAGGCTTCCAAGCTATACCCTAGATGATTTACGGCCCATTTAAAAGGACCACAAAGTGATTTATACCCAGGAGATCTCTTATACCCAGGACTTCTATGTTTACCTATATAGTTATAGGAGGCACAATACAATAAGCAATGCACACACAGGGTCCTGACTGCAAGCTACAGATCACTTTTAATCCTTTATCTATCATTCTTTTAAAAGAAAAAATTAAAGGGTTCAACTTGACTTTAGAATTGTCAATGTTATAAATTATTATTAATGAAATTATCCAGAATTCCATCATACTTTTTGTTACCATTCTTTACACATTGCTGCTGTCATGTAATGGGATTCTGTCCCGGCCATGTGATGGACACGCGTGTGCACTGTGCAATACAGAGTTGTATGTCCATCACAAGTCCAGGACAGATCTACAACACTGGAGGTAAGTAAGGAAGGTGATTGACATGGAAAGTATATGAAATTTTATGACTTTCTATAACAAATAACATTTATCGACAGAAACCAGAATAGCTCTTTAAGACATTGTAACTTATTATTTGCTCTGTTTATAACCTCATGAGTTATATGGACCATGGGCATCCATTGATATTATACTTTGTTCTCAGAGTTCTTCTTAAATATATTTTTGGAAGTATCATGTTAAAACTGAACAATGCCGTTGGCTTTTTATTCTACATTCAGCATAAAAGTCCTATGTAACGATAGGCCACTATTCCCCAATAGAGGCTAAGTGTCGGGTCAGTATACCTTAGCATATCAGGTCGGTATACCTGAGCATATCGGGTCGGTATAAGTTAGCATATCGGGTCGGTATAAGTTAGCATATCGGGTCGGTATACCTGAGCATATCGGGTCGGTATAAGTTAAGATATCAGGTAGGTATACCTGAGCATATCGGTTCGGTATAAGTTAGCATATCGGCTCGGTATACCTGAGCATATGGGGTCGGTATAAGTTAGCATATCGGCTCGGTATAAGGTAGCATATCGGGTTGGTATACCTGAGCATATCGGGTCGGTATAAGTTAGCATATCGGGTCGGTATAAGTTAGCATATCGGGTCGGTATACCTGAGCATATCGGGTCGGTATAAGTTAAGATATCAGGTAGGTATACCTGAGCATATTGGGTCGGTATAAGTTAGCATATCGGCTCGGTATACCTGAGCATATGGGGTCGGTATAAGTTAGCATATCAGGTCGGTATAAGTTAGCATATCGGGTCGGTATACCTGAGCATATCGGGTCGGTATACCTGAGCATATCGGGTCGGTATACTTTAGCATATCGGGTCGGTATACCCTAGCATATCAGTTTGGTATACCCTAGCATATCGGGTTGGTATACCTTAGCATATCGGGTTGGTATACCTTAGCATATAGAGTTGGTATACCTTAGCATATCGGGTCGGTATACCTTAGCATATCGGGTCGGTATACCTGAGCATATCGGGTTGGTATAAGTTAGCATATCAGGTCGGTATACCCGAGCATATCAGGTGGGTATACTTTAGTATATATTTTTTTACTTTATAGTAAATTGCAGCAGGATGTGCTTACCGATACAGCGGGCCACTGCAAAATAATTTTTTTAACATTGTGTCTAATGGCCGATCCACAGTATATGACTGTAGTGAATGCTCCTTGCGTATACTATACCAATACTAACATCAACACAATAGCTGCACCGTCCATTGTATATAATTTCCACTAAGCACCTAAAACAATGAATGACTATCACACTGTCCCAAGTAATAAAAAGTTTAGTCGTCCAGAGATAAAATATGACATAAGACCCCCTAGCAGTCAAAGGCAACATAAACCAATGCCGGACCCCTATGACAGAGAAGGCATTAGTGAAAGAGGACGGGAGACGGGATGGACGTAGATGTTAGAGGATTCCGTTCACTGCAATATCCCATTACCTTGGCTTGTTGGCACCCAACCCCATATATATATACAGAATACAAGTGCCGGTCCACATTGTATATCATGTAGAGAAGGACGTAACAAAGTGTCAGACACAGAGAGTCACTTACGTGTCACTTACAGGAGAGTATCAGCATGTAGGTACGAGGTGTCCTGAGAGGATGGTGAGAAGCAGCAGAGAAAGAAGGAGGAGAGACCTGTGAGATGTCTGCACACTTGCTGTATGACTTCACTCTCTCGCTCTTCTCCCCCACCCCTTTATCTTTGCTCTCACTCTTTACCCCTCCACTGGCCCTTTATTCGCCTATGGTGCCGGTATAGTTCCCTCATGCTTTCGTCCACATCTCCATGGGTCTCTTGCTCGGCTCCTCTACCTATAGAATCTCTCTCCTCCTAGTCTTGGCACTTTTCCCTTTCACCTCTTCTCTTCTTTAGCCCCGTCGCTCCCTTTCGTGCAATTGCATTGCGGTATCTAGGGGTGGTCAGGCTGAGATGGGTGCTAGGATTGGAAGGGGTGCAGACCCCATCGGCCCACTCCCGCCCCCCAGGAGATTTGGTTTACTAGAGGAAATCTCACAGCTTCTGCGGGAGAAATGAAGAGATCTCAGCAGACGGACAGACTCATTATGGGAAATCAGCTGCTGTTGCTAGGAAACCAAATTCTTTTTTATCTGGAATCTGCCAGCAACAGAAAACAAATTATTCCGAATCCTTCTCCCACCCCGCAGCCCAGCACCTTCTGCCGATCCTGGGCATGCACCCACCGAGCTGCTCTTCCACCCTCTGCTCCCCTGATGCATACATTACCCTGTCACATCTGCTATTCCTGCTCCCACATTACCAGGTCTCTAGCATCTCAGCTATTTCTGGTCACTCACTTGGATATTAATGAAATCCATGGTATTCCTGTGCACTCACCGGAGCGGAATTCTTCATGCATTAAATACACACGGAGTACTGACTGCAGATAAAGGCCAAGCTGGCCGGGTAGCGGCACTATTCAGCTCCCAGCTTTATATAACACCTTGCCAGATGAGTCCCGTGCAGAAAACCTGGCTACTTCTTCATCTATCAGTCTCCTGGTAGTAGTTTATCATATGTCCCATCCATTCCCAGCCTGCACCTGGTCAGGTACCTGGAGGTTGCCCAATGAACGAAGCTCGGGAGAGTACTAGACATGTGCATAAACTCTAACCTGTGCTAAGTTATAGTCAGAGCTGCACTCACAATTCTGCAGGCTTCACATGTGAAATCTAAATATCTTCAGACTCTTTTACATCCGCCTGACACTGATGATATAATGTATCCAATTACGAGACACCAGTTCTAAAAAAAATAAAAATAAAAGCACTTGAAGGGGTTCTCCAGAGAATGACATTTGTTTTGGTTTCAGAAAGTTATATAGATTTGTAATTTACTTCTATTTAAAAAAAATCTCCAGTCTTCCAGTACTTATCAGCTGCTGGATGTCCTGCAGGAAGTCGTGTATTCTTTCCAATCTGACACAGTGCTCTCTGCTGCCACCTCTGTCCATGACAGGAACTGTCCAGAGCAGGAGCAAATCCCCATAGAAAACCTCTCCTGCTCCAGACACTTCCTGACATGGACAGAGGTGGCAGCAGAGAGCACTGTGTCAGACTGGAAAGAATACACAACTTCCTGTAGCTCATACTGCGCTGTCCAATACAATACAATAAGTACTGGAAGACTTGAGTTTCTTGCAGAACTCCTCTACAGTATAATTTGATGCAGGGATGAATGGTCATAAGAGTAACAAAGTCCAAGCAAACAGACTGCTGGGATCAGGGGGACCGTCTAGCCCTGTATGTATGAACAGTGCCATAGAAAGTGGAGAAAGGTACCACAAACAGTTATACATTTGGGACGGACATCTTGGTGAGTGGGATATTATGTGGCCACTCTGTAGTTATATGGGTCTCGGCATGCATGTTTACCATCACTGATCCCAGGCCCTGATCAGGCAGAGGGCAGGGAAGCACAGCAGAAAGGCCCAAGGACAGTGCAGACCCTTGGCCACGCCTCTTTGACACATAAATGCCATGTAAAACAGAGTTGTTGTTTTTTAAGAAATAGGGGGAGATTTATCAAACATGGTGTAAAGTTAAACTGGCTCAGTTGCCCCTAGCAACCAATCAGATTCCACCTTTCATTCCTCACAGACTCTTTGGTAAATGAAAGGCGGAAGCTTATTGGTTGCTAGGGGCAACTGAGCCAGTTTCACTTTACACCATGTTTGATAAATCTTCCCCTTAGTCACAGTAAAGGCACTTGGTGTGTTTTTTTTTTTTTTTTTTTTTTTTTTTTAGAGTTCTGTGACATTGTTGAAGGGTTTGTAGTGGTTTTTTTTTTTCTGTTGACTTTCACTTTAAGGGGTTTCACAAATTTGCACTTTTATGAGCCAAACCCAGCATTGGGTCTAGAAGAAAGAGATGCATGTCCTATTTATTTTTCAACAATGCTTTCCATTCTCAAACCATGTCACTTTAATCGCTACAGCATGCCAATAAGCTGTGTCCTTCCGATCTGACACTGATTCAGCTCTGCCACGTCAGACATGGTTCTTCAACATACCCCATAACCAGAAGTCATACAGGGTGAGATCTGGTCAGTGAAGAGGCCAAGCTGATGGCTGATGATCCATGCATCTGTGATATCATGAGTTTATGCCAATAGTTTATGACATTACTACTATTGTGCCACCTACTGGCGACTTTTTGAACCAAATTTTCCTTTACTTAGCTAGTACCCCCGCTAGTTCTGAGAACAGGGACTCAATTGTCCCTGCAATGAATGGAACCCCTACTGCACCTGGGATCCATACATTCTCTGTGGGGCCACCTAAAGCTTCTAAGTGCTGAACAAGCAACATGGCGACTTTTCATGGTTCAATTCTAACCTAGGATAACATCTGCATATAGATTGTGTGTGAGTGATGACAAGCTCTGTACAGCACCATGGACTATGTTGCTGCTATATGAATAAAGGAATGAATTATGATTTTCTAAAAAAAAAAAAAAAAAAAAAATTAATGTAGTCTTGTGGGGCATGGAACTAGAAGAGAAATGGATAGCTATCTGACCGTGCATTCATTACATGTGTGAAGGGGTGAGGTGTAGAGACATAGATACTATGCATTGTTAAAGGGATTTACTCGGGATTGTTGGGAAAGGTCAGGGGGCAATATACTGAATTGTTGTCTGTCTGAAAAGCTGAATATCAAGGACCCAGGGTGGTGGGGCACATTCTGAAACCCCCTACCCCGGACAACAAGACAGCTTATCCCTCTCCTAGAAAACAGCATTTTGTCTAGCAAAAGTAGAGCGCATGTGGGAGGGTTCAGACCTGCAGACTGTAATATTTATCAGTTTAAATAATAGTTTACGGGTATTGTCCATATTGATGACTAGAGATGAGCCAACTTCGAGCGTGCAACATTTGACTAGCGATGGCTGAAGAAGTTGGATGCAGCCCTAGGGAGTCCTGGAAACATGGATACAGCCTATGGTTTATGGAGGTATCCATGTTTTCCAGGCAGCCTTAGGGCTGCATCCAACTTCTTTAGCCACTGGTAATTAGATGCTGCAGTATCAAATGCACTACTGAGTATAACCCTAGCATGGCCAGAACCTGATGCCGTTCAGTCTTGTATTGTGCGGTGTCACATATACCATGCGCTGTCTTTGGAGCTCTTTGTTGTACAGTGGTTTAAGAGTAACTTGGATTGAGAGCGCTTTGCAAAAAGAGCTCACAGTTTTTCAAAATTGTAACTTGGTTTAAGAGCATTGTTTCAGTTTAAGAGCTCCCTGTACTGAGTGGGAGGGGGAGTGGGGGAGGGGCATGGCCTGCATAGTTTGGTCTGTGCGCGACTGTGCAGGTAATCTCTCCATAGCTGTAACCCCTCTTTATCCTGGGCAGAGAGTGCTTCATTTATGTGCCCACATCAGCCCTGCACTTACACTCATCTATACACACTGCTATAATGTGCCTGCTCTTACACTCAGCTATACACAGTGCTGCTACAATGTGCCTGCACTCACACTCCGCCATTCACACTGCTGTATAGAAAAGTTTCTGTCACTATCCTCCTGCACAGCTCTGTGATTCTCACTTCCTGATTGGTCCATACTGAACACTCTTGTTCCCCATTGCTGTCATGTGACCACACAGACCTCTTACAGCATTCCTGCTTCTCTATTCTAGCCTGTTGTATTACGCTACTGCATTATGGGGATCTGCAGCTCCATCCTGTATCTACAAACTGCTGCTGTTTTTTCTGCTTTGTGCACATAGTATATATTATACACCACATGCTGATTGCTATACTGTACAGTAACTTACAGTAATATAACATATTTGCTGTTTTTAAATGTTTGTTTCATTTGATTTACATGTTTTTCAGGATGGGGTGTGGAACCAATTGTCAGCATTTCAATGATTTCTTATGGGAAAATATGCTTTGATATAAGAGTGATTTGGATTACAAGCACGGTCCAGGAACAAATTTTATATATGCTCGTAATCCAAGGCACAATTGTACTCAGTTTCTTTGTTTCGTGATCATAAAAAAAATCATAGCTGTATTTCTTATAAGACTCTGTACTATTATTAGCTGTTATTATACAGATATACGCTGCCATCACTGAAGGCCCCTGAATCCTATAAGCAAGCCATTGCCGACCTTCTTGTATGAGCGCACTATGCTCACCAATGTATCCAGCAGCGTCTATATGGCCCTCTTGTGTATGATTCCTGCACTGTGCTACCTTATTCCTGCAATGTGTTTCTATAGTAATCTTATTCTTGCTTCAAACTGCCGCCTTAAAATCTTGGAAAAAAGCCAATAAAAATGTCATAGTGGGTTTTTTTGTTTTTTTTTTGCAAAAATGCCAGATGTTAGCTGAAAGTCAATGTACGTTTATGATCTGCCTAAAGACCCTATTACACTAAATGGTTATCGTCCATATTTGGCCAATTATCGGCCAATATGGCTGATAATCGATTTGTGCAATAGATCAGGCAACGATCAGCTGACGCGCTGCCGTTTCTCCGTGCAATAGAAACACCGCACTTACGTGTGTAAGCACTGGCAGTGAGTGGGGATCGAGAAGCAAGCAATCGTTGACCTGTGGTCCAGCAACTAGGTTATGTGATGGCAGAGGAAAGAAAAAGTTCAGCTCACAAAAACGCCTCAATCATAAAAAAAGAACATTCACACAAAAAGTCAAAAACACAAGAAAAAATTTGAATGCATGGAAAGAGACGCATTGGCCGTTGTTTTTTTTACTATGTTACTATAGTAATCTTGTACCTTTGCCATGATGTCACTGGACTACTGCAGTCTATGCCTGCATTATGTTACTACAGTAATATTATATCCTGTACCCGTGATGTCGCTGGACTACTGGAGTACTGTCAAATATTTTTATGTTTAACTTGTTCAAAAACCTCTGGGGTCTTATTGCATTTGCCCCATGATGTACCTGTTATCATCCGCCTTAGGCTATTTTACACTTCTGTATGTGCTAGGAAAGCTCCGGACATATACATCTAACATTTCCATAGGCCCTGTTCACCCAACAGAGGTAAAAAAAAAAAAAAAGAGTGTCCCCTTTAAAACTCTCTCTCTCTCTCTCTCTCTCTATATATATATATGTATACATGTATATACATATATATGTGTATATATATTTACATTGGGAGCCTATGGCTGTTGGATGCCACTTTATACCTATACACTGCATTGTACAAAGCAAAATGCAATGTGATTAAAAATAAAATCCTTACAAATGGTTTATTGTAATGTAATTGTAACTTTTCTGCTGAACCTGATCTAAATAAGGGGAGGGTAACTGTTTCAAGGTAAGGCTAGGTTATGATATATTGCTTTATGGGAAGGGGGGATACTGCAGAAGAGGAATGTAACCGTATGCCAGATATATATTTTTTTCTAGTGCTGAAGTAAAGCACAGACCATGCAAATGTATGCTAAAATAAAGTCTATACTCTTAACATTTTGTGCATTCGAACTATACATGCATAGTGTACTGTATACGACATACACTTGAACACATGATGGACGGAATAAACTAAGTGTCGTGTAAACAATACATTAGTATTGGCCATACGATTTAGAAACTTTAGATGGAAGCTGATGATTTCATGGATAAAGTATGTGAAAAGCTAAGCAGCAGATTTAGGTAGCCAGTGAGGTAATGTGTATGTATAGGGTAATGCACACTGGAAACAGTCAATTGTGACCTTTGTTAGAACAATTAGCCTTCATATTGTCCCTTAAAGGAATATTAAAGAGAATCCTTCTGCTCTCCTGTCTGTATAACAATTTTAGAGCATCTTACTGTTCTGCATTGTGCCTTTTCCCAGAATTTTATTAAGAAATTGACAACTGGGTGTTACCATTCCTCCTTGTCAAAGGGGTGTGTCTTAAACTGTAAGCTCTGACTGGATAGTGCCATAGTGTGCAGGGACACATGCCCAACAGAAAAGATCTTGTTGCTAATTTATTCATAAATGTCTAGTTGTAATAACAGAGAAACAGCACAACACAGAGCTTTAGGCTGCCTTTACACTGCCTCTTTTTTTTTGTCAGAAATGCAAATTAAAACGCCATGGCCAGATGTTAGCTGGGAGTCAATGGCTTTTTATGATCTGCCTTGCACACATGGCATTTTTCTTTGTGTTTTTTTTCCTCCTTTCTACCGTTTTTGAGGCTCTGTGGCAGTTTAACAAAAACGCAGCATGCTGAGGGTTGGGCATTTTTTCGGCAAACTGCAGCGCTTTTCTCCCATAGACTTCAATGGAAATCACCAGCTTCACAAAAATATGCCATAGCTTATGCATATGGTGTTTTTTAGGGGGAATCCTGAGCGTTTATTTCATAAATTGTTAATAAAAAAAAAACAACAACACATAGGGCTCCCCCTATTTCCATAACCAGCTGTGTTAAAAAACCAAACAGCAGCAGCCTAGTAGTACCAGGGTGGGAAGGGCTATTTTTTAGGCCCTCCCCAGCCTAATAATACTAGCCTGCTACCGCCCAGTCCAGGAGCGTCAAATTTGATGCACCGGGACTACTGGTACCCGGCTCTTCACAGTACCCCTGGTGGCATTGGGTACTGTGGTAATATTAGTAAGTCTGAAAGTAAAGATAAATAAAACACAACACAATAGAGAAAAGTATTTTATTTAAAAAAGAACACCCCCCACACCCCTTGTTGACCATTTTACAAAAAAAAAAAAAATTGAAAAAAGCTGGTCATCAACGTAGTCCATCGAACCCGACGTAATCCACAGGATACTGATATCTGAAAAACAAAAGGGGAAAAACACCAAAAGGAAGGCCAGGAGAAGAACACCCTGCTTACAGTCTGGCACACAAGAGGTTAAGTATGTCACCAGACATATTATTTCATGGGGAATGCTAAATAAGCCTGGAGAGCCGTTAGGTTCTCATATATATTTGTAGAGTTCAATTCAATCTATAGCTACAGGACCTGCCTGTAATGCTGCTAGACAAGACTCACTGGTGGCAGCGCCGTCCTGTCCACTTCTCTGGTGTACTTCATGCTAGTCCTAAGGGGTTGCTTGTGTGTTCTGGTATCTTCATCCTCCTTCTGCCTTAATGACAACACTGGCCACTAGGGTGCACAGGCGGCAAACTGCTCTGAATTTATAGAGGCAGCTTGTCTCCACCTGCTACTGCCGTCTGCCAGTCCAGAGCCATCTGTATCTATTTAAACTAGCTCTTCCTGCTCCTCCCTGCCTGAGTGTTGTTGGATTATATCATCCCAAGCCAAGTTGTATCCTGCCTGTTCTTCCGATTATGCTTTCTGCCTAACCCTTGCCTGTACTGCCTGCCTTTTCCGTTGCTGACTTGGATTGCCTGACCTGCCTCTGAAGACACCTGCCCTAATCCTTGGCCTGTCTGACTACCAGATACCGCTCTGACTCTCCTGTTTACCACGAATACTCGGCCTGATCCCATATGCCTAGCACTGACTTTTGGGAAAAAGCTGTTGCTCACACCAGGACCACACTTGTGGAGTGACCTGGTGTCCTAAAGCCGCAGAAGTCCAGCGTACGCATCCTGGAGTGGGATGGGGGTGAAGACCTAGAGGGCACTTACCCCCTGGTGTGGCCCAAAGCCAAACAGGTTGAGTAGAAGAGCGGGTCCATACGTGTAGTGTTACACTGCCATCACTTTCTGGCCTGGAGAGGTACTTCATCTGGAGCGTACATTCATCTTTAATATATTACATGACATAGATATATATTGTTAATACTGCACGTGTATATTTATAGCCATATGTCTATGGCTCGTAAAACAGGGTCACTTCTGTTTGTTGGAATTCTGTTCCGTAGTTGGGCCATAGAATTCATCAATGCTATCAATCTGGCAATATGTTACTGTCATGTTTATAAATACGTGAGAGATGACTGCTATTGGCCTGCCAACGTGCCAGTGTATGCCATGTGCAGCCGAAGCAGGCATTGCCAGTAGAGCAGTCCAAGAGATCTTGCACATGGCAGTCATTTATGGCGGAATAGCATTGTTCTTTTCATACTGAAGCTCAGGACGGGTGAGGTTTTACAGCAGTAGTAATATAGCCGTGTGTGGGGTGTCACACTTTTTATGGCTTCTTCAGATAGCATTTTATGGCCATAATATGTATGCTGAACGTAACACTGAATGGGGTTGGAGGAAGTGGTCAGACTAGCGTATTCTGCTATTACCCATTCAGTCCTGCCCCTTAGCTTGGAATGGAGAGTATCGGAGTATCTATCTTGGCAATGGTGTGGGTCCCTGGGGTTATAACTTCAAAGGGGTTGGCCACTTTATAGTAAAATGGTTCAGTGTACAGTATTAGTAAGTGTACTCACTGTATATAGTGACAGCAGCTCTCTGTGTACCTCATAAAGCTAAAATCAGACTCCCCTCCTCTAGGCTGTGCTGTCCTGCTCTGTGGTGAGTCTGTCCATAAGATGGCCTACATGTAGGAGCATATGACCATGCCCCGCCCCCAGTGTCCTCCATAGGAATATACAGGCTCAGTAGTGGACACTGGGGGGGGCATGGTCACATGCTCCTCCATATCCATCTTATGGACAGACTCACCACAGAGCAGGACAGCACAGCCTGGAGGAGTCTGATTTTAGCTCTATGAGGTATACAGGAAGCTGCAGTCAGTATATACAGTGAGTACACTTACTAATACTGTACACTGACCTATTTTACTATAAAGTTGCCAACCCCTTTAATAATCTGTATATATGAAAAGTTGCCTGGTCTGGGCTACTGAATCCTAGAAAAGGTTGTATTGCTCACCTGTATCTGTTATGGTACCTGGCAGTGAGTTGTGTATGTGTCAAGGGATGTAACCATCTTCTTTCTATATAGAAATAACAATGTATATTGCTAGGCCTCCATGGCAGTAATGTTTCAGAGATACCTGTGAGGTTATGGAGACCTATATAATAGACCGGAGGCCCAGACCAGCTTTCAGTCCTATGTCTGGTAGCACACTTTCTTCTCATGTACTGAACGCCATCCTCCTCTCATCTCTACAGTATATCAATAACTCATTGAGTCTCTCGGTAATATCACTCCCACTGAAGGAGCCGCAGCTTGTGACTTCATCCCCTCTTCCCACACAGCACAGGGATTACTACTCTCCTCTGGAATGAAGGTTACCCACGACATGCACAATTCAGACCATATTCAATATTAACCCCTTGGCACATAGAGATGTAATAAACTTCACACCAAGGTGCGGTCACATTAGGGTCATCTATTTGACGCCCAGCACAGCAGAAGTGGAACGTGCCTCAAAATCCAGAGAAATTCGCATGTGTAAAAAGGGCTCAGGCTGACATATACATGGAGCTAGTCTACGCTAAAAGCCATGATCCTAGGGGAATATACCTCCATACATGCTAAGGAGTATATAATATCCTTTCTAGATATGTGCTATAAACTATAGGTTTAACTGCCAAGATCCGAGCTGAACAGTTTCTGTGCTGGTTTAATTGGGAATGGGGGTTTAAAATCGACGTGCTGGCATATCCTAATGCGAGAAGGGGTTACCAGCATTTAGTGACATGCTTTACGGCAAGCCACATGGACATAGACAACAACAGACAGGATCTGTCCCCTTGGGATGAATGTGAAGCATTACTGTGCATACTCATACTGCTATTGTCTTATATTGATGCTATCTATCTACTGGTGTCACCTGTTGCTGCAATTCTGTACGGATCACTTTACAGAAGCCTCCTGTGTACCCTAAATTTTCTTTAACTGATTAGTCAGATACTTGTTCTTTTATTCCAACCTGTTTCTATTTTCTGACTAATTTTTTTTAATTCCCTTTTTGTACATTGTTATGGGGGCGGCCATATTGCCTTGACTGTTCTTAACAGCATTTAGTGACATGCTTTACATTTAGACTCATGGACGTAGAAAACAACAGACTGTCCCCTTTGAAGAGGTCATTCCACACGGAGCTGCAATTGTGTCTACTTATGTCAAATGTTGCTGCAATTCTGTACAGATCACTTTACAGCAGCCTCTTCTTATCATCACAGACAGAACAGGAAGTCTCAGCTTAGTTTTAGTCCCAGTGGTGAGAATGAAAACTGCAAGATTTTCAAGTTACTTTATAATGTAGATAGAAAAAATATCACAAAAAATTCTTTAAAAATGTTTAACATAAAAACATTTAATAAACAATAAGTCATTTTCTGACTAAACATTCCCTTTAAAGGGGTATTCCTATCACCTAAACTTTTAGTAGGTGATAGGAAATGCAAAAGAAAGCAAAATGTATTTCTTTTGTAGTTTGGCCCTTTGCGTCCCTGTACAGTTAAGTGTCACTGTTGTTTTATTTTTTTTTTGCAGAAATCAATAGTACAGGCGATTTTAAGAGACTTTGCAATTGGGTGTATTAGCCGAAAAAAGTTTGAAGCTCTCCCCCGTCTTCATGATTCTCCTATGGAGAGCGGCGAGGCGGAGGGAGACGAGGCACCAAAACAGGACAACAAAGAGTTAATTTACAGGTACATCACTGGGCTATCTCCTCTGCAGTCAGCACTGACCTCTTAATACCGGCTTTCACACAGCTCCCACTGTGTAATCCTTTGTTCTCTGCTGGGCACTAATCTCCCTACTTCCCCTCCCCCCTCCATACACAGGGCTCGATGTAAAAGAGTCGAGATTTCCTGATAATGAGCAGTGAATGAGAGAGATGGGGAGGGGGGCGGGGCTGGGGAAAGGTTTTTCCAATGCATAATGACATATTTGCCTAATAAACCCAATTACAAAGTTTCTTAAAATTGCCTGGACAATTGATTTCTACAAAAAAAAAAAAAAAATGATAATAAGACAGTGACACTTTAAAGGCTCATTGCTTATGTTTCCGACCACCTCTCTGTTCTGAACATGATGGCTGGGATCCTCGGCAGCTGGTATGTTTTTACTCCCTTTGGGCCCTTGCACACTATGGAAGTTATGCAGATAACTTGCCGCGGATTCCGTGGACGCGTCCGCTTGAACATCTGGTCCTCCCACAGGCTACATTCTAGGCTAAGGTGGATTCCACCGTCCGCCCAAAGAATCGACATGTCACTTGTTTGGGCAGACAACGGAATCCGCCTGACCATGGAGGAATGGAGCCTATGGGACTGGCGCAGAGGGAGGGGTCAGAGAGACAGAATTCGCAGCAAGTTGTCCATGTGATTTTCATAGTGTGCAAGGGCCCTAACTATCTCTTACTGTGGTTACACATCTCCTGGAGAGGGGTGTAAGCTCAGTAGGTGACAGAAATGCAGAGCCAATTCAGCTCAGCATACCATCATTGCGGCCTGCACTAAACCAGGAAGTAGGGACACAGCGGTGCCAATCTGAATTAGGGGAGATGGCACCCCTTTAAGGCTTCAGTACACTTTATACTTTTGTCAGCTGTACAACATTGGCGGTCATTATAAAGTGTGTGGGGCTCTTCCAATGCTCCGACAGATGTTGTTGTGGAGATGGGGAGACAAATCCCTTTGTTCTCCGAGAGATAAGCTGCAGCCAGAACTGTCTGTCACCATGGGCCAAAGCATTCACCAACAGCCACGTAATGTTGCCAAAAGTATACAGCAATGTGCATACCTCACTGCTTCCAGATCAGGCTTTATTACCCACCTTCCTGATCAGACACATTGGCCCAATTGTACATTTATATGCAACCAATAGCAGGAAAGGGTGTAAAATATATACTGGAGTAAACTGCCCATAGCAACCAATCACAACTCAGCTTTCAACTCTGGTCAAATGAAAGCTGAGCTGGGATTGGTTGCTGTGGGCGGTTTACACTATGGGGTGGGGAACAGAAGAGCTGTCAGTTTATGGTTATATATATATATATATATATATATTATATATAATTTTAACATTGTAATCCCCTCAAAGTCATAAAAGACTTTTTTTTTTTGGGGGGGGGGGGGCAATATCTTTTATTGCCAATTTCCCCTGCAAGTGGTGCTTTACATCTATAACTGGGCAGACTTGCCCTTGCTTTACAAGCACACAGATTACCTTTAACGTGATGCAGGAGAGTTGTGTTTTTATTCAGCTCTATAACATTTTTAGCACTAAAGTACCAAAGAAGCTGCCACCACATGCGCCCCCCCCCTTTCCTCAATTGTCATACAGGGCTTGTCTTCCAGAACTAAGCCCTGTATATCAATCTGTAAAATCAGGGAAGGGTGGGGGAGGAAGGAGGCATGCATGCTGCAGCTTAAGGCCACATTTACACCTTCAATACAGAACACAGACGTGGAATGCATGTAACAGACTTCTCCCTCGACCGGGTAGCATCTGTGATAAGATGCTGGGAGCGGGAGAACTCTATGCATATGTGCCACGCTGTAATGACAGAGCCAAGCGGCTGATACATTACAGCACGGCACATATCTGTATAGTCCCCCAGCATCTTATCACAGATGCTGCCGGGGCGGGGGGAGAAGTCCGTTATATGCATTCCACGTCCGTGTTCTGTGCAGAACAGCAATTTTGGTACTCAAGCTAACAGATCCTCTTTAAGAGGTTGGGTTCACATGTACCAAAATTGCTGTGGATTTCATGGCGACATCCGTTGTGCTTCCGGACACTGTCAGTTTGAATAGGCTTACATAATTGCAGTAGAATTTTAATTCCGCTGCAAGTATGTAAAGCACTATCACCCTTAACCTGCCACAGCACACTGAATACTTTGCCCGTCCGCGCTCCAGCCTGCTTCTGGGGCTTCTGACGTTTCGCTCAGCCAATCTGACTTCGGCAGGACAGTAAGTGGGACATCAGGGAGCCACAGAAGCAGGCCAGAGCGCGGACAGGTAAGTATACACTGGGCTGTGGCAGGTTAAGGGGGATGGCGCCTTACATACTCGCAGCGGAATGAAAATGCCACTGTGAGTATATAAACCTATTCAAACGGATCTCGCTGCAGAACTTGCAGCATAAAGGGTGTCAAGTATATGGATGTCAAACACATACTGAACACACAGACCTGTTTCTAGGGATGAATATAGCACTGCATTGGGGCACAATCTACTTTATGTGTGCTGGCAGAAATACCGTCTGGGTGACCGGCTTATCCAGCTTTATCTAGGAATCCTCTGCAGTGACAAGAGTGCACTTATATTCTATACGGTGTAAGCTCGTATAGACTTTATAGACGTAGTTTCTCATCATCATAAATTTAGACGTTTACTCCGGTATTGTAAAAGTTGGATCCATAACATTTTTTTTTGTTTGAGTTTAGAGCATTGTAGAAGTGCACAAATTTATACCAACTGGTATCTTGGTTTCTTCTTAACAGTACACAAGATTGTGGATACGGTGACGTATAAGAGAGGGGAACTCTGTCACTACATGTAGCACCAATACTACTGTAAGCTGACCTCTGCATAGTATTCCTGATTCAGTCACACAGAATGGAGCAAAGGGCAGGGATACTCAGAATACAGAAATCAGATGGTTACTTGTGTATATAAAGACCATTGTAAGTTTAAAACCTATGAACCAAGGTTGTCTTCCAATAGTTGCACCAGGATCAGCGCACAACATCTCACACACTCACCGCTTACATTTAGGAGACCAAATAATGAGGAGGCACAAGGTGTAAAGGGCTGGGGGTATGTATTATTATATTACTGGTCCCGAGCCATAGAGGAATAAAATACAATACAATGTAAACTGGAATTTAAAACACAGACGACCAACAAGCCAGACATAAGGCTCCTGTGTCCATTAATGGTGGTGTCCGCTTGGTACCAGCTTGTAATGAGCCCCACAAGATGGGCAGCGCTGGGCCTCTCCCTTGTGCAGCCAGAACCAGATGACAGCGGTATTCTCCTCCTCACCTGTGTGTGAAAGTGACAGGATGAGAACAGAAGACAATGGTTAACAGAACTATACAAAACAATGGCCGAATCCTGACCAAGGACTCCATGGATGCAGCAACAATGCGAGACCTACTATTATGTTGCAGCTTGAAAAGACAACTCCTACAAGGTCTGATGCCAGCGATCTGGTGAGAGAGCCTTTTTTCCTTCACATTTTTTGTATATATCCCTGTAACGTGGGTACACCCCACAACCAACACTCCTCCAGGGAATATGCAATGCTTTCTGAAAGGTCTCTGCCCTGTGTGAAACTACAGCTCCCAGCATGCTTTGCCAGCCCTTTAAAGCATGCTGGGGAGCCACAGTTTGGAGGACACTGTTGTACAGGAGGTTGTGTTGTAAGACATGAAAATATAGAAAACAATTGTGCAGTTTGGACTTACAGATGCAGCCGACAATCCTCTGGTCATTAATGGAGGGGACAAGATGAGGATCTTCCTTGGTCCCTTTGTAATGCTTAGGCTTTAGCATGTTGTAGGGATCCTAAAAGAGAAACACATCATTTTAGTTAACAGTCTTCCAGGGGTTAAGAAAAACATCTAATAAATGTATAGTTTTATTTTCATAAAAATTTGTAAGTCTAGAATTATTATGTATTTGTAGCTTATAGTCTTGCACACAGTGGCCAACACACTCACACTATCAGTAAAAGTGACCCTTGCGCCCCCTATTGGCAGCAGCTCTTACACTATTTGATTTGAAAGGGATTTGTATAATAATGTTATTTACAGAATAAATAATCAAAATAGCGTCCTTACTAATCTGTTATTGGCCGTGGAATGTTGGTGTCCTGCTCTGGAAACCTGTACACAAGCCATGCAGGCTCAGGTAACATGTCAGCCCTACTAGCTCTACTGGACGATATGGTTACATCAATCCAGGTGCTGGGGCTCACCTAAATGTAGGATCTGCGGGGATGCAGACTCCAAGGATCAGCCCCTTGTTAACCAGACACAGTGCCATACATTTGGTAGTGACTGTGCCTGGTACTGCAACATACCACAGGTCGCTCCCATTAAAAGGCAAACAGATTAACCATGACATCATTAGACTGGATTTACATGGCTCAGTGATTGAAAGTGTAAACCAGAAGTGGGTCCAAAATTATTTTCTCTCTATTCACTTCTGATTTTGTCTTACAAATACTCATGCAAAATCCTGAGTAAATACTGCTGTGTGAAGTCAGCCCTACTTCTTCAGGGCTACACGAGTTATGTGTACTTATTCCAGTGTATACATACCCACATGAGCCAAGTGTTCTGTGCATATGTCTGCATGTTATGTCTGGATTCTTGCCATTCTCTTCCTTTTGTGTGTGCGCATGTGTTCACACCTTTTCTAATTTTATTTTATTTTTTTAAATCAATTGTGATGTTTTTTGAGTAAAAGTAATTTTATATTTATCTATCTGATCTAGTTTTTTTTCTCCCCCTATTTAGTTAATGCAGTGACGGGATGCTGTAGAACAGGTAGAGTATTCCGCATGCCTTTCATTAGGGAGAAGTCTGGCCAGACCCATGGGGAGGGGGAGGATAAAAGAAATAAGGTGCTCTTACTTCCCCCACTCCATCACTGCTGGCTCCATACCGCCGCTCTGGACCCTGGACATTTCATGGTCTGAGCCGGGACCCAAGTCATGACGAGTGATGTCCGCTCAGCCATTCAGCGGATGAGGCGGGTCCACACTACGGCCGCTGACTGGCTGAGCGGACCTCCCACATCATTACCTGGGTCCCCGCTCAGACCAGGAAGCAGCTGGGGACCACAGCGGCGGTACGCAGCCACCTGTGCTTGAGCAGGAGAAGTAAGAGCACCTTATTTCTTTTATCCTCCCCCTCCCCAGCACTTGCTAAAAAATTGATCTGCCAGGACCTAGCGTTATCAACGCTGCGAGTCGGTAGGTGTGAAGGCACCCTTAGGGTTCCTTCACATGTACCGGATCCACATCGGATTTCACGCTGGGAGTTTGCTGCGAGTTTGCAGCGAAATCCGCTGCGGATCCTGGTAGTGTGAAGGTCTATGGGGTTACATATCTGCAGCGGAATTTTCATTCCGCTGCGGATATGTAACCTGGCCCCTTTAACCCCCTGCCGCCCCGGAGCATACATGACCTGCTCCAGGCTCCTGCTTGCTTCGGGGCCTCACAGTATTTCCTGGCAGTTAGCCAATCAGTGTGCTGCCCCGCTGCAGCGCACTGATTGGCCGACCGCCGGGGGGCTCCAAAGTAGGCAGGAGCCTGAAGCAGGTGATGTATACTCCAGGGCTTCCCCCGGCCCAGAGCATACATTACCTGCTCAGCACAGCAGCAGTGTGAAGCTCCCAACTCCCGTCGCTCCTCATCAGCCAATAAGTGCACGGGAGCCTCACACACAGCTGCAGAGCAGGTAATGTATGCTTCGGGCTGGGGCTGCGGGCGGCCGGGGGATAAAAGGGCCTGGTCACATATCCGCAGCGGAATGAAAATTCTGGTGCGGGTATGTGACCCCATAGGCCTTCATTATACCAGGATCCGCAGCGGATTTAGCCGCAAACTCACGGCGTGAAATCCGCTGCGGATTTGGTATGTGTGAAAGCACCCTAAGGGTAAATTCACACAAACCATATTTGCTGCAGATTAGATGCTCTGTAAATCAACTTTGCTGAACACAGCATCAAATCCACATCTGATACCCTACATGTGAATGTGGGGAGATTTATCAAACATGGTGTAAAGTGAAACTGGCCCAGTTGCCCCTAGCAACCAATCAGATTCCACCTTTCATTCCTCAGAGACTCTTTGGAAAATGAAAGGTGGAATCTGATTGGTTGATAGGGGCAACTGAGACAGTTTCACTTTACACCATGTTTGATAAATCTCCCCCATAGACCGTAAATGTAATCTAATGCTGAAATACATCAGACTAGATGGAGGTGAAGGGTATAACAGTACTTACATCACCATGCTTCAGTGCAGTAAGGATTTCTCTCTCTATTCCGGTGGCCTGCTCCTCATCGCTGGGAATACCTGCAGAGAAATGAAGTGAGAGGTCAGCACTCTCTATACACCATGCACAGCACACCTGCTTATGGCTGCTTCACACTAGACCAGGGATGGAGAACCTCAGCCCTCCAGCTGTTGCAGAACTACAATTCCCATCATGCCTGGACAGCCAGAGCAAGGAGGGACGAAGGTGTCCCCATCCCTGCTCTAGTGTAATACTGACTCTTTATTGCATCTATATACGTCTGACGATCTGCAGTGACACCTGTCAGTCAGGACATGTGACCATAGAACAGACACTTAGGTCCATTTAGTGGTCATAAACCTTTTTTTTTTTTAAACACCTAAAAGGTAAATATCACTATAGTTTCCCCCCAACTTATGGCAGAACTACAAGTCCCATCATGCACTGGGAGTTATAGCCTCACAGTTACTCACGACCATTTCAATTTTGTATGCAAATTTATAAGGGTAAATGTCTGCTGTAACATTCTGTCATCCCCCCCCCCCCCCCCGGTAGTCAGCTAAGACGTCATGCAGAACTATAAGAGACTGGCTGGGCTTCGAATGAATGAAGCCCTAATAGAATATAGAAGCACTCACCTCCAGCAGACATATGCCTGGCGGGGGCGGCCGCCCGCACAGCGCTGGTTCTGGTGAAGGCGCGGACCGCGCTGCGGAACAGTAACCTTGAAGCCATGATGAAGTCGTCTCCTACCGGCGGCTGCACACAGAGGGCAATCTCAGGATGTCATGCGTCACTTCCGGGCCTGCGCCGTCCGGGAACTGGGGAGTTGTGTCACGTGATGAGATAGTAATCTCCGCTCTGCCCGCTAGCGGGCGGGGTGTCACGTGATGAGATAGTAATCTCCGCTCTGCCCGCTAGCGGGCGGGGTGTCACGTGGTGAGATTTGTTGTGTTCGTGTTTGAGCAGGGAAGCGGCGCTTCATGCAGTTATGCATGTAAGGACCGTGACGTTGTGGCGGGTTGTAGAGAATAATGTCAGGTCTTTGGAAGAGAGCAAATTACAACATACGACTGTTTCCGTCAGCCCCATAGACATTTAAAGGAGTTGTAATGCGCATGCGCGACCACTCCTCACTGTGGTCGGACAATCAGGATCCCGTCCAAGTGATTGATAATGGGCATTCATAGGTTATACCTGTCCATTGTGGGGAAACTGTAAAACAGTGTTTCCCATGCTGTTGCAAAATGAGTCCCTCATCATTCCCGACAGCTGAGCATTGCGGTAAGCCAAGGCAGCTATGTCAAAATGGAATGCCATTGTATACCAGCAGGGGTGTAACTAGGAATCATGGGGCTCTATAGAAAAACTTTGTATGCCCCCCCCCCCCAACATACTTGGCCCGGCACGTCAACTAAGCGCCATGAAGCTGTGAGAACGAAGGAGCAATGCGCCGGGAAAGATAAGTAGGTGTATGGGGGCTCTTGTGGCTGGAGGTGCACAGCTGCCTCCGCCAACGTGTTGTGAGCCCTACATGTACCCAAATGGCCGCTAGTGTACTGTGCCACCGTTTCCCCCACTACCGTCTTATCTGTTGCAGAACTACACCTCCTATTATGTGATGTAGTCTTGCATATTAACCCACACAACATGCCGGGAGATGTAGTTCTAAAGCTTACCCTATACTGCATGCTGGGAGAGGTAGTTCTAAAGCTTACCCTATACTGCATGCTGGGAGAGGTAGTCCTGCATATTGCCACACACCATGCTGTGCGATGTAGTTCTGTGCCACTGCTCCCCCCCCTCCTATACTGTGTCAACTTCTAATCTGTTGCAGAACTACAACTCCCATTATGAACTGTCAATAGGGCTTGATGGGGGTTGTAGTTATACAACTTGAATGTCCACAGGCTGCAAATCTACAACTCCCACCATGAACTGTTAGCAGGAATAATGGGGGTTGTAGTTCTCTGAGGGTAATCTCATCTGTCCTAGTTCCTGCTCTGTCGTCCTCTGGTCCTATATGGCTGCTGCTTTGGCCTCCTTTGCTCCCCTCTCAGGTCTGGGTGGGAAGTGATGGTGATGAGGGTGATGTGGGCATTGGCACTGAGATTTAAGAGGGCTTGCAGTTGGGGGTGGGGGGGGCTGTTGTTGGTTGCTCTTCGCTACTGAGGTAGGGGGACCCTCTGGGGCATGGGGGGTGGTCCTGGGACACTGTGGGGGAGGGGATGGCCCTGGGACACTGTGGGGGCATGGGAGACCCTGGAACACTGGGGGGGGGGGGCACTGGGTGGTCCTAGGGCACTGCAGAGGGGGGTGGTCCTGGGACCCTGGGGGGGGCGCACTGTATACCAGTATGGACAGGCATGGCCTCCATTTACTTTAGTGGCCCAAATGTAGGCAGCTGGTGTCTGCGTTCAGATCATTTCCTGTCAGAATCTAAAGACATTCACATTTGGGAATTGACCCGGCAGTGTTTCTGGAAAACTAGCTAACCCTTTTTTATACCAGACAACTTCTTTATGTTTGGCACTAGAAATGAGCAAATTTTTATTACAAACAAAACAAAGCTTATACGCCGGCCGCTGTGCCGCTTCACCCCAGGTGCCTGGAAGAGCTGGATCTAGTCCTAGGAAACCGGGGGGAGAATTTTCCCAGGATTGGATCCAGCTTTTCCAGGCATCCGAGGTGGAGCAGCACGGCCATCAAAGGCAGCCGGCATATAAACTTTGCTTCATTTGTAATTTAAATTTGCCCATCTCTATTTGGCACATATAATGGGGAAAATCTCCTGACACATATACATTGTATGGAAATCCCTATGTCCTCAGCTGTATATGTATGTTACATATAGCACACAATGGGTGTCACAAAGGAATTATTCTTTACTAATATGTGGCTAAGGGACTAAACCTGCAGAGGTGGTAACCTACTTCTTCTACCTCGTTGCGGAAAACCTGTTAGACTCCCAACTAAGGGTGGCCAGACATACAGGAAATGCGCTATAAGGATACTTACTGGTAATTTTTGCTTTGTTTTAGGGAGACCTTCCTGTCACCTGCATATCATATAGAAGAGCTAGAGGAATAGATATACTTTATTGGCTATGTGGCTGCTGTTACCTTCTAATAGGAAGCCAGGTGAGTAGGAATATTTTAGAGAGAAATGCTCTTTAGTGGTTGTGCGGTCCTTATATGTTTTAATCTCGCATAGTATACAATTACATTAGATTTTGTGCTTTCACCACTAGGTGTCGCTATAATCTCACCATACTGATCACTGTGCTCTAGAATTTAAATAGATTTGCCAACTCTCATGCTGTTTTTTCATCATAGAGAATTGCAGCAGTAGAGGAAAGTCATAAGCATGAGATGGCAAAGGCACAAGGTAAAGAGCATTCCCTCCATTAAAGCAACACCCGAACTGTAGATCTACATCATGGAGCTTTTCTCTTCTGTAAAAAATTCTAATTCTGAGGATGAATGCATGGGTTGCCTTCATTGCACTTCTGTAAAGGTATAGCCCACAGAAGGTTACAGGTATATAGCTCATATCTTAGCCACATGCTGCAGATATTTCTCAGGCAGAAATTGACCTGCAGTGCAGACTTGAGATCACGGCATATTGAATTGTTGTTGTGCAGTTAGCACAATTCTTTGTAGATTTCCCTCATCTAGTTCAATGGGAAAGTAAGAAATCTGCAATAAATGCACAATAACATACATTGTTGTACATCTTCTGGTGTGTATAATCATACAACATAAGAAAGACAGTGTACTCACCTCAATAATCCCGTTTCTTCTTTGCTGTTTCTTCTGTTCTATCTATCTATCTAGAACAGAGGTCTCAAACTCGCGGCCCTCCAGCTGTTGCCAAACTACAATTCCCATCATGCCTGGACAGCCAAAGCTAAAGCTTCGCTGTCCAGGCATGATGGGAATTGTAGTTTGGCAACAGCTGGAGGGCCGCGAGTTTGAGACCCATGATCTAGAATATGCATGCGAGTGGCACTACAAGTCCCAATGAGGCGGGTGCCAGCCAACTCGGTTCTAACCACGAACCTCGATCAATAGGATAAACGATGATCAGCAGCACACCATTAACGTGGAAAAATGTGTTGATTTATTGCTCAAGAAGTCAGAATATGCAACATGTGCAGCACAGCATAGCACGACTTGCACTTGAAAATGGCGGTTACCCCGCTGAAACGTCGTGCTATGCTGTGCTGCACATGTTGAATATTCTGACTTCTTGAACAATAAATCAACACGTTTTTCCATGTTACTGGTGTGCCGCTGATCATCGTTTATCCTATCTATCTATATTACACAGAGATGTGGGCTAATATTTGAAACTTGTTGAATTTCTATACTATATACAGACAACATCCCCTATTCAGTGGCCATATATTGGCATATTCCAGTGTTCCACATATTCTGCAGACCAAATGATGACAGTGACCTATATACAGTGACGTCCTCTCTGATCGGAATCGCTCACTTTTCTTTTTCTTTTCCATCCGACCCGAGCAACTACTCTTCCCTGCAGAATCTGCCTGCACAGGGCCAGCAAACAACAAAGACCCCCCGTGCCTCCTTTTAATAGTTAGCCTACCTCTGTGCCTTCAAGTAATAGTTAGGTCCCTCCTTGCCCCCATATAGTATTAAGCCCCTTTATGCCCCCATGTAGTAGTTAGGCCTCTGTGTGCAGTTAGGCCCCCCAGTAGGTAGTATCCCCCATGTAAGCATCTCCCCTATAGGTAATCCCTTCCTCCTGTATTTAGCCCCCTCACAGTGGTATCCCCCATGGAGGTAGTCCTCCCTGGTCGTTACACCCACAAGTAGGTAGTGTTCCCCATTTAGGTCTTTGTCCCTTGTAGGTAGTATCCACCTTCTAGACACCCCCCTTCAGTAGTATAACAATATCCATACTCATCTGGCCCCTGCACAGTCCCCTCCCTGCCTTCCTCCCTTCCTCTTCCTGTGTGACTGCAGGCTTAAAGAGTGTCTGTCACAAAATATATCTTGCGATATGTCATCAGACAAGTTATTGATACCACTGGGTCTCACTACTGAGAAACCCCTGGGATCAGTAGATACAGCCGGGAAGAGGACCCGGCAGCAGTGTAACCCACTCCCCAGCTGCCTGCTCTGGCCATCTAGGTAGTCTCATAGATTCCCATTGATGGAGTCAGCCATAACTGATATACAGCTGGTGTCAATGTCATGGCTGCTGCAGTCTCTCTCTGGCTATATTTCTTGATCCCAGGATCCTGAGACCTATTGGAATCAATAACCTTTGACACGTGTAATGTTATTTTTCGTGGCAGGTACTTCTTAAAGCTACCTGCGTCCTCAAGAGGCACAGGAAGGTGACGACACAGAAGCAGCAGGGGATTGGTAAGGTGTGTGTATACCGTATATTATGTATACTGTGTTTCAGTCGGCAAAAGTGAAATCTTCAACAATATCCATTATCCTTAATCAAAAGCGACACTGTCATATGTCTCTATAGGCGGTGTCACCCAGCTTGTCCTGAAAGACAAGTCCTCCCAGCTACTGCAGAGCAGGGGATGGATTACTCCTACATAGCTACACTTGACAGTTCTCATTATATTCTTAGCCAGTTATTATTGTTTTTAGATTATTATTATAGCACGTGATGAATACAATAGAGAGTATATGATTATTCTCCTACATGACCTCTGATAGACAGTTCCCAGCCCCCTCATTCATTGTCACTGCAGGTGAATAAACATCACACATATGTCTCCATATGCCTGATAGAAAGTGACAGTCGCAGGGAGGTGGCATTCTATGTCTACAGGCTGCACAGCTCCCAAGCATCTATAACACAGTGCCCTGCTATGGCCATAGCTGCAGTCTGGGCGGTAGGCAGGCAGCAGTTGTCACAGGAATAGATCATGCCTTTGGCGGTGGTAGTTTTTGGATAAAAATGTGTCTGTACCGCAATATAACACGTCCGGAAGTCTGAAAAGGCAGCAAAATAAAACATTACAGCCATCACTGTTCTCATATGGGAAATCATCTAGCTACTGTATATTCATGCCAGCAATATACCCTGGACCACACTAGTCTAGTAGAGTGACTTCCCATTCGGATTTATGGAGGGGAGGGTCCCAAGCAAGATGCCCCTCTATAATGTCTATATGCCTTAATAGAACATATGAATAGGACTTGTCCTCGTGAGACAACTTTGACAGGTGAAGACGCTATATATTTTTGCATATATCTTAAGATCAAGATCCCCGTAGGTGGTGCCAAGTGAAACATAACTTCCATTGATGTTAATAGGAGTTGCATGAAGAACATAGTACCACCAGCTATGCTCCCTCTGTACCTCTTGAGGTATGGAAACAGCGTAACCTGCTGACATGCAGTCATGGTTTTCTAATCCTGACATGTCCTGCAGGACATACAGCAGCTGATAAGTACTGGAAGACTTGAGTTAAATAGTAATCTACAAATTTGTATAACTTTCTAATATCAGTCTGATTCAGAAACAATTTTATTTCTGTAGAGTACCCGTATAACAGGTAAGTAGGGGTCTTTATCAGAGTACGCCCATCCACATCAATGTCATTGTCGCCATAGATGCTGCCTCTGACCGGCTTTTGAACTTTAGATAGGTAAGAGTATATGGCATGTGACTATTTAGTGACTGTAACCCTTCTGATCTGGAGAGTCTTGATGTTTCCCTTAGGGTCAATTCACACAGTTAACAAAAGTTTCTTAAAAGCTGCCTGCAAAAACTGCTTCAAGAACCACCTCTGATATCAGCGCTTCTTTTAAGGCAGGCTTTTATGTGTCTTTTCAGGTGTTTGTTCAAGCTCCTATTTCAGTGTGAGTTTCCAAGCAGAGGTCTTCTAAAAAGTGACTTATTTATTTTTTTAAAATGTTTCCATTGAAGTTATTGGGAAACAGAAAATGCATGTTTTAGGCCTTTTTTGCCTTCTTTTCCTCCCATAAAGTTTTTATTGAGAGATTATTTTTTGCAGGTCAAATTGTACTTTATTTTACTATATAAAGTATTGCAAAAGCAGAAATAAAGTAGTTGCAGGTTAAAATTGAAAAAAACCCAGTAATTATATAAATATGTGGGAGGCCAGTAAACATTATATTATACCACACTAATACTACATATGTTGATTTTTTTAAGGAGTTAAGAATTCTTAATTTACTGTCATCAAAAATAACTTTTGACATGTCATCTTTCATGTCAAAAGTTATTGATTGCAGGTGGCCTCACTGCTGAGACCCCTTGTGATGAGGAGATATGTGGTGACCTCCTGAGATGGTATGGAGGAGGTACGGCCGGTCACTTGCCAGATGGTGAGGTGTGACACCAGCTCTATGGTGTATAGCCGAGATATAGCTGGGCCCAGTGATGTTCTTTCGTGCCAGTTGAGCACACAGGTATGTTGGCACATCTGCATTTATTTTAGAGGGCTGGTTATACCTTGTTCACTGTGGCCAGTGATCTGCCGGGCTGTTGCAGGGTCCCTTGGGTTGTAGTCACGGTGGTCCGGAGTGGAATGTTGACCCACCCACAGTAAGGGGAGATGACCCAAGGAATGTTCATGTACTGTGTTGGTGCAGGGTGAGAAATCACAGAGTCTCTTTATCATAAATAAGATCTGCTTTACTGAGGAAACACTGGTGTGCAGCAGGTCATACAGCTTTGGCTTGAAACAATACTTCACACCTAACAAGACACTTGATAAGCTAGGATCCAGATCTGTAGTGAGCGGAGAAGGAGTAGTACAGTTGTGTGGAATGAGTTGTGTGCTGAGAGTATAGGAGTAGAGAGGAGGATGTCGTGAGAGTCCCAACCCAATTAGTACTGTGCTCTGGATGAGGTAGAAGAATACTTGAGAAGAAAGAGAGAATACTTTAACAGTAGATTTGACATGACATGGCAACCACGGTCGCTTCATAAGGCTTCATTCTGCCCCCATGTGTCTGGGATGGGAAGCACAGTCAGATTAATGGGAGTCTCTACAAGTTATCCCACATCCTATGCACAGGGTATAACTTTGCATCATAAGATATCCCCTTTAAGTGAAGAGCCCACGTATCTGTTTTACACATTTGTGCATATATTTGCATTTTTTAATAGTCAGATTTGATATCTATGGCTCCTATAAAAAATGTTTTCTTGCGTGCCTTGTACAGACTTACGTGAATCAGGGTCAGAGGTCACGGCGCATACAAACGGGGCTTTGGTGGAGAATTTGCATTCTGCATTCTCGTTCTGCAACACAACTCAAGGTGCATAACATTTTAGTCCCACACAAAGCATTTCACCAGAAGAAGGAATTAAAGGATCACTTTTCTGCCCAAGATCCTGCTTTGAAATGAAACAAAGGTTCTTTGACTGGTGCCAATAAGCATACGCCTTTGCTTCCCCCGCCATAGAGTTAAGACAAGTCCATTGCTGATGTGGTTAAAATGTGCTTCCTCCACACTAAATTCCTCGACTGAATAGAAAGCGCCGCACTATGTATCTGCTTCTTTTTCTGCAAAAGATAACAAAAACCTGAGCCCTGGGGCGGCACTCACTAGCTGTGTCTGTATAACTCCACTCGACCTGAAAAGTCAGGTGTAACTGTAGTGAATGCCAATATGCTTCTTCCTCCTCCCGTATCACACTCCTATAGATCCAGGAAGCGGAGATAAGAGGAGCTGTTTGATGGGCTCCTCGCTCTGTACAGCTGCTCTAGCTATCCCTGTACCTGCCTGTCAAAAGGAAAAAAATAATCAGTATCATATTAGGCAGCTAAAAAATTTTTTGTCCTTATAGAAACAAATAGCAATCTTACAAATGGGATACAATTAGAGATGAGCGAACCGGGTTCGGGTTCGAGTCGATCCGAACCTGAACGTTCGGCATTTGATTAGCTGGGGCTGCAGAACTTGGATAAAGCTCTAAGGTTGTCTGGAAAACATGGATACAGCCAATGACTATATCCATGTTTTCCACATAGCCTTAGGGCTTTATCCAACTTCAGCAGCCACCGCTAATCAAATGCCGAAAGTTCGGGTTCGGATCGACTCGAGCATGCTCCAGGTTCACTCATCTCTAGATACAATGTAATGGCTAATAGAAAGAAAGCAAATGGGGGAATTTACTAAGATCGGGGGCTCATGCGCTGGTCCTAAGGGCCCTATTACACGGAACGATAATCGGCTGAATCATCCCTATCTGGCTGATTATCGTTCCGTGTAATAAACACAACAATCAGTTGATGACAACGATCATCAGCTGATCAATAATATAGGTTTAGACCTATAATTGTCGGGCGCCGACCGCGCATAGCTGCATGTAATATTGGTGCGCAGCTGACGATATGCAAAGTGCATACATTACCTGTCCATGCTGCAGGGCTCCTCTTGCGCTCTGTTTCTCCCCGGGTTCCGCGCGTTCCAGCTTCAGAGCGGCCTGTTTGAGATGACAGGCCGCTCAGCCAATCACAGGCATCTTAGACAGGCCGCTCTAAAGCTGGAGCGCGCGGGACCCGGGGAGAAACAGAGCGCAAGAGGAGCCCTGCAGCATGGATAGGTAATGTATACAGTTTAAGCAAGGGCTGCAAGGACATCGGTAACGATGTCCCTGCAGCCCTTGTTAAACGATAATAGGGCCGTGTAATAGGCCCAGTAAACGAGTGCTGATCTAGTCTTGTTTACAGTTATTATCGGGCCCCCATCGGCCCGTGTAATACTACCCTTAGGTTGTAGGGTTCAACAGATATCTTTCCCATACAAAGGAACGTTCAGCATGTCCTGTGTTATCAATGGGGAGGGGTAAGTCACAGTCAGACTGGTCTGGTGGCGGCTTATCTCTCAGAGAACAAATTTTTCATCACACCCAACCCCTATGTCCGATACAAGTTCACACTATGTGTAATAGGGCCCTTAGGCCTCTTCATCAGGCCAACAAAGCGTATGAAGAAACATAACCTTACTGTATTTCATAAAGTTCTAAAGGCCCTATTATAAGGGCTGATGGCTGCACAATAACAAACGCCAGTCTCAATGATTGATTCTCCTCCGCGCGGCTTAGTCAGTCGATCACCGGATTGTTTTGCAGCCCTTTGATCCGGAGCACAGCCGCCCAATGTAAATCTATGGGGCTATCTTGCTCACATAGATAGACATGCGTTGTACAGTATGGCCCTATATATTTCTTTGGGTGACCTATACTGGACCCATACAGCATGCATCTATAATATGGTTGTGCACATGAGGTCTGATGCCCCAGTTTGCTCATTTATGAACGCACATTTACTCATCGCCATTCCGTTTTTTTCCCCTATGAGATAGGAATTGAAGAGGACATTAATAAATGTAATGAGCTTACATCACGAGTGGTGCATCACTTCCAAGCGTATTTCCTGGCCGCTACCACAAGTGTTCCTCAGCTGCTCATCTCTATTGTTATTGATTTGCCTTTGTCTTTAATCTTCTTCATTGTTCTTTCTCTTCCTATCAGACGTCTTAATTTACTGCTCGGAGTATTCCTTACTGACATGCAGCTGTAACTATTACCAGAACAGCTGGGACATCATTCTTCACTCCGCACATGGACAGAAAGCTAAGTAGGGATTCTGTCCAAAGATATTTCTCTGCTACTCGCTGATCATTTGGTTTCATTGTAAGACACGGTGCCGGAATCATCGACTGTCTGAAAGTGTTACTCCAGTAATAAATTACATACACCTTGGGGAATTTTGGTTGACAGTCCATGTGTGCTAGTACTGATCAGATGCCCTATAGACAAGGCGTTGGTATTGATAACCTTGTTTATTAGAAGGGCTGGGACCACCGGTGATTAACTCTTATTACCTATGGTGGCAGCCTCGCTGCAGGGGACATCAATCATTATATGGGGTCTATTGAAATCAATGGGTCATCATTGTAATGCACAGACATGCCACATGTGAGAGAGCTGCTCTCTATGGGATGATAGATGGGAAAACCTAATGGAGTGCCTCTCCATTCATTCTCAATGCATGTATACATTAAAAGGGGGCTGGCCGAACCAGAAGAGGTTAATTTTATAAGTTGCATCTTACATCCCTTTAATTTAAAGGATCACAAAACCTAAAGATAATTTATAATATGTAGATGTTTTGGGAGGCACATAGACATGAAAGTAGGCAGTGATAATGGGGTCAGGAATTTTCTAGATTTCCTGAGATGGGTTCTATTGAACATCACAGTCTGCCACTCCCTAGACTTAAAGAAGAAGCCCTGTGAAAATAAAAAAAAGCAGACTGGAAGGGGGGTGCGAAAATATAATAAAGTTTACTTTCCTATCCTTGTGGTGTGCCCTGTTGTGCCGCTCCTAGGTCCAGCTGACAGCCACCGGTTGCCTGCAGCTCTTCCAGCTGCAACGTCACATACCCTGCTGAGCAAGTGCCTGCTCAGCCAATAAGTGACGGGGATGGGACAACACCCCAGTCACTGACTGGCTGAGCGGGCAGTCGCTCAGCAGGGCAGTGACATTGCAGCTGGAAGAACCAGGTATGTGACAAACCCATTTTCCAGCTGAAAATGACAGCAGCGGGACTTGGGAGCAACACTACAGAGGCACGAGGACTGGTGAGTATACCTTGTTTATTATGTTCCTGCACCACCCATCAGTCTGTTTTTTGTTTTTTTTACTTTCACTGGACTTCTCCTTTGAAGGATTTTCATGTGTAAACCATCTCAACTTTAAGGGTCTCTATAGTAACTCTGTTAGCACGTGTTTAGTAATGAATATTGCAAAAAAGTAACTAGGCTGGTCACTAGATGACCAGAGAGGCGTGTCCCTACACAGCCTCATGTCAGCACTGATTGGATAGTCTGTGGACACGCCCCCAACTGATAACACCCAGTTGTCAATTTATTAATTTATTTCTAGGAGAAATAACAAAGGAAGAGCACAACACAGAGGAGTAAACATTCCCTAATAACCTGACAAACCTAGATAAATGTTAGATTTTGCTTCTAATTGGGGGTAAAGTTACAAGCCTACTGTAATTACCACTTTTTAGCTTTAGTCCCCATGACAACCCTTCCTGCTCCTGCCCTCTTGCAGGGTTGCATTATTAGTGAGACAATAATTAAATTTGCCTTTTCCATTGTTTTACACGTGCCCAGGTTCTATTGCTATTGGATGCCACGAGGCCTATAGTCATCATGTCGAATGTAATGTTGTTCATTATCACAATGATTATTTAAATGAGATGAATCTTTAAGGGCTGACTTTTTCATCTTGGTCCAAAAGCCCTGGGAACGATTTGTTTTTTTGCTGCAAAGCAGAATCTCCTTGAACTAGTTAGCAGTGGGAAGCTTGTTCGCTCACAGCTAGGTGATTCCCTCTCATGGCTCGGTAATAAGGGCTGAGGAGAGGTATCATCTGCCTCCCCCTGCCGAAATCGTTTCATTAGAAATGCTAATACGGCTTCAGGCAGCCTGGAGGGATCCACAATGCTGGCTCATGAATACCAGATGAGCGAGCTGCAATCTCTGCTACTGAAGGAATTTGTCACCAGGATAAGGCAGGTCCAAGAAGACGCTTCTGCTTTATCTTGACTGAGGAGACACAGTTGGCGTCACTTAAAATGTTTCACACCCTCCCAACCTGCAGAACTGGTGCTTGTCAGGGAGCGTTAGGTAATATTTCTTGAATAACATTATGCTAATTCCGATATTTTATCTATTTTTAAAGGAGAAGTTTGGCGAAATTTTTTTATTAATGTATTGTATTGCCCCCCAAAAGGTATACAAGTCACCAGTATACACTTATTACGGGAAATGCACATAAAGGGGTAGATTTATTAAACATGGTGTACAGTGAAACTGGCCCAGTTGCCCCTTGCAACCAATCAGATTCCACTTTTCATTTTCCAAAGAGTCTGTGAGGAATGAAAGGTGGATTCAGATTGGTTGCTAGGGGCAACTAAGCCAGTTCTACTTTACACCAGTTTGATAATTCCCCCCCAAAGTGCTTTTTTCCCTGCGCTTACTACTGCATCAAGGCTTCACTTCCTGGATAACATGGTGATGTCACTTACTGAATAACATGGTGATGTCACTTCCTAGATAACATGGTGATGTCACTTCCTGGATAACATGGTGATGACACTTCCTGGATAACATGGTGATGACACTTCCTGGATAACATGGTGATGTCACTTCCTGGATAACATGGGGATGTCACTTCCTGGATAAAATGGTGATGTCACGCCCCGGCTTCCAGAGCTGTGCAGGCTGTGGCTGCTGGACTGGAGAGGATGATGGCAGGGGGACACTGAGGGACACAGGGCACTGGAGGGACACTGAGCATCCCCCTGCCATCATCCTATCCAGCAGCCACAGCCCGCACAGCTCTGGGAGTCGGGTCATGACATCACCATTTTATCCAGGAAGTGACATCCCCATGTTATCCAGGAAGTGACATCACCATGTTATCCAGGAAGTGACATCACCATGTTATCCAGGAAGTGACATCACCATGTTATCCAGGAAGTGACGCCTTGATGCAGTAGTAATGCATGGAAAAAAGCACTTTATGTGCATTTCCCGTAATAAGTGTATATTGGGGATTTGTATAACTTTTGGGGGCAATACAATACCTTAATAAAAATCTTCCTTTAACTAAATGCCTTATTACACAAAGTGATTACCAGCCGTATTTGGCAGATTATCGGGCATTACAGCCGATAATCCCTTTGTGTAATAAAAGGCAACAATCAGCCAACATGCACGATGTCGGCTGCTCATTGTCTTTTAATGTCTTTCAACATGTTGAAAGGCTAACAATCCGGATAGCAACAATCTGCTGCAATCTCTCTGTGTAATAGGAGCGGCGGCAACAGACCGCTGCTATTTTCTATGGACTGTCCCAGGCAGGCTACCCTCCTTCACCCCCCTCTCTTACCTTTTCGCTGTCAGCACTCGCTTGCTGTTGCTGATCACCCTGTGTAATAGGGGTTTTAGACCGGTGTGTTTTAGCATCCTGCCCACTATGCTAAGGATAAGGGCCCTATTATACGATTACTGTGCTTAAAATCGTTATATAGTTCAAATTTAAACAATAATCGGCCTGTTGGCTTGTGTAATTGCAGGCAGAGATTGAAAAATCTCAATTGAAAAATCGATTGAAAAAGGTCGTTAATCGTTCATTTAGATCTGACCCTAAGTCAATTTTACCTTCTTTGGGCTATGTTCACACAGAGTATTTCCATCAGTCTTTTGGTCTGTATTTTTTCAATCAGAATCAGTAGTGTAACTGACAGGGCAAAATTGTAATAGAAAGATTTGCTAAGTTTCTGTGTTTTCAACCCATTCCTGGTTTTGGTGGAAAAAAGACTGATTGAAAGACTGGAAATACTGTGTGTGAACATAGCCTTGGTGTATTCTGAATGGAACAGCCCAGACTTATCTATTGAGTTCTGGCGACATAAAAAAAAAAACAACACAATACTGTATACCTTTTTTTTAATGTATGATGGACGTTTTTGTCAGGGAACTTCCCAATGCACATCGCCGATGGACACTGTTAGGCGCACAGGGAAAGTTACAGTCCCTGTCCGCTTTTTTCAGATGACTGCAAATATGCTTATGTTGGGCTATGTTCACACTCCGTACTTTGTATGTGCCTCCTGCTACAATGACCATATTGCAATGTGGGGGCAGGGCTGACACAAAACAGATCAGCACTAGAACCACATAGTATAGGAATCCAGGGCTCTATCTGAGCAAGGTCGTTGTCTTGGCACAGGAACTCTGCCTTTTAAGAAGTTTTCTAAGGGGGCAAGCAGGTGAAGTGGCGACATTGTGCTGCTATTAAAGATCTTGTGCAGGCAGATGTGGTAGCTAAATCTAATACGAAAGCAAATAATATAAGGGCAGACTAGATGGACCAGGTGGTCTTCTGCTGACAATCTTCTTCTATGTTGCTGTGAATAAATGTTCTACATAGAATAGAATAGAGATACTCTGTATCATATGTGATAATGGAGTGGAAAGTAGTTGGATCTTGTAACTTTTAGACAGGAGGAATTCGGCTGAGCTCCCTAAATTCCTCCCGTGTCGTGGAAGGCTTTGGGCCCCGGGCCTGTTCGTAGTCATTTCATAGACTTCATAACTTGTTGTACAAATTAGCTTAGGTTATGGAAAGAACCATAAATGACAGTGACATAGCTGCTATTACAATGTCCATCCTACGGATACGTAGGACAACGCCCCTCATTATGGTTTGTTTTACTATCAATTAAGTCTTACATGTGTCATTTTTGTGTGTTTATTCCATTTTTGTGTCCCAGAGATTAACTTTTTCACAACGGACTATGGGTTACGTGCTGTGGAAAATATAGAACGGGGACTGAAGTTCCACTTTAGTTTTCCATGGGAAGATTTGGCCGTAAGAGGACAGAAAGAACCGTGAAATGTTATATAACAGTTTCTTTTAGGCCTTGGTGCAGTGACACGTGGAGGTGGGAATATGATGGGATTTGTAATTTACTCCTATTAAAAATTCCCAAGTCTTATAGTACTTATCAGCTGCTGTATGTCCTGCAGGAAGTGGTGTATTTTTTCCAGTCTGGAGAGCAGGGGAGGTTTTCTATGGGGATTTGCTACTGTTCCTGACAGTTCCTGACATGGACACACGTGACATCCGAGAGCACTGTGTTAGAGTGGAAAGAATACACCATTTCCTGCAGGACTTACAGCAGCTTATAAGTACTGGAAGACTTTAAAATTTTTAATAGAAGTAAATTACAAATCTCTGTAACTTTCTGATACCAGTTGATTTAAAATATATATATATATTTTTTTTTTAGGAAAAACCCCTTTAACATTTACTCATACATTGTATCATGTATCAGGATAGAAGAAATGTGTGCTGCCAGTTGCCTACATTTTGGTATTACCTGGATTTCTTTATTGATCACTAATAACATGTCTGTTCACAAATTGAGCACATTGCATAAACATCTACTGTGCAGGGAGAAAAACAGTATATGCCTATGGAGGACACTGGGGGGTGGGCATGGCCACATGCTCCTTCATGTCAGCCATCTTATGGACAGACCCACCACAGAGCAGGACAGCACAGCCTGGGGGAGGGGAGTCTGATATTAGTGCTATGAGGTACACAGTGATCTGCTGTCAGTATATACAGTGAGTACACTTACTAATACTGTACACTGAACTTATTTACTATAAAGTGGCCAACCCCTTAAATAGCCAACAACCCAGCCATTGTTTGTGCAGCTTGGCCACACCTTGTAAAGGCTCTGCAAACAAGAGCTGATCTAACTGATCTCACTGATCGATGCTCGTTTGTGGCACTATGTAGAGAAGTGTCCCAGAAGGGTCACAGGAACCACGAGAAACCCAGGAGGAGGGTCAGAGCAGGTAAACCTCTTGGATGTCGGCACAGTCACAATCAAACCATCACATGGTAAAGTGACTCAGTATTCTGTTTATTGCACTTTACCGTGCGATGGTTTGATTGTCACTGTGCCGTCTACCTGCGCTGACCCGCCTCCTGGGTTTCTCGTGTTTCCTGTGACCCTTCTGGGACACTTCTCTACATTTCTATACCCACCGGTGGTGGTTGGCTACCAGGGGGATGGCTGCGGTTTATGATCCAAGTGACATTATACGCCTACAGAAGAGTTGTGCCTATCTCTTGCACAACTCCACTAGGTGAGTGCGTCTATCTAACTAGGTGAGTGCGTCTATCTACTTTTTGATGAGACACCTGCCCACCACCTTATTGCACCAGGAGGCGCCCCTCTATTTGTGGCACTAGTCAGCCCATGTAAAAGTGTATACTAAAACAGATAGAGAAGTTAGTAGAAAGACAGCAGGAATAACCTGAAATATGAAACGGGTTGACATAAATATCTCAACCCTGCTATCACAATTATGGGATTAAAGACCATTTCAGCCTGCAGACTAAAATATTGTGTTTGAAGTGGGAGCAAATTTAAAGGGGGTTTGTCTAATCAAAGACATATATATCAGAGCTGCCTGACTATGCTGGGAGAGTCTGTTTATAGCCACTTCATGAGAAATGTGCTGGCTGCTCACATATGTTTAATACATTGAATGCTCAATCTACTGTTATTCAATTTACTATTCTTTATCAGGATAGGGGATATATATATATGTATATATATATATATATATATATATGCACACAAATTCAAAGCACTTTTTTTTCAGAGAGATCCTACATGTTGTACTCTTATTTGCAGTAACTTTTACCTTGTCATCGGACGTGCCACAAGCTATCGATCCCTTTATACAGGTGGGGAGAGTGCATGGCAGTTGTCAATAAAATTTCAATTCATTTGCTTCATTAGAGTCTATGGAGCCAACAAGTCGGATGGTCTGTCTCAGGACTTGTCAAAAGTTGCTACAAGTGACATTAAGGGTGCGTTCACACGTATAGGATCCGCAGCAGATTTGAAGGTGCAGATTTGATGCTGTGTTCAGTTATTTAGATCAAATCCGCTGCAATAGGGTACATGTGAAGCTACCCTTACACTATATAGAGAAGCTCTAGCCAAAACCATCCCAAATATTAGATGTAAAGTTTAAATGTCATTACCCTTAATCACATGACAGCGGCTCTGGTATTGAACCCTGTGTCACATATAGAGGCAGACATTTTGTTGTGGTCCGCATTACATTAGCGGCAATGGATAGGCAATAGCTACAATATAATAGTGGACAGCAAGTAAACAGTCACATAGAGTAAAAGTATAACAGAAGTAAGCGGCACTACAGGTCACAGTTCATTCACAATGGCCGACTCCCGGTGGTTCATGAGGCAAGACTCCGGTGGTGCTAACTGTATGAGTGCAGTCATATAAACTATACAGTAAAACGAAGAAGGAAATGGTTGCACTCACTGTCCTGGTCTTCTTAAATCTTTATTTCTTTCACTTGAAAAAAACTGAAAAACAGTGCGGACATACCAGTGAGCAGACGCTAAAAGCAAGGTTGCATAGAAATGAAAGAGCAATAGCCGCATTAATAAAGCCTATTAAACATGTGGCAGCAGCCCTAATATTGGAGCCCCGTATCGCATATGGAGGCGACCATTGGATTGTGGTTTGCATTGGATTGTCGGCAATACATAAGCAGTAACTACAATATGATGGCGGACAAGTGGCACATGACATTTAGTGCCATCACATAAATACAAAAAAGTAATAGCCAAGTTTCTGAATAGCTCCATATGTGACACAGGGCTCCAATACCAGGGCCGCTGTTACATCATTAATAGTTAACACATGTCCCCTCTTACGCCGGCAGTCATCAATAGGTGGTTATGTGCAGTTTATTGTCAGCAAAGTGATTTGTGCTGCTTGTCAGTGTACTGTTTGACTGCCGTTACCCATGTTTGACTAGACCCGGATCTAGTATGATATAATATGTATTACATTGCTTATTGCCTAATGACTACCCTAAAATGGTTGCCTCCATATGTGACATGGGACTCCGACATTAGGGCCACCGTCATGGAATCAGGTTAGCACATGTACTGTATTACGTCTACTTTCATTTGTGCAGCCACACTTCCCACTTTCACCCACCGTGTTCTTGCTGAAATTCATGCCATGATTGGGTATGTATTTTGTTATGCCATATAAATACCAACTTACAACAGCTCCATCTCACTCCTGACGAAGCTGCGATACGCGTGGGGTTCCTTCCCCCCACTGACCAAACCGGGTGACCCACTTTACAGGTTGTATTGTACTTTTTTATGTGCTATGTTTTTAGATGTTTTTAAAGGAAAAGTCCGGCCAAAATTTTTATTAAAGTATTGTATTGCCCCCCAAAAGTTATACAAATCACCAATATACACTTATTATGGGAAATGCTTCTAAAGTGCTTTTTTCCCTGCACTTACTACTGCATCAAGGCTTCACTTCCTGGATAAAATGGTGATGTCACGACCCAACTCCCAGAGCTGTGTGGGCTGTGGCTGCTGGAAAGGATGATGGCAGAGGGACACTGAGGGACACAGGGCTCTGGAGGGACACTGAGCATCCCTCTGCCATCATCCGCTCCAGCAGCTACAGCCCGCACAGCTCTGGGAGTCGGGTCATGACATCACCATTTTATCCCGGAAGTAAAGCCTTGATGCAGTAGTAAGTGTAGGGGAAAAAGCACTTTATAAGCATTTCCCGTAATAAGTGTATATTGGAGATTTGTGTAACTTTTGGGGGGCAATACAATACTTTAATAAAAATTTTCGCATGAGTTGTCCTTAAATCTTCTGTGTTGGAGCTGTCAATAAAGATTTTTCAATATATTTACCCTTATTTTAATGTGCAATTGCATTTCTATACGTGCCTCCTGTTCTGTTCTTTTCTTTTGTCCTAGTTTGAACAGACGGACCGCCCAAATGACTAATTTGCCCTAATTTGCATACATTCATGGCCTGCAGGAAGTGATGTATTTTTTCCAGTCTGACACAGTGCTCTCTGTTGCCACCTCTGTCCATGTCAGGAGCTGTCCAGAGCAGGAGAGGTTTTCTATGGGTATTTGCTACTGCTCTGGACAGTTCCTGTCATGGACAAAGGTGGCAGCAGAGAGCACTGTGTCAGACTGGAAAAAATACACCACTTCCTGCAGGACATACAGCAGCTGATAAGTACTGAAAGACATGATTTTTATTAATTTTTTTTAATTAGAAGTAATTTACAAATTTATATAACTTTCTGACACCAGTTATATAGAATACCCCTATAAATACTTTGTCACTCTACAATGCGTAACTGCGTTCTGTGAAATTGGAAAACAGTTCGGACCTTCCGTTAATTTAGCGACACAAGGGAGCTTTCTTTAAGGAGCCTTTTATTAGGTTTTAACTAGTTGCAAGTTGACGTTTCCAGTCAAGTGTATTCTGGTAAAAAAGAGACTCTTATTCTTGAGCCTCGAGCCCATGGTTGTAAACCTGGGCTCCACAGTCTATTAGTTGACACTTCCAAAAACAATGGCTCCGAGTCGCCTCGGCATAAGTGCTCTAAACACATGAGTAGTTGCATTATGAGGACTTACAAATGCCGCCTGTCATGCTAGGATTACAGGCCCACTACCTAACGGGTCATATCATACTTCCGGCTCCATTAATCATCTCTTCTACCTTCCACTTTACAAGGGATCTCGTTTTACGTTTATTGCTCCCCAACACTGCCCTTTTGTGAAATTACTGATTTATTATGTGTTTTTTTTTCCGGCCTTGCACAGTAATTTCCAATAAATTATTGGGTGCTTTGTGAGCTGTATATGGAGGTGAACATAAACTGACAGCCACTAAAATTAAGCCATTAAATTAAAACAGGGGCCACGCATTTTGCAGCTTGGTGCTTTCGCAATGAACTGCTTAGGGTATGGGAAGACTGGGCTGACATATAGCGATTTTTTTTTTTGCAGAATACATTGATGTGGTCAGAGGCGAGTGACTCAAGCTGTCTCGTCTGCTAGTGGAGCATCTCTAGACAAAGCATTATGTGACAGGCTGCCTCATATGGTACATATGTAATGCACTCATCTCCATTATCGAACAAAGAACTGCTTCATTAGCCGTGCCTTAAATCATTTATTGCCGTCCGTGACCTTACAATCCTCTAGGTCTCCGACAAAAGAGACGATTCATGAAAACTGTGAAAGGGATAAAAGTCCAGTGATCATGACAGCAGAAGCTCCGGGCCCTCGTGCCATACTTATTTTGATGCTAGTTTGGTACATGTAGTCACTGTCCTTATGATGCACGGGGAGCATTCACCATAGTAAAAACATCATTTGACTCGTCCTCTTTCAGATGTTTTTGGTAAACATGGGAAAAACAGTACGATGATAGACGCACAAATCTATAGGGCCATACCGTAGTACATTGCTTTATAAAGGAGGTGAAAGCTGTGGGAGCGGTAACGGAAGACATTTTTTCTAAGGATGGATTTGTAGACGACTAGGTAGGATTTGATGGTGGTGGTGTTTATAGTTCTATGTAGGGGTTGTGACCTATCTGTACGTACTTACCCCCTTTACTAAGTTATAATGGTGTGGTGAAAAGTAAATACAAGAACAAAGGGGACACAATCTGAGGTTAGTTAGGGAAAATAATAGGAGCAACATGAGAAAACATTACCGTACTGTACTGATAGATGGTTGGAACAAACTACCAGCAGATGTGGTTGGTAAATCTACAGTAAGGGTTGTGTTACATGGCCCAACATTAGCTGTAAGCAAGCGCTCATCTGGTAGATCGGCACTTGCTTACCGAGCCTATAATATGGCTTCATGATAGAGCAGCCCTTGCTGCGTATATATACAGTATAAGGCTATGTTCACACTACGTATGAGACCGGATCATCTCGGCCGGTACTTAAAGGGGTAGTCCACCGAAAAAAAATTTCTTTCAAATCAACTGGTGCCATAAAGTGCCAGAGATTTTTAATTCACTTCTATTAAAAAATTTTAAGTCTTCCAGTACTTATCAGCTGCTGTGTGTCCAGCAGGAAGTGGTGTTTTCTTTCCAGTCTGACACAGTGCTCTCTGCTGCCACCTCTGTCCATGTCTGTCCAGAGCAGTAGCAAATCCCCATGGAAAACCTCTCTTGCTCTCTAGACTGGAAATAATACAATTTCCTGTTGAGCATACAGCAGCTGATAAGTATTGGAAGGCTTGAGATTTTTTAATAGAAGTAAATTACAAATCTTTGGCACTTCATGGCAGCAGTTGATTTGAAAGAAAAACGTTTTTGGTGGACTACCCCTTTAAGTACCGGCCGGGTGATCTTTCCGGCGGCAGAGCTCTGATGCAGGCGCATCAGCGTGCGCCCGCATCAGAGCTTACCATAGCACACAGTGAAGCAAGCGGCCGGAGCCGCTCGCGTCACTGTGTGAACTGACAGGTCTTTCTGTGGACGGAATTCACTGAATTCCGGCCGCAGAAAACTGACCTGTCAGTTATTTGCGGGGCCGCACAGATCCCGGCCGGAGCGTATACGATGTGCGTATACGATGTGTGCCTCTCACCGCAGGCGCCGCAGACACGTCTGTGCAGTGACAGACCACTCAGCGAATCACCGGCCAAGACAGAGCAGCGCTTCAGCCAGTGATTGGCTGATTGGCCTGTCACTTCAGAGACAGCCTCAGAAGCTTCAGCAGCAGCGGTGATGAGTGGGGAAAGCCAAGAGGACACTGGGGAGTGTGGGCAGGTAAGTATTACTTTGTTATTTTCTATATACTGTTTCATCAGCCATCAACCACACACCTTCTATTACACAGAGTGATGTGTCTGGGATAAACATATATCTATTTTAAGATAATACAAAAGGGAATAGTATAAGGGAAGACTAGATGGACCAATCTGCTGACAATCTTCTATGACTGTACATGCCCCATTTATTCACTATCTTCATTAATACCATAGAGTGTGAATAGAACAGCAGACAAGCCTGGTAAGCTGCAGAGATGATAATATAACTATCAAAAGTTAATAATATAATTAGCATAAGTTAATCGCCCTCAGTTGATATACAACCTACATGATGGACAGGTGTCTTTCCTTTTGTGAGCGCAAAGGACTAGGACTCCTGTGTTTGCTCTCTTTTTAAAGCAGAGAAGACCAAGTTTCTGCACAGGGGGAGCATGAACCACGGTTTGGCTGTAAGTATAATGTAGATTTAAACATAGGGTGAAAAAAAAGCAAGTGCATTGCAAAACTGGTTGTGATCACAACCCCTTTTGATTTCTTTAAAAAAATAATTTTACGACAGGTAAGCTTTAAATATATGTTGGCACCCATTTTTGACAGTTTTTTAACTTATAGCCTGATGTGGGAAAGAAGATGAGATGTGAACTTAGCCTAACAGTGTCTTTATAACATAGCCAGAAACAGTAGTAATACTCTTATTCCATTCTTATTCCTCCGCCACATCAGCCTTTATTGCTGTCTGTTCACACTGGCTGGTAAGAGTTATGGGCCTTAATATCTCTAGCCACAATATAAATACATTAGGAAAACATCTCATATTTTGGATGGACAATTTAGAAGAGGAAAACTTCAGTTATTGCCTCTCATCAAAAATATGTTGCGGTATATGCCATGTAATTTAATATTACCGTATACTTAATGGCTGCAACAAATAAAGGTCATTCTTCAGTAAATTGAAAAGTTATAAAAATTCTGATATACTATATACGTATCAGTTTTTTCAGGTCTGGAGACTTTTGTTTGCAGTAAATTAAAGGGAACCAATGGCTCCAAAAATAGATATAGCGCTAAGTAAACATACCGGTACCAAGCACAAGTTACTTGGAAAAAGCCCCGCACTATATATGTAAATGCGGGGCAACTAGTCATTTTGTGTGTTTGCAGTATACATGTAAGGCTAGGTTCACATCTTGTTTTCTGCCTCATTTCGGGCTATACGTTGGAAACCTGTCAATGTGTTGACAATGGGCCCATTGGCGGTACATAGTCATATTGCGTCTACGTTCTGTCCATTTTATACTCATATTGCATGGACTCAAAAACGTGGTCTATAGAGCCCCGACCAAGAACTGTTTTAGACAACTGTTGGAGGTATATGTTGGGAAGTCCCTTGACCTTTGACACACACCGTAAACGGAGTGTGGATCTACCCTTACGTTGCACATACATTGCCTCTTTTATCATTAATAACCAGGACAGATTTTCATCCCCTGGAAGTAAACAAGAAGTGTTGAGTAAACATTCGGGACCCCTAAAAATTGTGAAGAAGTGATATTGCTAAAATTGTAGAAGTTTTAAATACGCAATGTACGTCCTTTATTTGCCGAAACCAGAATAGCAATATCCCCTTGAAGGAACAGTACATGCAAAACTCCTAGAGGGAGATTTATCAAACATGGTGTAAAGTACAATTGGCTCAGATTCCACCTTTCATTTTCCAAAGAATCTGTGAGGATAGAAAGGTGGAATTGGTTGCTAGGAGCAACTGAGCCAGTTCTACTTTACAACAGTTTGATAAATCTCTCCCATAGTGCCTAGTAGAGGGCTGTGCGTGACACTGGGAAACCGGTCTGTAAAACGTCATGCGAGCTCCCCTAGGTAGTACCAGTAGGGATCTAGAAGTGGTGTTGGACATTCTGTGGTCTAGGTACTCTCCTTACTCAAAGAATTTGCCATCAAAGGACAAGATAAAGCTTTAACCCAGGGATGGGGAACTTTTGGCCCTCCAGCTATTGCAAAACTACAACTCCCATTATGCTTGGACAGCTTTGGCTGTCCAGGCATGATGGGAGATGTAGTTTTGCAAGAGCTGGAGGGCCGAAGGTTCCCCATCCCTGCTTTAACCACAAGGTCTTCGATACTTCCTCACCATTGACACCATGATGCTACCAGTAGCGGTCTTTGGCACATAGCACTCCAAGCAATCGCTTGGGGCCCCCAACGTCCAGGGGGGCCCCCACGCCCCGCTCTTCTCTTGTGCTCAAGACCGCTAGACAGGCCCGCTGCCCCGCTCGCTGCTGTGATCTGAACTATAACTATGAGCACTCGTAATGAGCGCTCACAGTTACATGCAGCAGCAGCACTGACAGGGCCCTTTCTGTCAGTCACCCTTGTGGCCGCAGGAAGTGTTTTACCTGCGGTCACAAGTGGCTGCTCTGTCCTTGTGGTGTCGGTGCTTCAGTGACATCACTGGAGCATCGGCGCCAGGAGAAGGGGAGCGCGGCCTCTTGTGACCGCAGGGAAAACCCTTGCGGCCACAAGAGTGAAGAGAAGGGGAGACGCCCGGACCCAGGTGAGTATAAGTGTTTGTTTTATTGTGTTACATACTATATGGGAGGGAGAGCACACAGGGGCCTGTGTAACTGGGGGAGCGCACAGAGGGGGTCTATATAAATGGGGGGGAGCACACAGTGGGGCTATAGAACGGGGAAGAAACAGGGGGGCTATATATAACTGGGGGAGCACACAGGGGGTCTATAGACTACTGGGGCTTCACAGAGGGGTCTATATACTACTTGGGTCAGCACACAGGGCGTCTATATACTACTTGGGGCAGCAGAATGGGGTCTATATACAACTTGGGGAGCACACAGGAGGTCTATATCCAAGTGGGGGAGCACACAGGGGGACTATATACTACTGGTGGGGCACACAGGGGGTCTATATACTACTGGGGTAACACACAGGAGTCTATATACTACTGGTGGGGCACACAGGGAGTCTATATACTCCTGAGGCAGCACACAGGGGGTCTATATATAACTGGGGGGGCACACCGGGGTCTATATACTACTGGGGCAGCACACAGGGGGTCTATATACTACTGGAGGAGCACACAGAGGTCTATATATTACTGGTGGGGCACACAGGGGGTCTATATACTACTGGGGGAACACACAGGGGGTCTATATACTACTGTGGGCAGCACACAGGGGGTCTATATATAACGGGGAGCACACAGGGGATCTATATATAACTGGGGAGCACACAGGGGGTCTATATATAACTGGGGCAGCACACAAGGGGTCTATATACTGCTGGAGGAGCACATAGTGGTCTATATACTACTGGGGGAGCACACAGGGATCTATATAATACTGGTGGAGCACACAGGGGGTCTATATACTACTGGGGGAACCACACAGGGGGTTTAAATACTACTGGAGGAGCACACAGGAGGTCTATATCCAAGTGGGGGAGCACACACGGGGGCTATATACCACTGAGGGAGCACACAGGGGAGCTATATACAAGTGGGGGAGCACACAGGGGGTCTATATACTAGTGGGGAGCACACAGGGGGTATATGCAACTGGGGGCAGCACACAGGGTATATACGACTGGGAGCAGCACACAGGGGGTTTATATACAACTGGGACAGCACACAGGGGGTCTATATACTTTTGGGGGAGCACACGGGGGGGCTATATATAACTAGGGGAACACACAGGCGTCTATACACTACTGGGGGTATATACTACTGAGGGGAAGCACACAAGGGGTATATACTACTGCCGGCTGCGCACAAGGGGTATATACTACTGGGGGCAGCACACAGCGGTCTATTGTTGTGGAGTGCGTGTCGAGGGGGGTGGGGCAGAAATGCCAAGACTGCCCCTGCTACGGTAGGTTTTTTTTTTGCTTTTTTTATTTTCTAACCCCTGAGCCTCCATGCTGCCCACTGTAGACCACCACCACCCAGTTAGGCTTGATCTACTCATATGTCTTCTGAGAACTCTTTCTAAGATGAATGCCCCCATTTCTGCACATGTTGTGCCACAGGTCTCATCAGTATGACTGCAGCGTTGCAGTCCCATTTATTGTTGGCCAAGTGTTACGGCATATGTCAGCAACAGACCCATCCTCTGCAGCTGCTAGACGTTAACATTGTCTGTAGGGCTGGAAGTGTAGCCAGATTTAATTTGCGAACGTATCCTTTGAAAATCCATCTCTCCACGCCGCTGCCGCTTGCCCGCCACTCATTTTGTAGCTGAAAAGCCGTGTAATAAAGATTCTCAAAAGCTCCTAAATGTTAAGAACAGACCTATGTAGTGCGTCTCCGGCTTCTCTCTTCACGCTCACGTAATAAAAGTCGTCTTTGAGGATTAGCTTGCCTGTAAGCAATGTTTAGCCATCAACAGATGATTCAAGTATCAGTGCACGACAGAAGGCTTTAGCACCCCATAGTTTTTTTGTTTTTTTTTCTATGCGATTCAATTTGGCTTTTCCTTAATGCCAGTACATTAAAGTACCCTTTATACGCGACGCAATGCTGGCACCATAGCAACTATGTCTTCATATCTCCTTCAGATAAACACGGAAAATCATTTGCACAATGTCGCTTCTATTAATAACATTGGAGGGCAGAAGGTTTCGCTCAGTGAAAGTGGGATTGTTTCACAAAGTGTCTGCTGTCACTGTTCTCTACAGAGCTGTCAACGCAGAACAACTTGAGAGAGAAGACTTGTTTGGCTGTAGAACTCATCCTCGGCTTCCAGGATGGGGATCTCTGATTAATAATTCAGCCGAGCTTCAGTCGCATTGCCAGCGGCATGTATCATATTAAGGCAGGGTTCACATTGTGGTCGCGGGGAGGTAGGGTGCCAGAGATTTGGTGCCGTTACAGGTGAAGCTTATGGTTTTTAGGTGCTTCACCTGTACCTGCTGCAATACAGCTGATAGATGTGATCTTAGTCGTGCGACACGCTACCACCCAGGCCGCATTGTGTAAACCAATAATTTAGATATCTGTTGGCTTAACGTGAACAAAGCTAGCCATGTAATGCAGTAATAGCAAACCTTCAGTACTCCAGATTTGGCAAAACTACAATTCCCATCATACCTGGGCAGCCACGGCTATATCTTTGATTATCCCGGCATGATGGGAATTGTAGTTTTGCAACAGCTGGAAGGCCGAAGATTCCTCATCTCTGATCTAATGTGTAAGATGGTCTCCCAATTCTCCCCCACAGCAGATATTGGGTACAGGTGGATCAGGCATATATTTCAATTGCCCAATTATTTTACTAGAGGAGTCTGACAGTAATGGTGGTTTTACACGGAGCGATAATTCGCCCAATCGCACGATTAACGATATTGAATGAACAATTATTTTTTTTATAACGTTTAGACGGAACGATACATGGTACGGAATAGTCGTTTTGCGATCGCTTAAGCCTATCTCACACATAGGGGAAATCGTTGAAAGAATGTTTACACTGAACAATCTGCAAATTTTTTGCGAACAATCAACGACGATTTGAGAACTTGAAAGTTTTGAAAGATCAAAATGAACGATTTTTCGCTCGTCGCTTGATCGTTCGCTGCATTTACACGTACGATTATCGTTTCAATTCGACCGTTATCGTGCAAATTCGAACGATACATCGTTCCGTGTAAAACCACCATTAGGGTCCTATTACACGGAGCGTTTTTTAACGACTAACGATTAACGATTGCAAATGAGATTGTTTCTCGCTAACCTAAAATCATTCACCATATTACACAGAACGATGGTCGTTAGTTATGATCGTTTCTACGATCGTTATTGCGATTGTTACTATGATCGTTTAGCCCTTCTGATCCCAGCAAAACAATGGACAACGTGCAATGACGCTGGACGATTATCGTTTGAATTCGAACAATACCACGATTTTTTGCACGATAATCATCCCGTGTAATAGGGCCCTAAGCAGATGCATGCCTAATATGAATAGGTTAATGATTAGAGACGAGCGAACCTCAAGCATGCTCAAGTCGATCCGAACCCGAACTTTCGGCATTTAATTAGCGGTGGCTGCTGAAGTTGGATAAAGCCCTAAGGGCCCTATTCCACCGGACGATTATCGTTTGCTTAATCGTTAACGATTAACAATCCTCAAACGACCGCTATTGCGAAAGACCTGAAAACTTTCACTCATTTGATAATCGTTACTTATGATCGTAATTGGATCCTTTATCCTCTACTACTAACATCAGTCAGTTATATACAGTGGCTGTGCTGATCATCATCTTACATTGTGGCTTTATTTTCCTATTACTGCCCCATTCCAGTCCCGCTAATCGCCCACATGACTGTCCAAACCCACAGAGTCTCATAGAGAAAGTGACTGCACGCCACACAGTAGACGCTGTGAGATTTGGAGTCACGGCATCGGTCATGTGGGTGAGCAGTGGGACTATAATGGCATTGTATTGAGAAAATAAGATAATGATCAGCGCCGCTATCTGACTGACGTTAGGAGGGGAAAGCGAAAAATATAATGAACTGCTTTAAACTTCATCCAGTGAATAATTGTCAGTTTTTGTCAGTCCTGATCTAATGTGTATGAGCAATCTCTTTCTGCAAAGGAAGGGGGAAAAACGTTTTTATTGGTTACCCAAAGGACGAGATCCAGAACAAAACATTGTATGGATCCCAGTTTGAAAGTTGAAAAAAGGAGAATAGCACATTAACATCCATTGGACTGCAGCTAAATCCGTACAGGTAAAGGCTATGTTCACACTACGTATATTTTCGTAAAACTATGGCCGTTGTTGCCGCTTGCAACAACAGTTGTGATTAATACCATAATATACGTTACATTGCCATCTATGGAATCTCGGCCAGAGTGTATACACTCTGGGTCACGGAACGGCTGGTCTCTTACAAGGTCTGAACATGGCCAAAGAGTAGAGATGAGCACAATTTGGGCATGCTCAAGTCTGATCGCTGGGCATTTGAATATCGGTGGCTGAAGAAGTTGGATGCAGCCCTAGGGATTAGTGGAATACATGGATATATGCATAGGTTATAGGCTGTATCCATGTTTTTCCAGACTCCATAGGGCTGCATTCAATTACTGGTATTCAAATGCCGAGCCATCCGGCTCAAGCATGCTCATCTCTAATAAAGAATGATAAAAGATTACAGACAGTAGAGCCACACGTGCACTCTTGACAGCGGAAGACCCTAGACGATAGAGACTATGGGCGATTACCTCTTTATGCTGATGCTTTAGCTTTGCTCCATGTTGAGCTTCATTTACACATATGAAGACATGCCATCACTTATTGTTTTTCATTAGTAACTTGACCACTGGGTGGCAGTGTCTTGCATCATACATTCCATATGTTATGTTATACACATATATGTAATACAAGCAAAACAATTGACTACTTATAACATTTATTCACAATGAAATTTAGGCCTACACCTAACATTTACTGTCAGAAAATCTTTCTGAAATTATTAGCAACATAATAGGCAATGCACGCATTTATAAGCTTAAAGTAAAGTCACAAAGAAATTTAAAACCCTGGTAAAGTGTTAAAGGGGTTGTCCAGCAAAAATATTTTTCTTTCAAATCTACTGGTTTCAGAAAGTTATATAGATTTGTAATTTACTTCTGTTTAATAATCTAATCTTCCCATACTTATCAGCTGCTGTATGTCCTGCAGGAAATGTTATTTTCTTTCCTGTCTGACATGTTGCTTTCTGCTGCCACCTCTGTCCGAGACAGGAACTGTCCAGAGCAGGAGAGGTTTTCTATGGTGATTTCCTACTGCTCTGGACAGTTCCTGACATGGACAGAGGTGGCAGCAGAGAGCACTGTGTGAGACTCTAAAATAGGGGTGGGGAACCTCCAGCACGTGGGCCGGCATCCGGCCTCTGAGACCTCCCGATACGGCCTGCGGCTCCCCTGTGATGTGCGCCGCTGTAATGGGGCAGGAGCCAGCATACACAGCATCCCTCCTGTCTCTGTGACAGCTGCCAGATACAGGAGGATGCTGTCTGTGCCAGCTCTGTCCTCACCAGAGCGGCTCACGTCTTCCTTCTCCTGCATGCTGTGCGTAATGACGTAATTTCATCGCACGCCGCCTGCAGGAGAAGACGGGCACAGGCTAGAGGGGAGAGAAGAGGACCTGGGCAGCGTGGGAGTGGAGGAAAGGTGAGTGGGATGTCTATTTTTTTATTTGGGACAGGTAGTGGGGGTTAACTAGGCTACCAAGGACATGACTGGGGGGGTTAATGAGGCTACCAGTGACATGACGGGGGGGAAGGGGGGGTAAACTAGGCTACCAGGGACATGACTGGGGGGTTAACTAGGCTACCAGGGACATGACTGGGGTGGTTAACTAGGCTATGAAGGACATGACTGGGGGGTTAACTAGGCCACCAGGGACATGACTGGGGAGGGGGGGGGGGTTAACTACGCTACCAGGGACATGACTGGGGGGGTTAACAAAGCTGCCAGTGACATGACTGGGGGGGTGGGGTTAACTAGGCTACCAGAGGCTTCACTGGGGGTTAACTAGACTACAAGGGGCATCACTGGGGGTTAACTTGACTACCAGGGACATCAGTAAGGGGTTAACTACAGCTACCAGGGGCATCACTGGGGTTTAACTATGACTACCAGGGCATCATTGGGGGTTAACTATGACTACCAGGGGCATCACTGGGGGGTTAACTAGACTACCAAGGGCATCACTGGGGGGAGGGGGGGTTAAATAGACTACCAGGGACATTAGTAAGGGGTTAACTACAGCTACCAGGGGCATCACTGGGGTTTAACTATGACTACCAGGGCATCATTGGGGGTTAACTATCACTACCAGGGGCATCACTGGGGGGTTAACTAGACTACCAAGGGCATCACTGGGGGGAGGGGGGGTAAATAGACTACCAGGGACATCAGTAAGGGGTTAAATACAGCTACCAGGGGCATCACTGAAGGTTGACTCTGGCTACCGTGCATCACTAAGGATTCACATCAGGTACCAGGGGCATCACAGAGGGTTAACTACAATAGCAGGGGCACTAGGGGAACAATACTTTGCCTTGCCCCTGTGCTGCAAACCCACGCTACCCCACTGCCACGCACAGTATAACATTAAGTGCAGCCCTCAAATGATTTTATTAATGCCCAACTGGATCCCCACCCCTGCTCTAAAGAATATACTTCATCTGGCAGGACATACAGTAGCTGATAAGTAAGGGAAGACTTGAGATTTTTGAGTAGAAGTAAATTACAAATCTATATAACTTTCTGAAACCCATTGATGTAAAAGAAAAAGATTTTCACTGGATAACCCCTTTAAAGAGTCTTGTAAAGTCTGGGGACAATGGGCTGACAACTGGTGTGGCCACTGAATGGGAAATACGCTGAGTTAGGCAGTGATATTTCCCTTTCTGCGTAACTAGCTGGACTGACTACTGTGGCATTTCCAGTCTTTTCAGGCTTCTGTACTTGTACTAGACACAATCCACCATGTATTTCCATGGGCCTGTGCTCACAGCATAGTGTTTGGTGGTCCGAGAGGTCCATTATTTGCTCATGAGAAGCTATAAAGACAATTTATGAATCACCTCCTCTGTCTGTTGTGCCGACCCATCAATAGTCAGCTACAGAGCCCAGTAAAAAAAGCACAACTGAGGAGTGTAGTGCCCCATAGGCCTCTTGTAGGTATCAGACTACAGGACAGCAGTGTTTTTCTTTGTTAGACTTATTAATGCATTTCATACACCAGACAATAGCGGCTTTCTTCTAGCGCTACCTTCCCCAGATCCTTGAGAAAATATTATTCCACACTGAATGACCTTGAACATTTGCCTCTTGGTCGTCTTTTTTAATTATTTTTGTTGCAGAATATAGGAGTTTTACTGTAGTTGGTAAGAAAGTGAGAGCCAGACGTTGACCTGGAGGTAAGACTGGGTGTAAAGAGGTGAAATAAGACTGAACAGAGTCTGTGTATAGTAAATAAGAGCGACAATATCCTGCTGGCATTGTATATAATGGGGCTCTCTGCTGGCACTATTCTTTATTGGGGGCGCTACAGGCACTATTGCTTCATAGGGGTTCATTGTTGGATACATTACCTTTACCGACACTATTGCTCCCTAGTGGCTCTGTGCTGCTGCACACAAAACGTCTGTTGGGTGACTGGGTGAGGTGGACCAGTATATTGGTCTGTTGCACTTCCATCTACTTACTTTATCTCCTTGGCATTTATAGGTTATTTTGTGGGGGTTCTTTACGGCAGAGTTTCCTAACTTATCTTGGGTCTCTTGTATACATTTATATTTACTATTACATTTACTATTACATCATGAGCCCTCTCTGAACCCCCATCCCCGCCCCAGAATGTACCGGTACCTGATGGCGCAGGAAGGGTTTAAAGAGACTCAGTCAGTAGGTTTAAGGGTAGCATAAACTAGTGACAGAGAAGCTGAACAGAATGATGTATCACTTACATTGTTGTGTGCAGCTGTTTCAGAGATATCCTCCTGAATACCATGGATAATAAGTACTTCTCTCCATTGGGTCTGATCAGTAGTGCTGGATATTCATGAGCAGCAGCAAACTCCGCCCACCAGCTGCTGATTGGCCGGTATGTTTCACAGAACGTATGGCTAAATGATAGGTTGTCATTAGAGGGGAGCATGCTTGAGTCTTATTGTCAGGCATTTGATTCCTGGTGGCTGAAGAAGTTGAATGCAGCCCTAGGGAGTCCAGGAAAACATAAATACAGCCATAGGCCATAGGCTTTGCCTATGTTTCCAGGACTCCCTATGGCTGCATCCAACTTCTTCAGCCACCAGTAATCAAATGGGGAACAATTAGATTCGAGCATGAATTGAGTCACACTCATCTTTAGTCATTTTGGAATAAATAACTACACTAAGGGGGAGATTTATCAAACATGGTGTAAAGTGAAACTGGCTCAGTTGCCCCTAGCAACCAATCGGATTCCACCTTTCATTTTCCAAATAGTCTGTGAGGATGAAAAGTGGAATCTGACTGGTTGCTAGGGGCAACTGAGCCAGTTTCACTTTACACCATATTTGATAAATCTCCCCCTTAGTAAGTGTACAGTACGACTAGAATTCAACTAAATCCTACTGACATGCGACAGAATCTCTGCACGGATTTCAAGTGTTTCCAATACAAGTAAATTTTCTTTATGAAAAATAAAGTCTCTCAAGAATTACATAACCAGAACTAAGTTTTTAGAGAAAATAGGTCATAGGTTTTTGTACTGTCGTCTTCCTGCTTGAGCCGCTCACAGTTTATGACATATCAGCAGACACATTACCACTGGGCCCATTAGCGCGGCTTTATTTATGCCATTTGGAATGATGTAGGGTTTTTGCCTCAGTCATGCGTGCTTGTTTATTCCGTTCCTTAGACGAGCCGCCCTGCCAGCCTTCTCTTTTCATCGCTGCCAGATGTAACAGTCTTTTTATTCCCGTCCTCTGCCCTTCAGTGCGTCTCCCCAGATGTGAAGTGGAATAGAGTGCTGCTTTAATAAAGAACAGAAGTAGCTCAGCATCAGTAAAGTAAATGGACAGCAGGTAGGAGGCCGGGGTCCCGAAGGCCCCGCCATGGTAAATCAAGGGCATTCTGTGCACTTACTACTCAAGTGTGACTGTATTATAGCACTGGTCATGAGATAGCCCTTATGCATTGCTTCTCCTGAGGCTTCCCTGGGGGTGTTGTGACCCGTGATTCATTTCCTCTCACATTACATCATCTGGGCACGCTAACAAGTGCTGCCTGGCTTATCGACACAAGTCTTTGAAGTTGTTCCTCCATAGCCTTCTGGTGTTGCGTACAGAACCACATTTTAGAAATAAGCTCATTCGGTTTGCTTAGTGGCTTAGGTCTTAAAGGGGTTGTAAATAGTAAAGTAATAAAACGCTATGTTAGGCTTTCAGCAGTCCAGAATGGAAAAAAAAACCTAAACTTTTTCTTGGTAAAAAAAAAAAGTTAGCACTTTGCGAGTCAAGTATGGCTTTTCTTCCTAGTATCTTTTAGCTGCTTCAGTATCCTGGAGTAATTGTACACTTAAGAAGTGAACACAGGCATAAGAGACTAGATAGAACTTTGTAGGGTACCGCATCAACCCAGTAGGAAGATACCCCCAGTCATATAGCAATAAAGTGCTATACTTTTTTTACATTTATTATAAAAGAAGGGATATGCAAAATAGCTCACTTAGGCAAAGTAGTGTCCCTTCAAGTCAGTGTTTCAATCCATGTAGGAGTCGTAGAACAATGGGGATCTGTGCCAAGCCAAACAACCTCTCCAAAAAGAAAGACTGCCCATCTGAAGACAGCTGTTTTGAGGTTATTGCCCCTTCATCAGTGCAGAGCAGGGTGGATGGCTAGTGAGAGGCCTATCAACATGGGTCAAAGAGATACTAGTTCTCCTTAAGTCTATCATAAAGACTTGTGAAGGTTGTCCCCTATCCACAGGCTTACTCGGCTCTTTCCGGTGGCTCCATAGGAATGAATAGAGCTGCAGGTCACGTGCCATACCTGCAGCTACATTCACAACAAAGACGCCGGGGGCCCGATATGGAGATCGTCAGGGGGATGCGGAGGTCGGATCCCTCATCATTTCTTACTTGTCTCCTATCCTGTGAATAGCGGAAAAGTTAATTTTTCCTTGACAACCTCTGGCCATCCCAGCTCCACTGTGAATTCTGGAATGAAAGGATATGCAAAATAGATGTCTTAAATTGATTAAAAATCCACCATAATAAACCATGTAAGAAGCAGATCAACAGCAAATAAGCAATTGCTAAACAATTATCAATGTATCTCCAGATACATATGGTGTTAACAAATAAGGGAGTATAAATTAAAAAAAAAACCCCAAAAAAAACAACAGCCTACTTTTTCATGGTACACCCTGATCTCCCTACATGTTTCTGCCATCTGTGTCAGTGACTTCCTCAGGGGAGAATACCAAGATATGTATGTACAAGAGGGCAACGCAGTTACAGGTATTGCATAGGTATATGCACAACAGATCACAATAGAAATAAAAGGTTCATGCACAGATCATGCAAAAAGGAAAATAAAATTCTTATCTATTACATTTTTTATCAAGTGAAGAAAATCCTAGTTTCGCTAAAAATCTTGCTTTGCTGACTAAACTGACTATATAGTTTAGACAGTAAATAAGGAACCAGATGTTCCCTTCCTTGTTATTGCTTGTTATTGTCGTCACTTGAGGCAGAGAGGTTCCAACTATGAACTTCCCGCCATTGAGGTCTGAATGTCCGGGAAGAAGAATACAGAATGTATTCCTTGTACCGTTAGCTGTGTTCTTCCTATAGAGTCAATGTCTGGTGACTGGACATTTTGATAATCGCCATTTATTATATACTTTATTATAAATGCATATTATGGTTCCCTCAGTTTGTACAGAGAACATTGCTGAACCCAAAAAGTAAGGCAAGTCCGCACAGGTTTTATTACTACTAGAGATGAGCGAACCTCGAGCATGCTCGAGTCCATCCGAACCCGATCATTCGGCATTTGATTAGCGGTGGCTGCTGAAGTTGGATAAAGCTCTAAGGTTGTCTGGAAAACATGGATACAGCCAATGACTATATCCATGTTTTTTAGATAGCCTTAGGGCTTTATCCAACTTCAGCAGCCACCGCTAATCAAATGCCGAATGATCGGGTTCGGATGGACTCGAGCATGCTCCAGGTTCGCTCATCTCTAATTACTACACATAACTTGAGGACACTGTTGTAGAAAAAAAAAAGCGCTCATGTTCTTTTCCCCCCTTTAAGTATCATATTTATTGCATTCATCATAAAAATTCAAAATATTTAACTTGCTGTAAATCCATTTACTTACATAGTATGGCGCCACCTGATGTTTAAAGTGTAAAGCATTGTGCACGTCCACCTCATGAGCTGCGTACTGTAGGACACACATGCCCAGTTAGTCCCCTTAGCCAAGACTCGGAAATGCAGCCATAGAAAGAGCTTTCTATTTGTCTGGGAAAGAGCAGAGCCTCCGCAATAATATGGCAGTATCATAGCTAAGAAGACTCTATCTCCATGAGAGATAAGGAGGGATTATATTATCAGCTGCCAGAAGGGAAGGAGACCAATTCTCTCCAGCACCTGAATCATCAATACAGATTAGCTGCAACAACATGGGACATGCATTGAAGCAAAAAAAAAAAAAAAAAAGTATTTTTTTTAATGCTATAAATACTGTAAATCACTTTAAATAAGTTATTTCAGGACTTTTAGCATGAAAATGATTCATGGGATAACCCCTTTAATGTTACCAGCTGCTGCTTTGGTCTCCCTTTATTTTCCATGTGTGTTTATGCTGTGCCATGAAAGTGCACCGCCTGCTGAAGATCATTCACTGCTCATATAATGTGTTCCAGGTTTTCTGGTCTGGGGTAATGTTTGGCAGATTAGTTTCAGAAGCTTTGCTGGACAGGAGGGGAGCCCATTTTATATTTCCTACAATCAGGCCCGAAACCTCTTGGTTCAGTATGAGGTGTATAGGGGTATGCAATCATTTTATACTTGTATAGTTAATAATAATAATAATAATAATAATAATTATATTTCTTAGTTTGTTTTTTCCCCAAAAAAATTCAAAGCTTAAATCTGGAAATAATCAGTTGCAATTCTGGCAGGAATTGTTGTAAGTAGGATATTTATTACCCCATTCAAATGCAATGGAAATAAACCTGGGAATTATGACCGTGACGCAGATTCTAGGATCTTTAGAATTTAAGTGGAGCTAATCAAGATTTTGCATCATAGATTTCAATGGATTTGCAACTTCAGTCCTGACCATGTGAACAGTCTGACCATTGCAAGTATCAGTATCTACTAATACAAAAGTGGGTAAAACATTCTCTTTTCAGGGAACCTGCTATCACTTTCTGCCCAAACCACAAGTCATTGGGGCGGTCCCCAGTGACTTCTCCCCGTTTCACTAATCTAGATTGATAATTCTTTTTCTATACCCTAATGGTGTGTTTACACAGAGAGATTTATCTGACATATTTGAAGCCAAAGCTAGGAATGGATTTGAAAAGAGGAGAAATCTCAGTCTTTCCTTTATGACCTGTTCCCTCTTTATAGTCCATTCCTGGTTTTGGCTTCCAAGATCTGTCAGATAAATCTCTCTGTGTAAACACACCACCAGGGTCCTATTACACAGGCTGACTACGGCCTGATCATTTTAGTAAACGAGCTCCGATCTGCTAGACCGGCGCTTGTTTACTGCATTAGGGATATCTGACAGATTTTTGCAGCCAAAGCCAGGAATGGACTATAAACAGGGAACAGGTCATAAAGGAAAGACTGAGATTTCTCTTTTCTTTCAAATCCATTTCTGGCTTTGGCTGAAAAAATCTGGCAGATATATGTCAGATAATCTGTGTGTGTAAACGGACCCATTGACGGCCCGATAATCTGGCAGTAAGGGCTTCAAGGACATCGCCAACGATGTCCTTGCCCAAACACCTGATACCTTACCTCTCCCGCTCCCAGTCTTCTCTCCTGTGCTTCACAGCTTCACGGTCCCAGCAGCACCAGCGTCTGAGCGGCCCGTCAGTTGACAGGCTGCTCAGACACTGCAGCCATCGAGATCGGGAAGCTTCAGTGCACAGGAGAGAAGACTGGGAGCGGGGAGAGGTAAGGTATCAGGTGTTTGGGGAATCATCATTTGTCGGCCATGCATCGCTATTACACATAACGATGCACGTTCGGCACCTGACGATTTTAGGTCCAAACCTAAACCAACAATAAGATGATGATCATTTTATTGGCCAATCGGACAATTATCGCTCTGTGTAATAGGGCCCTAAGAGGGAGAGATCTATCAAGCAAGGCTGTTTGGGTGGGGAGAAGCTTCTGCGGACCACCCTGATGACTCGTGGCTCAGGCAGCATGAAAGTAATAATAGGTTCCCTTTAAGCAACTAGGCTTGCTTTCTTCATGAAAGATACTGAGTATCCATGAAGTTCTAGAATTCCCTGAAGCTTTCCTACAACTATAGGCTATGTTCCTACAGTGTGTACTTTGTGTCTGTGGACAGTCATCATTTTGAGGTCAGAATATGGCCGTTATTCAACCTCAAAATTACAGACGTAAAACGACCCATAAAATACAATGTGGGAACAGAGCCATAGGCTGTACAATAGGCAGATTATATATGGGCTGTATACAAATGATTCATGTTAGGCACAGTGGGGGAGATTTAGCCAATCAGATTCCACCTTTCATTCCTCACAGACTCTTTAGAAAATGAAAGGTGGAATCTGATTGGTTGCTAGGGGCAACTGAGCCAGTTTCACTTTACACCATAATTGATAAATCTCCCCTATCTGTATATTCTTACAAAATATAACATGACGTCATAGGGCTCATCTCAGACTAGTGCCCCCTACAGGTTTGATCTTGTTCCCTCCTCTCATTCCCACAGCACTCTGACTTTCTAATTGACATATAAATGCCAGCAATTTCCATATAAACCCTATTCGGACAAGTTTTTCTTATAATACACTCCTTATTACCTCCTCTACTCTATTATACATTGATCCTGCTCCTCAGAGGAACACTTCTATCAATAGGCATACATTAGGTTCACCTTTCCTTTAAATCCTCTATTCCCTATACATTAGTTTTATTCTGCTTTTAAAATCCTTCATTAACACCCGACACCGGTCTTTTTCTCTCCTATGATCTTTTTACATCTAGCACGGTACATTTTACTTGTCTCCGTGCAAACTGTGCTATTGATCGGCCTTATTCTCTGATACAAATGAAACAAAGAGGATTATTATTATCCATAGCACATAATTAGGTTATTATTGTGCTTTCAATGCTGCCTGAAAGCTTCAATAGAAAATTAGCCTTTATATCGACTGAAATAGGCCATGGCGCTTGCTGAAGAATGCCTTGTATATTTTTAGACCGAATTTAACATTTCTGGTAAGAAAACGCTTTGGTTTGCAGCCAGAGATTTGGAGCCTTCGTCATCTGAAATATGCAAAGCCTCCGAAGGATTTGAAAAGTCTCCTGCATACGCACAGCACTTATTAAAGTTCCATCAAAGTGTAGTTTTACCAAGTTCCATACAAGTTAGGTAAGATAGCAGTGGGCTATGGTTATCTTGTACTAATCTTCGCTTACGGTCTCTTCTATCCCATTGACTTTTAGGCTATGTTCACACTGCGTATGATTCCGTCCGTAGTGCGAACCGCGAATATATGCACGTAGTTTTGAGGTTGATGCGTTCGCTTGAAAGTATACGATATACGCCCGCACAATGCACACTACGTATGAGCTTACGGCCGGATCGTATACGGTGCCGTGAAAAATGAACAAGACCATTGTTTGAGGACGGAAATGTTGAAACTCACGGCCATGGATTTCCATGCGGTCCCGTACAAAGTACTTATTTCAGCCAAATTGAACTTGATTTTTCGATCCAGAAGGTTCTGTGTGGTTTACGGGGCTGGGCGAAGATTTCCAAGTAAATGACCTCCTCAGATCGCTTCGAAACAAGCTAGGTAAGCATAACTGTACTACGGGCGTATGTTCGCGGTGCGTACGCATCCGGCCGCATGTCTATTTTTCCCACGCCCGTAGTTTCAGCCGCACATGTACGGTGGCGTACGATCTACGGACGGAATCATACGCAGTGTGAACATAGCCTTAGAGTTACATTCTGGCTTCTCTTTGCACTTACCTCTCTTCTTTAATCAGTTCAATAAAAGCATTTAGGGAGAGATTTATCAAACATGGTGTAAAGTGAAACTGGCTCAGTTGCCCCTAGCAACCAATCAGATTCCACCTTTCATTCCTCACAGACTCTTTGGAAAATGAGAGGTGGAATCTGATTGGTTGCTAGGGGCAACTGAGCCAGTTTCACTTTACACCATGTTCGATAAATCTCCCCCTTCCATTGTTGCCTATAGCTGAAAGGCCTCCATTGGAGCCATAAATAGTGTCAAGTAGGTGGGGCCTATTGTTTACTAGGCCCTGGTTTTACAACGCCTTAATGTGCTGTATACCCAGGGACGGCCCTGATTATAGAAAGGTATGGGCATACAGCATAGTGAGGCCCAGCAGTACTAGGACCCATGGAACAATAGGCCCCTCCCGCACCAACCCCCCCCCCCCCCCCTCCGCTCTTATTCGCTCACTGTCGGCGTGAGTAATAGCGCCGGCATCGAGCGGGTAACGAGGAGGAGGCAAGTGCAGATTTGAGAGGTCGGCGCTTGCTTCCTTGCTCCTCACCATGGGCCCATCAGGGCTTTAGACATTAAAATGAATAGAGAGGAACCAGACGAGACCTCATCCCTAATAGAGACCCCAGATCAAACACCAAAACAAACCCAGACCAGACACCTAAAAAAAAAGAAAACCCAGACTAGCCCCTCTGCAAAAACAGACTCTTGACCAAGAATACAGACATCAACCCAGAGCTGTTAAACAAATACAGGCTCCCTAAATAACTACAGACTTCATATAGAACCCTTTAAAGTAATAGACCCCACACCCCCTAAATAAATACAGACTTGTAGAAACACAGAAAATTGTAGGCTTCTCAGCTTCGTTTAGTCTTTTAGGGCCCATTCCCACTGAGCAAAAGAGGCTGAATTTATCAGTGGAGTCTGCCCAGTGGATTCTGCAATCCACTGCTCGGACTCAGCTCATAAATTCAGCCTCTTTTGCTCAGTGGGAACAGGCCCTTATGATCTTAGTATAGATATATGTTTATCCCAGGCAGGTTTACTTCACTGTAAATTTACCAACCACATCTGCTGGAAGTTTGTTTCAAGTATCTACTACTCTTTCAGGATATAAGTAATATTTTCTCGTGTTCTTTTTAACCCAACAAACCTTAGATTATGTCTTCTTGTTCTTGTTTTCAGTCTTTTATTAAAACCCCTTCCCTCCCAAACCTTATTTAGCCCTTTAATATATTTAAAGGTTTCAACCTTTAATTTATTGGAATATTAGCATTTGTTTGGATGCACGTAGAAGCTTTCCAGGAAAGAGGGGGGGTAACTTTCCTCCCTGGGTAGGCCGCCAAGCTGCCATAGGCAAAAAAAATGCAGTGTAGCTCTCCTCCAGAAGGAAAAGAGGGGACATAAGAAGCAATGGATACTGCCGATACAGTCCGCAGACCTTATTGCTGCTTTGGTTTTGGGTACGTTGCAAAAAAAAACACACACCAGCCTTGTGGAAATCTCTATACAATAGCAGTGGGGTTTTAGTAGCCGGTAGTGACTGCTCATCGGAAGGAGTTAAGGAGAAATGGTTGCACATGTTGGAGATCACATAACGGTGCCTGCTGTTTGTATTATGTGGGCTGGGAGTTATTGCTAGTGTGATCACAAGTAATCAGCATCAGTCCGCCACTCAGACACAATCTCTTCAGTCTGACCTTCATTTCCTCTGCCCCAGGCCAGACACCATGCTTTACTGAGCAGCTTTTATCAACATGTGAACTGTTTTTCAGAAGTGATGACCCGGGCATGCTAGACCTGGTGCCTGCCTCCATCCTTTAGATTTACAACCCTCTGCTTGAGAGGCTCGGTGCGGGGATGCGCCACATGCCTATCACACAAATGAATGAACCTACAGTGCGACGCTTTCTAGGATTTCATCTCAATCGTATTGTGAGCCAAGTAAAAAATATTGCTTGTTTTATGGCTGGTCTGCCTTATATACTGTATATCACTGAAACCAAAAGATTCCCTTGAATAAGTTCTTTATTAAAAAAAATAAAAAAAATTAATATGTTTTTACCAGACAGGTCCGATTAAAGCTACTATATAAAAGATTTTGTTTCAGAACGTGTCCTGTGTCTTGTGACCAGCTTCTGAATCAGGCTTTCATTGTGTTTTCTATTTCTGCTTCAATGATTTCCTATGGACATCGGACTTATCTCTTCTCATTTGCATATTCGAAGCGCAACCGAGCGGGCAGCAATTTCTCCGACGCGGGACTGGCAGCGGGAGTGGGATCGGCAGGAGGGGGTTAGTATGGGGGGCCCTATCGGGCAAGCGCTCTGATCCTAAAGCAAGTTTGCCATATACATTCATTATATTCCAGGTCCAGTCTCCTGAAGGCAGATTTTTAGACAAAAAAAAACAAAATAGACTAAACACAGGAATTCCGGCCAGTACAGAGAGTCAGGGCTCAACGTGTCCTAGAAGAAGAGATATCAACTGCACACATTAGATTGCCGTCATTTCATCTGTTTGTTTTTTTTTTGCATTTAAAGTTTTTAAACAGTTATCAACACGGGTAGTATAGTGCTCAAAGCATGATTTTAGTATACCGTATTACTGCTGGACATTTCAGTCAAAGTAAAACCTTTATCAACAGGGTAGATTAGTTGTATGTATAGAGAATAGACCGTGTTGTACCCAGAGGTATGAGTGCTTTGAGCACTATACTACCCGTGTTGATAACTGTTTAAAAACTTTAAATGCAAAAATATAACCCCAAAAAATGATGGCAATCTAATGTGTGCAGTTGATATGTCTTCTATGACATTTCGTTCAACTGGCACCACCCCTAATTGTGTGCGCAGACATATTGGTATCTTGGCTCAATGTGTGCGTCAGTCACATGACTGCCTTCTCTCTGTGAGCGCTCAGATGGCCTGGGATACACTGGACTTCCTGTTTTCTGTCTCTTTGAGAAAAAAAACCCACTGGACTTCCTGTTTTCTGACTCTTTGAGGAAAAAAAACAGGACTTCCTGTTTTCTGACTCTGAGATAAAAACACAGGACTTCCTGTTTTCTGACTCTTTGAGAAAAAAAACCCAAAGGACTTCCTGTTTTTTGACTCTTTAAGAAAAAAACCCACAGGACTTCCTGTTTTCTGACTCTTTGAGAAAAGAACACAGGAAGTGCTGAGTTAATAATAATAATAATAATAATAATAATAATAATAATAAAATAATGAATATAAATTGCAAACTTACTTTATATCTACTGTTAATTTAGATTTTAAAAAGTTATAACCACAGTGACACTTTAAAGTTATAAAAGAAATATATACTGAACACATCTTACATGGTGTAATGAAAAATCGGATGCTGTAAATAGCATGTATTTTTTAACAGGCACATCTGATGACCATTTTAAAGGATAAAGCATAAGCCATTATCCAGTGACCAAATACTAGTGATATATAATGTATGTTCAGAGCAAAGGTACTGTAATATAGAATCTGTTTCTGTTTAGTCAGTGTGAGTCCATCTCCTCCTGATGGTTATTATATAGATCTCTATAGATATGTGGCCTTCAGAGACTAAATACAAGTGGCTTTGGACTTATACAGAGTGCAGTCCCTGGGATAAACACCAACACCAATACAATAACCATATTTTATCATAAGAGATATGTACATGTAATACAGAAGTTACAGTACTTGTTCAGTCTTTAGTGGTCAGTGCAGAATCCACTCTCTGTAATGGACTCAAATCAATCAAATCAACTGTATAGCATTCATATTCTGCCAGCTAGATCAATACATAGTTATATGTCAATATGATGATACTTTCCAAGCTATTACGATTCTAAATTTCCCTATGGCTATTATCATTGTATCATTTTGATGGTCGTAACTATTTTGTAATGTATAGTACTCAGGTGACGTGTTTTATGGAAACCCAGCCCCGGGTGGCTACTAGAGTTTTTAAAGTCAATTACCTGGTCAGCACAATAAACCTACAGCCCATATGCTGGTGTCAAGTGTGATGTCATTGTACGTGACTGTTCTCCGATAGCCAGAGGCTTCTTATATGATAGAAATTCTCTAGTCATCAGTGACCAATATAACCTCCGCTGCCCATTCAGTGAAAGCAATGGAAATTGTCTTGTAGAAACTCCAATATCCAGTCATTGCTCCCATGACAAGTGTAACGTAAAGAACCTGCTCTCTGTAATATACACTGATCAGCCATAACATTAAAATCACCTGCCTAATATTGTGTAGGTCAAAGGCTTGATAAAGACCCAGTTAAAGTGTCACTGTCTGTATTTTTTTTGTTGTTGTTGTTGAAGAAATCAATAGTCCAGGCGATTTTAAGGAATTTTGTATTTGGGTTTATTAGGCAAATATGCCATTATCTGCATTCAAAAAGACTTTCCCCAGGCCCCCCCCCCCCTCTCCTCTCTCATCACTGCTCATTATCAGGAAATATTGACTCTTTTTCATCAGTCAATCCCTGTGTAACCTATGGAGAGGGGAGGGGGGAGGAGGGAGATTAGTCGCAAGCAGAGAACAAAGGATTACACAGCAGGACCTGTGTGAAAGCTGGTATTCAGAGGTCAGAGAGGTCAGTGCTGACTTCAGAGGAGATAGCCCGGTGATGTAGCTGTAAATTAGCTCTTTGTTGTCCTATTTTGGTGCCTCATCTCCCTCCACCCCTCCCCTCTCAATAGAAAACCACAAAGACAGGGGGGAGAACTTTAAACTGCTTTTTCATGATTAGGCTATGTTCACACTACGTATATTTCAGTCAGTATTGCAACCAAAACCAGGAGTGGATTAAAAACACAGAAAGGATCTGTTCACACAATGTTGAAATTGAGTGGATGGCCGCCATATAACAGTAAATAACGGCCATTATTTCAATATAACAGCCGTTGTTCTAAAATAACAGCAAATATTTGCCATTAAATAGCGGCCATCCACTCAATTTCAACATTGTGTGAACAGATCCTTTCTGTGTTTTTAATCCACTCCTGGTTTTGGTTGCAATACTGACTGAAATATACTGACTGAAATATACATATACTGACTGAAATATACGTAATGTGAACATAGCCTAAAAATGCATTTTTCAGCTAATAAACCCAATTTCAAAGTTTCTTAAAATCGCCTGTACTATTGATTTCTGCAAAAATAATAATAAATAAACGACACTTTAACCCCTTAGCGACCCATGGCGTACCATGAAGTTTTCTTTTTGAAAAAAATAAGTGCTCATATGGGTCTCTCAGTAAAAAAATGCAAGTGCTATGGCCTTTTAAACATAAAGGGGAAAAAGCAAAAGTGCAAAAACGAAAATTGGCTTTGACCTTAAGGGGTTAACCCTTAGGCGACCCTGGACGTACCCGTACGTCCAGGGCCGCCTCCCCACGTCCGATCGCCGTGCCCGCTAATACAGTAATCGGATGCAGCTGTCAAAGCTACAGCCACAGGGGAAATGGACACAAACCCGACAATTTGCTGCCGGAAACATCAGTAAATCAGCCCCAATGTGTTTCTCTAAAACACCACAGCGCTTCAAAGTAAAACTTTAGCATAAAGGAAACCTGTCTGGATTTCATGCTACCCGTGGTTTGGGCAGCATAAATCTCCGGACAAATTCCTTTTAACTGCTTGGAATAAAGATGAATTTGAAATTTTAACTTACTGATGCTGGAACTCTCTCGCTTTCAGCTTCTAACCTGGATTCCTGATTGCCGGATCAGTTCTTCCCTGCATCATTACCCATCGGGATTCTCCGCTTAAGACGTGACTGGTGAGCTGAATCCTTAAACACACTTGTTCTGTATTATGGTAAAAAAAGGAAATGTGAACACTACCCTGGTCTGTTAGGGTGGGTTCATACTACAGAATTCTCGCGGACAATGTCCGCGGAATTCCGTTGTGTGTCCGCGCGCACGGGCACGCACCTTTCCGCCGGCTCTATAAACACCATTCTAAGGTCCGGCGTATTACGCTCTCCGCCGAAAGAAGTGAAATAGAATAAAAAGAAAATAAAATGTCCCATCCACCCAAGTCTGGAACCGATAAAAACTACAGATTATAGAGCAAAAAATAAGGCCTCACATGTCTCTGTAGTTGAAAAAAATTATGATTTTTTTCAAATTATTATTATTATTTTTTTTTTAAGTATCTAAATTGCCCATTGTTGTAATTGTACTGACCTACAGAATAAAGATAACATATCGGTTTTATTGCAAAGTGAACAAAGTAGGTGAAGAACCTTTAATTGGTGCAGAACTGCAGTTTTTTATTGGAGTGCAAGTACTATGTGATAATTATCGGTCAGCAACATTATATCTCGGGCCCTGAGCCACAGGGGCTCCTGGAACAGAGAACTGCTCTTTAATCTACGTTTTGGAAGTGTAAGGTATCTGCCAATTCATTAAATGTGGGTTTTAACCTGGGCCAAAGGCAGAGTTGAAAGATGAGATTGCAAGTGTATCCTTGAATACTTAACAAGGCTTCCTACTGGTTGTGCGTCTAAGGATTGTGTTACTGATCTGTAGAGAAGCAGCATTATGTATTCTAGTCGCTTTCCAGGAAAATATTGGTCCGTTCATCCCTGGTTGTACAACAATACTCATGGGTAATCACCATATGTTCACAGAGCTTCAGCCAGCTAAAAATCTTATCTGTATCTTACAGTATCCTCTGTTTAGTCTACTATAGGGGCAGCTGGGGACTCCCACCACTGCAGGTCTTCCCCAAAACTTTCCCTTAAACTTTGTATGGTGGAAGTTGTTGCCGGACACCCCAAATGGCAGCTTATGTTCCCAATAAACAAGAAAAATCAGCCATGTTGAATTTTAATTGCACAACTGTTCTCTCAGATGAGAGTCAAGAAGCCCCCATATACCATTAGATGGTCAACTATTCCTGTCAAATATTGTATACGTATGGTAGTACACTGGCTTAACAGATTATAAGTGGACTCACTGGCGCTAAGGGATGTCAAGTTGCCATTTTATTTCTACTGAGTAAAACAGTGTATGAAACAACAGATACACAGAACAGAGAGCCAATGCCAAATGATGGGAACAAAATACCATTAAAGTTAATAGGGACATTAACAGTAGCGATCCTGCATGCCCAAAGGCTTATTATAGGCATATTATATGCCATGGAGAGGCCAAAGTACAGTGTAGGTCCATCCCGAGCATGAGGCCACCTTATCGTGGTGGGGTGGTTTACACGATTTGCAAATGGTAACCAAGTGCCTCATTATTTTTATGGAGATTTTAGTGATTTTCACAGATTTTTCACTGCTATTAGTGATTTTCATATACATATACATGTATTGGGTCTGTATCTTGCCTTTAGTGGCGAGCTGTTGCATTTTTTTGTGTTTTTGTGTGTTAAACACAGCGTGTTGGCGTTTCATTGGGTTTTCAATGTAAAAAGAGTTGTACAAAGCCATAATATAGACACCCATAGAATTGTATGGGACCATAATGTATCTCAATAAGTCTCTATTAGGCGTGACATTAAGAAGGTTATTCTTTTGCATTAAAGTGTCACTGTCCTTTTAACTTTTAAAATCTAAATCAACAGTAGATGTGATATAAAGCAATTTTGTACAGCTCAATGTACCCATCAGTCTCATGACTGCCTTCTCTCTGTGAGCGCTCAGATGGCCTGGGATACACAGGACTTCCTGTTCTCTGACTGTTTCCTGTTTTGTGAGAAAAAAAAAGTCAGAAAAGAGGAAGTAACGTGTTCTCCATGATAAATAAAAAATAAATAATGAATGTATTGCAAACTTTGCATGAATGTAATGCAAACTTGCTTTATATCACATCTACTGTTGAGTCAGTCAGGTGGTGGATCACAGACACTGGGAGAGGTAAGTAATGAATGATTGTTATTTTCTTCCCTGCCGCTTGTCAGAGGTTAGCTGAGGCCGGACTTCTCCTTAAGGCTAGGTTCACACCATGTAAAAACAACATCCGTATTTTATATGAATTACGGCTGTTATTTTCACATAGTGTGAAGCTCTAGGAGAGAATATCTGTATTATACTGCACAGGGCACCGGAAGGAAGGCGCAGAATGACTATGGCCAGACACCACTTGCTTACCTCAAATGGATGGCTGTATTAAACTACAACATGTCTTCCCTTGTTTTCAGAAAACAGCTGCCTGCCTGTCAGTAGATGCTGCCAGCATTGGTGGCATCTGGTGACTATTATCTAAAATGTTCCGTGTAATCTAGCCCCCTATTATATGATACTATTACTGGGGGACCTCCGTGACCCTTGATCCCGACCCTGCCCTACTGTAAAAGTAGAGTACTCCCTCAATCATTCTATTATGTGATTATTACTGTATAACCACAGCCTACATCCACAAATAAAAGCCATCTCACAGACGAAGCTTGGATTAAACTAAATCAACAAAATGCTAATTAAAATTAGATTCCAGTAATTATAAAGGATTAAGTTTATTATTATAATTATTATTATTATTATTTTTTTTTTTTAAACATTTCCTTTAAGTGAATTCCACATGTAGATTTTGACTATAATTACATTAATACATAAAACCCACCCACCCCTTACACAATGGTAATAAAAAGCAGGGCAGGACCAGATTTCCCGCCAAAAATTGGTGACCGGTGGTTTTACATTTAGGAAAATGCTGGATCCTATTACTATTTCATCCAACCCTCCCAAATCTTGTCCCTAGTCTCTATATCCTGTAAAATGGTTTCCCAATTTCACTTACTGGAATATGGATGCCAATGCTGGAGCTTTCCTTCCTTCCTGATGTATTAGAGACATTTAGCATGATATATAAATGTATTTCTACACACCTGTAGCTTATCCATACAATATGCCATACATATTTATCAGTGAGGGTCTCAGTACTGGGGTCTTCAGCAATCATGACCATTGTTGTGTACTGTAATGGGGAACTCTGGCAAAATCTTTCAAATCAACAAAGCAATACAGAAACCAACAACACGAAAATGCATAGATTACAGATTACACAAGCAGTGCATACATATCATCTGTGCTGCTGTGTGATCTGGCATCCCACTCCGTGGCTCTCTGAATTTTCTGGTCGCTTCCTCCTCCAGAATGATTGACAGCTGGAGGAGGCAGGGGGTGACTTGAAGATACATCTCCCCCCCCCAAGGGTGTATGTACCATGTAGCAGTCCTACTGGTTCCCTCTCCTTTGCTATTACATGGTGAAAGCCTGTGCTAGGCTTCCCTCCTCAGAAGGACGGCAATGCTAGCAAACATAGGGTAGTAAACTGACCTAATGAAAGGGCATAGAAGGGGAAGAAGACGCCAGGCTCTCCTGTCTTGGGTAACATAATATCATAATGAACATAGTAATAACATTACATTGCAGTCTTTCCTATGGGGCCCCTTCTCTTTAGTGTTCGCCACCCTCCTCCTCCTCCCTCAACATGAAGAAACAGTAATACAGAAATGTATTCACTACTATTAAAAATGACGGCGCTGAACCACATAATGTAATAATGCCCATATGTTTTATATACAGCTTTTTTTCTTTTATATAAGTGCTGTTTCTAATTGTTATCTATGAGGAGAAAACACTACACGCTGTGGTTTTACACAAATGCCGCCTGTGGTGTGTAAAAGTCAACCTCCGGCTGCTACAGTAAATTATTACAGTAGCAAAATCTCCACGAAAAAGCCCAGCGTGAATCCGGCTAGATTGTGGCGGTACATGTACTGTATGAGTGGACCTGTGTACTTACTATACCCTTGTCTCTATTATACAGGATACTGCATTGGGTCCTTAGTAAGGGAGTTATAGTAAGGGGGGGGGGGCGTACTAATTCCCCTTTAAGAGCATCCAGTCTCACTTTGAATTACAGGCTTTTATTCTTCGCCGGCTAACACTGAGCTCACTGTTTGTGGAATTATCAGCCGGATGCTTGGACTTCAGTGTATAATGCGCGTCAGATGATAACACGCCAGGAAATGGGCTTCCATTAAATACATCTGGGGCTCCTATTTTGGTTCATATTTGTATTTTTAATCGGCCATATCCAATGCTCTTATGCAATGGGTTTCCTTCTCTTAACCCCCCCAGTGCCTGCAGAGCAAATAAGACAAAAATAACCCCCACTTTTGGACCATGTTCCTGCATATAAAAGCGTGGGACATATGGAGATATTTGAGAGCTGCACCACTATCCCCAGTGTTACTCTTTGGACCCGCAAGAACAAACATAGAATTCTGAAAAATAAAAAGAAAAAAATAATAATAATACCCATTAGAGATGAGCGCAACTCGAGCATGTTTAACCCTTTAAGGACAGAGCCCAAAATGGCTTTAAGGACCGCGCCAATTTACAGTTTTGCGTTTTTATTTTTTTCTCCTCGCCTTCTAAGAGCTATAACTTATTTTTCCATCTACAAGGCCATGTGAGGGCTTGTTTTTTTCAGGAACAGGTGTACTTTGTAATGGCGTCTTTCAATCTACCATAACATTTAGGACAGAACCGCCAAAATATCATTTGTGGGGTAAAATTGGGAAAAACCCCCACAATTCTGCAAATTTTTGGTGGGGTTCCGTGTTTACATAATGCACTTTACGGTAAAACTGACATGCTATCATTTTTCTATAAGTCGGTCTGAATACAGTAATATGTAGTTTACATAGCTTTTCTAATGTTTTACTGTTATTATTAACAGCAAAACTTTTTCTTTTCAAATAGGTGTGATTACAATGGCCCTATTATGGCTGTTATAGCGCTTTTATTTTTTCACCTACGGGGCTGTATGGGGTGTCATTTTTTGCCACATGATCTCTAGCCTTTTTTAGTACCATATTTGGGTAGATTAGACGTATTGATCAATTTTTTTATAAATTTTTTATGTGTTTCATTTATGAAATGGGAAAGGGGGGTGATTGAAACTTTTATTGGGGGAGGGGCTATGGTGTATTTTTAAAAACTTTTTAAATTTTTTTACTTCACACTTTTTAATGTCCCCCTAGGGGACTTTAACATTTTTACATTGGATTTCTAACACTGATCACTGCTATGACATAACATAGCATTGATCAGTGTTATCTGCCATCATTGCATAGAGCCTGCCTGTGGCAGACTCTATGAATCGATCGCTGATCTGACTGCCGGGAGGAAGGTAAGGGACCTCCGGCAGTCAGATAAAACAATTTGAAACCCCCGCATCACACTGCGGGGTTCCGATCCCTGCAGCTCCTGTCACTGATGAAAGTGATGTAAGTGCCGCAGTGGCCCGTCATTAACATTTAATCTTTTAAATCAACTGGTGTCAGAAAATTATATAGATTTGGAATTTACTTCAATTTAAAAACCTCAAGCCTTCCAGTACTTATCAGCTGCTGTATGTCCTGCAGGAAGTGGTGTATTCTTTCCAGTCTGACACAGTGCTCTCTGCTGCCACCTCTGTCCGTAAAAGGAACACTGGGACCCCAAAGAAAACTTGATGGGATTGATCATTGGGATTGATCAGGATCTGTTTGCTAATAGATTGTCTGTATTGTTTGGGTTTCCATAATAACTTTAGTGTGAACAGAGCATAAACTAATGTAAAATGTTTTTATGTACATTGCGTTCCTTTTCCTGATTGAGTTCAGTAGCTACAGAAATAGAGCACAAATAGAACTTCAGCAAATTGATTCACAGCGTGCTCTAAAATCACCTAAATAATACCCTTTAGGTTTTGCCCACACATCTGGTACAGTTTTCTTTCTTTGCACGGGCAGCATATTGGATCCCGCTGAATTATAACCATTATGGAGCCTTTCAAAATGGAAGGTATGACGCAACTATAAATAGAGCCGAAAGCACAAAACATCTCTTCAATTTAATGCGAAGAATGCAACTTCTCCATTCACAAACAGCTGTCAATTTTCCCATTAAATTTAGAGGAAACTCGATTGAAAAAAAAAAATGTTTTGGTGCATTTGGCATTTGTTTTAATCCCATAGAGATGAATAAGAGGTTTGGTACATGTATTCATTTATATCCACTTCTAATTCATCATGTAGTGACATCATGTTGTGAAGTTATATGTCATTATGTCATGATCAGGTAGGGGACATCATATTTATATTAAAGGGGTTGGCCACTTTATAGTAAAATTGTTCAGTGTACAGTATTAGGCTATGTTCACACAATGTATATTTTCGTAAAATCACAGCTGTTGTACAACGCCCGTGATTATTACGAAAATATACGTTACCTTTCCTTCTATGGGATCCCGGCCGTAGCATATACACATAGTGTACGCTCCGGCCGGGATCCCTCACGGTGCCGCAAACAACTGACATGTCAGTTTTCTGCGGCCACTATTCATTGAATAGCGGCCGTAGAAAACCGTGTCAGTGCACACTGTGGCCGCTCGCTCCATAGTGTTTTATTGAGAGTTCTGGTGCAGGCGCGCACGGATGCGCCCGCATCAGAACACTGCGGCCGAAAAGATCGTCCGGCCTTCAGGCTGGGATGATCTTTTCAGAGACCGGCAATTCCGTGACCTGGCCAGGTCACGGAAGCCAGTCTCTTACGACGTGGGAACATGGCCTAAGTGAGTATACTGACACCACTTATTAAAAGCAGCTCCCTCTTCCAGGCTATGCTGTCCTTCTCTGTGGTGAGTCTGTTTATAATATGGCTGACATGGACAAGCATGTGACCATGCCCTGCCCCCAGTGTCCACCATAGGCATATACAGACTCAGTGGTGGACACTGGGGGCGGGTCATGGTCACATGCTCCTCCATGTCGGCCATCTTATGGATAGACTCACCACAGAGCAAGGCAGCACAGCCTGGAGGAGGGGAGTCTAATATTAGCTCTATGAGGTACACAAGAAGCTGCTGTCAGTAAGGGCAGTGAGTACACTTACTAATACTGTACACTAGTCTGTGGTTCAGAGACTAGATATAACCACACCTCCTGTGACATCACAGGATGATGTGTTGTCTACAGAGAGAGGGAGGAGTTTGGGAGCTGGAGACAATACACATTTTGTAGTTCTACCATAATTTTCTGTATATGAAATCATGCTGAAGCTAGTACTGTTAGTGATAAAAACGTTTTAGTAAAGGTCCCACCTTGGACTTTAGTCAATCTAAGGTGTATGGGGGCCCTCCCGACCGTAACCAACAGATGATGTCAAGGGCATGATGGAAAATCATCACCTGATCTCTTTGTTTTGGGAGAGAACCTTCATGTCTATGGGGAAGATGGGGGTTGGACGGGAGGCATAACTGATGGCCGAGCGTTCTTATTGAAGGTATGTGGCCAGCTTTAGTTATATATCTTGGAGTACCTCTTTAATCTATATAATCTGCTTAGCTGTCTATCTGTATATTCTGGTCTTCAAAAGGTTAATAATTTTTTGCCAATCTATATTTACCCTGCTGTGTCTTTACCATGAGTAAGTATTCTTCAATATGTTTGCAGCAGACTTTTCATGCTGTACGTGTGAGATCCAAATTTAGTAGTTGATCTAACGCCACCGAACGCTTTTATTTTTATTACTAACGAGAGAAGATTTTGTTTTCGTCTTCACAATACATTTTCACTTTTAAAAAGAGCTTGCCCCCTAATGTGTGAATTATAGGGAGTTTATATTAAATGGGGCACAAAAGGCGTTGTTGGCTTTTGTCAGCTTTTTAAGCAAATCACAGAGTATTTCCACTGCCGGGACCTAAAGCAATTATGTGTTATCTGCAGGGGAATGTCTGACATTGTTCTATTTCCCTACAGCACCTCCGCAGGAGAAATTAGGAATTGCATATTATTTTTTGTGTTCAGAGATACAGCATTATTATCTACTGACCTTAGTGATTGAGGTCAGAATAAGGTCTCTGTTTATTCATAACCCCCAAATAAGGTTTTTGAAGCAAGGCAATCTCTCAAGCTACTAGGCACAACTGTCCTCCTAAATTTCATACAGACTAAGAAGTAAGCTGATGGCAGGACTTCGGGCCCGATCATCGGCTGATCGTTGGTTTAGGTTTGGACCTAAAATCATCAGGCGCGCTTTTCTACGTGTAATAGCATTGCGCGGGCAACGGCTGACGATTGCCCAAACACCTTATAGGGATAGCTACGGAGCACAGAAGAGGAAACCTGGACCGGTGAGGGGTGAGGTATCAGGTGTGCTGCATGGACATCGCTAGCAATGTCCATGCAGCCCTTACTTTCCAATTACCGGGTCGTTTAATAGGTCCAGTAGGTTTATTTACTAAAATCAGGCCGTAGTCGGACCCTTACATCTATCAGACATTTATGGCATAACCTGTGGACAGCTGACCCAGTTGTCAGGTCAGGCTATTGGCACCCAGCAATCACATTGCATGGGTATTGATGGGGGTGGTCCCTATTGATTGCAGCATCAAAGGAGCTAAACGGCCAGGAGTGAAGGGATTCCCTATCCCAGCCATTTGTAGTAAATGTGTATGGTAAAGCTTACTCATAGGGGGACATTTATGAAACATACGCCCGAGGCGATTCGTCCCTTCTCCCTGGCGTACGCCTTCCGTACGCCCCGTTTACCCGATGAGTGGGCTGGCGGAGCTTGCGGGGGCGTGATAAGGCGGGGAGGAGGCGTGGCCTCCTCCCGCGCCTAATTTTTATGATTTACACCTGCTCGCACACCGGGCGCAGATTCGGGCCGGCCAGGCGCCCGAATTCACTAAGAGGTGTGCGCCTCAGTGAATCCTGCTGTGGAAAAGGAGGCGGGGCCTAATACAAGACCTGTGTACTTGTACGCTAGTCTTCATAAATCCCCCCCTTAGTGTAAATGGCGCAGGCAACCCCATGACAAACACAGTGCTACACGTTACCTTCACAGCGCCAACTCTGTAAGTATACAGCAGATGGTGCTGAGGAGTTAAACAGATATGGAGTCATTTTCACAAAGCAATTATCATTCACATAGGATCAATTACAAACCACAGTGCTAAAATATTCACTAGAAAAGTACAATTCATTGTTCAATAAACGCATTATTCAGACATAAAATCTAAGGCCTGGGAGCTGATTGTTCCACTTACTAGAACCAGAATATTGATTTTTCTATTTGACACTCACTTTTTGTATATAGGCCTTAACGTAAAGAAAAAGTGTCATCAGAAAGTTTTTATTAGTTAAACACTTTTTAAAAATGTTGGTGATGTTTTTATATCATTTTCCATCATACCATCTATATTAGAAAATAATATAAAATAATCCTAAGATTCTGCCATTTTTTATTCTGACCACTAAGCCCAAAACTGAACTGACACTTCCTGTTCTGTAGAGTAAAGATTTAAACACTCTCTTCCTTATCATCATAGGCAGGGTTACAATGAAAGGTTGACACCAGTATATAGACAGGATCAGGTGATAGGTAATTGTCAGAACCCAGCCTACCCACCTCCCTGCAATTCATTCTAAACAGGTCACAGGGCATGCCTAGAATATAAATAAGGTCTGCTCCAGATCATTGTGCCTATGCTAATGGGGCTTGCCATAAAGCAAATCTCTAAATGTTGTTATAGTATTGTATTGAGCTGCGGGATCTGTTGGTGCTATACAAATCAATAGCATCATTATTATTACTAAAATTTAAATAAAAAAAACTGAAAATATAAATAGACGTTCGTGGAGCATGTTCCTGTTTCTGGCTCAATTCAATAAAAAAATAAAAAATCTAGGTGATACATTCCCGCCTACAGTGTCTCTATGGGAGAGCTCGCGCACCTCCGCTTCCGTCGCTCTTCGCTCAAAGAATTGGCATGTCAATTCCGCCAATTTTACTCAGTGTGAACATACCCTTAGGGCCCTATTACACGGGTCGATTATTGTGCGAAAAACCATTATAATGTTCAGTGTAATTGCACATTGTTCATTGCTTTGCTGAGATCAGATGGAGTAAACGATCATAGTAAACGATTGCAATAACGATCGTAACTAACGACTATAGTTCTGTGTAATATGGTGAACGTTTTTAGGTTAACAATAAACAATCTAGTTTGCGATCATTTATCGTTAGTCGTCAATTGTTAAAAATCGCTTTGCGTAATAGGACCCTTAGGAGTACTGCCCTGCCCCCAGAATGCCAATCTGGCCAATCCACTCTATTGATTACCATTAGAAGGAGCTGGCCGGCTTGGTGCTATGGGGGCGGGGAAGTGCTCCTAATGTTGCTCCGGACCGAGGAGTAAACTGCTAACAGTATGGGAACGGTGCCGAGGAGGAAGGTAAGAGACATACCTTCCTCCTCAGCACCCTGTGCATAATAGGGAGCTATCAGCAGGTTAGATTCATCGCCATCATGAGCACCGTGGAACGTGTGAATGCCTTGTTATTGTTATTAATCCGTGGGAATACGATATGGTCATAAAAATTTTTGAGATTTGATTTTTAGGGTACGCGCTGGTCCCATAAGTATTTTACTTACTTCTGTATTATAGATACATTACTTTTTAATAAAAAAGGTTACTCACAAACTAAATGACAAAGGCCTATTCACACGTCAGTATTTTTCATCCGTTTTCCCGGACCAGGAGAAACGGAATCCATTACAACCCATTATTTATAATGGTGCTATTCATACATCCGTTTTTTTTTGCGGATCCGCAATCCGTGACAAAAAAAAACGGATATGTTGTAATACGGTCCGTAATTACAGAATGGACATCCCAATAGAAGTTTATGGAGAGCACAAAATTTGCGGAGAGTACCATCCGTATCACCGATCCGTTTTTTTGTGATATCTGCCTGATAGAAATGACTGTAGAATGACCCCCAGATGACCAGGTGACCTTTTTTGGGGGGTTGGGACAGCTTCTGACATCATTTTTGCCATCCCCTCTCTTTTCTTCACTACACCTTTTTTTGCGGATCCGCAAAAAACAGATAAAAATACGGAACACAATACGGATGCAAAACAGATGATTTTTTGCGGATTGCAGATGAAAAATAGAGGATGCAGATTTTCATCCAGGAAAACAAACTGACGTGTGAATTAGGCCAAAGGTTTTGTGCATCAGTTCTCCCTAATAAAAGGGGCCTACCAGTAATTACACCATATCTGACACAATGCATATAGATCATTGTCACTTTGAGGATGAAATGAAGACTATATACATAGGCGCCAGTATAAATATTAATGTGTATATAGTATTATGGAGCCTCTCTGCCAGTAGCTTCATGTACCAGTCACCTGGGGTCATGGACGTGTGCGCTTATTGTTTCCACTACTTAGAAATGTCTGATAGCTCTAAAAATCCCATCCAGATAGAGTTGAGGGAATTCTTTCCACATGGTTTTCTAATAAAAGAATATTTGGTTTTTGTGGATGATTGCTGTGGAATATTTTTTTTTATTTTGAGCGTTTTTGCTGTCTGGAAATCTGTCTTCCTGCTGTATAAGAATAGAAGGAAGTCCTCTCTTGACACTTTCCTTGCTCTGGAGATGACGGGCAATTCTTTGAGGAAGGGCCGGGCCTTTGCTAAGTTTCTGCTCCTCTCACCTCCGATTGCCTTGAGAATATTTATAAAAGCATCTGAGTGACGCACTTGTATCCGGAGGTTATTGGTTTCCCCTCCTTTCTGTGTTTCCTACACAGTTCCTGACATTGTGCGCCGTTGGATGCCCCTATTCGCTCTTGGATCATGAGCTTTTAATCTTCCTCCAGGCCTTGTGTAACATCAGCTTGGTCATCACCTGGAGGAAGCATCCTATAGATAATGGCTCTACAAGGGGCTTACCAGGCAGGACATGGCGAACCCTCCGTCACATTAGATGTTTTATTTTAATCCAAATATAGGTTTATATGATTGTCGCGGTCTGTGCATATTTAATGTTGTACATGATTCAGGAGGCAAATGGGCAATGGACTTAGTGTCCTATTACACGGGCTGACTACGGGACGATTATTTTAGTAAACGAGCGCCGATCTGCTAGATCGGCGCTTGTTTACTGGACCTATTATACAGCCCAATGATTGGGCAGCAAGGGCTGCATAGACATTGTTAACGATGTCCATGCAGTTCTTGCCAAAAAACCTGATACCTTACGTCTCCCTGCTCCCCGCCGTTGGCAGGTCATCGCTATAACATGTAGCAATGCACGGTCAGTGCCCTACGATTTTAGGTCCAAACCTAAACCAACGATCAGCCAACACAGTACCGATTATCGCTCTATGTAATAGGCCGTTAGCATGGATTTTAAAGGTTTTTTTCTAAGAATTAAATGTATCAGTACCTGTTGGACCCACAGCAATTACAAAAACACTGTCATCTCCTGCCCCACTCTCTGTCCGCTGCTCTCCATCCTGCTTCTTGCAGAATGACTGACAGCAGTGGAGGCGGGACAGCAGCCTACAGATACAACGGCAGCCGAAGACCCGCCTCTGTGACACTGTCAGCCTGGGATAACGAATGTTTTAGCAACACGCCAGATCACGCAGCAGCGCTGAGGGTATGTATGCACTGATTAGGAAACTATCGGCACAAATATATGCACATCAATGTAGTCAGTTTCAAACAAAAAAAAAAAAAAGAGCAGAAACCTAAGCATAGCTTACTAGGTCTCCTAACATCTCAGCTTCCTGGTTGTGCCAACCTAGCCAATCACCAGGCTTCGCCATCCCGCCTAGCCAATCACCAGCTGAGTGGAATTATTGCAGTCAGTGATTGGCTGAGCAGGTGTGTCAAAGCGGGACCAGGAAGTAGAGTGCAGGGAGACCCAGCGAGCAGCAAAATTCAGCAGCACAGGATTGGTGAGGTGAGTAAGATTTTTTTATTTTTTAGCCTGTCTGCCCCTTAAAAAAATAATAATGTTAAGTGTTTTTACTGTACAACTAAATGTATATTTATCATATCCAATAGATATCCTCTGTATTTGTAGCGGGGGGGGGGGGGGGGGGGGGGTTTACTCCAAATCTCTATGTCCCATTGCTCGTAAACCTATTAGTGATACCAATGGTTGGAGGAAATAGCCTAAACTATACTTCTACAAGGGTTTGTCAGAAAGTGGATAACCAGGATTAGGGCCCTTTTGCTAGAGGATGGGGGGGGGGCATAATTTTTACTTTTACCATTTAGCCTCTAGTCCTTGTATACACCCACGTGTACAGAAATCTATAAAACGTAACTTTCTCCTGCACATTCAGAAGAAGATGCCCTTTTAATGCCCTAACTGTGCATCAAACTAACCATCTAACTCCTGGATAACAATAGAAGTGGCCGACCTCAGAAATAAGAGGCTATTTACCCACGCACATAATTGTCACCTTCTTACAGTCAGCACTTGTCAGCAACTCCTGAAGCACTTCTCATAAAACAATGCCGTCTATTTATAGTCCGCTGTCCAGATGAAGTGGTTTCCTGAAGACATTATAATTTGGAAAAAAAAGTGCCATAGTATAAAGAGGATTAGACTGATATAAGAGCAGTACAGAACAGTATGTCTCAGTCCAGCTCATCCCACTGTTCCCACTAATGGCCCTTCCTTCCACCATTACATCTCCTGATTTGGGCCATTTCAGACTGTACAAAAGTTCAGGTGTTAGATAAAAATACCCGCTTGTCGTATTATGTGTCATTACATCTCCGGTATGACCGAGGTCGATGAAGAACATCTCCACCCTAAACTAAAGCTGAACATTACGTCCCACGGCCCCCCAAGTCATAACTGATGCAAGGGCCAGACAGCAGATTCCTGGACTTCTATGTGCAGGGTCCTTCCACTGTACAATTGACTCATCTAATAATTATACAGAGCTAAAGGCCCTATTACACAGATCAATACCCGGCAGATTTGGCCGATTATCGCCCTGTGTAATAAAGACAACGATCAGCCGATGACAACTATCTGAGCGGCTTGTCAGTGCAGAGACGATGTCCGTGCAGTCCTTGCTGCCTGATATTCGGCCAGTGTAATTGCTCAGTAAATGAGCAACGATCTAGCCGATTGCCACGCCCTTACACTTTATGATCGGGCCGTGTAATGGGATCCATAATGTCCTAGTAGATGAAGCGACGAGATTGTTTACCATTAACCTGAAATCGTTCACCATATTACACATATTACACAGAACGATGGTCGTTAGTTACGGTCGTTACTGTGATTGTTACTACGATCGTTTACTCCATCTGATCCCAGCAAATGAAGGAACGATGTGGAATTAGAATGAACAACTAGTGGATGAATGTGGAACTACAGCGAACAATTACCAATGATTTCGGTGTCAACAGCAAGCCAACGATAAACAATTTCTCGTTGGTCATGCATTTACAAGAAACGAATATCGTTTAAATTCGATACAATAATTTGCACGATAATCGTCCCGTGTAATAGGACCCTAAGGCTACGTTCACACAGAGCAAAAGGAGCGGATTACGCAAGGAAATATTTCCGCCTGAAATCAACTGACGCTGAATTCCGAGCAGAATATAAGCAGAATGCAAGCAGAATCCCTGCGTATTCTGCTAGGAAAGTGTTCAGCTCGTAATCAGCTCTTGACAAATTCAGCGCGGAATACTCGAGGAATCCGCGCTGAATCCGCATGCATTCAGCGCTGAAATTCAGCGAGTATTTGGTGAGTAAACTAGACTATACCAGAACATATACTAGAATCCTCCTCCCCCCCCTTTTCCCCATTTCCGCGCTGATTCAGCGAGTAATTTCCGCTTGTATTACGCTTGTATTCCGCGCTGAATCCGCGCTGAATCCGCGCTGAAACAGAAAATCAGAGCCCCATTGATTTGTATAGGCTTCCGCTAGCGGAAGAATGAACATGTTCATTCTTCTGGCGGAAAGCGGATTAGTTCAGTGCGGAAATTCCACTGTGTGAACTGCAGAGCAGAATTTCCATTCAACACAATGGAAATTAGCTCTGCACCTATTTTAACGGCTGAAATTTCAGCGCTGATTCAGCGCAGAAATTCAGCTGCTTTTGCTCAGTGGGAACGAGCCCTAAGAGTAGTAAAGTATAAAGACCCTATAAAATGCATCATTTATCTAGTAAGGTAATTGTCTTATAAATAGAGGGTTTGTCCATAGCTGCTCCCTTACCTTTGACCCCCATATCATTCCTAACCATACATAGCTACACAAAGCTTATGTAAAACCTTTACGCAGATCCCACAGGATAACACCAAACACAACCCACATAGAACCTATAGTACATCTATTACTGTACACAGCCTGCATAGCCCTGTCATATACAGCCTGCATAGCCCTGTCATATACAGCCTGCATAGCCCTGTCATATACAGCCTGCATAGCCTTGTCCTATGCAGCCTGCATAGCCTTGTCATATACAGCCTGCATAGCCTTGTCATATACAGCCTGCATAGCCCTGTCCTATACAGCCTGCATAGCCCTGTCCTATACAGCCTGCATAGCCCTGTCCTATACAGCCTGCGTAGCCCTGTCCTATACAGCCTGCATAGCCCTGTCATATACAGCCTGCATAGCCCTGTCATATACAGCCTGCATAGCCCTGTCCTATACAGCCTGCATAGCCCTGTCCTATACAGCCTGCATAGCCCTGTCATATACAGCCTGCATAGCCTTGTCATGTACAGCCTGCATAGCCCTGTCATATACAGCCTGCATAGCCTTGTCATGTACAGCCTGCATAGCCCTGTCCTATACAGCCTGCATAGCCCTGTCATATACAGCCTGCATAGCCCTGTCATATACAGCCTGCATAGCCCTGTCATATACAGCCTGCATAGCCCTGTCATATACAGCCTGCATAGCCTTGTCCTATACAGCCTGCATAGCCTTGTCCTATACAGCCTGCATAGCCCTGTCCTATACAGCCTGCATAGCCTTGTCCTATACAGCCTGCATAGCCCTGTCATATACAGCCTGCATAGCCCTGTCATATACAGCCTGCATAGCCCTGTCATATACAGCCTGCATAGCCCTGTCCTATACAGCCTGCATAGCCCTGTCATATACAGCCTGCATAGCCCTGTCATATAAAGCCTGCATAGCCCTGCCATATACAGCCTGCATAGCCCTGTCATATACAGCCTGCATAGCCCTGTCATATACAGCCAGCATAGCCCTGTCATATACAGCCTGCATAGCCCTGTCATATACAGCCTCCATAGCCCTGTCATATACAGCCTGCATAGCCCTGTCATATACAGCCTGCATAGCCCTGTCATATACAGCCTGCATAGCCCTGTCATATACAGCCTCCATAGCCCTGTCATATACAGCCTGCATAGCCTTGTCCTATACAGCCTGCATAGCCCTGTCATATACAGCCTGCATAGCCCTGTCATATACAGCCTGCATAGCCTTGTCCTATACAGCCTGCATAGCCCTGTCATATACAGCCTGCATAGCCTTGTCCTATACAGCCTGCATAGCCCTGTCCTATACAGCCTGCATAGCCCTGTCCTATACAGCCTGCATAGCCTTGTCCTATACAGCCTGCATAGCCCTGTCATATACAGCCTGCATAGCCCTGCCATATACAGCCTGCATAGCCCTGTCATATACAGCCTGCATAGCCTTGTCCTATACAGCCTGCATAGCCTTGTCCTATACAGCCTGCATAGCCTTGTCCTATACAGCCTGCATAGCCCTGTCCTATACAGCCTGCATAGCCCTGTCATATACAGCCTGCATAGCCCTGTCATATACAGACTTTGTACAACTAACATGCACAGCCCTAAAAATACCATCGTACACACTAAATAATATATCCGTAAATGACAAAACCCAATCCCAGCCGCCGGGCAGTTTGGTAATGATGTTACAGGGGAGAGAGATTGTACCTGTAATTCTCTGCCAGAGCCATTGTGCAGAGAGGGATGATGTTGCTGCAGGCGTCTCTTCTCCGAGCAGAACTGCTGTTTAGCATTTGCAGAGCCGGAACATTTTACCTGGATTCACATCTGTCTGTCAGACTATTTTAATGTTGCAGTAATATTTTTTGTGTTCCCTATTAACTGAAATGGTTCGGGCAGCATGAAGCTACCCACGGTAGTAATTGATTAGTACCGACAAAATAATGAACGTGCCTATTATTTATGACCCGATTTTGCAAAAAAAACCCAAACAAACGTTTTTTCCCACCTTCTTACACATTGCAACCGTTTTTTGGTATTATTTTACTGCCTTAGGCTAGGTTCACACTATGTAACTGTGCGGCTGTATTTTTTATGCGGCTGTAAATGTGCGGATGAAACTACGGCCGTGGGAAAAAATAGACATGCGGCTCAAAACATACGGTCATTTACTTGGAAATCTGGTTCAACTAAAAATAACAAATAAAATCTTAAGAAAGTGATGCCAACACCTCTGGATGCATCTGGGAAAGCAGGGAACACAGTTTACATGAATTCCTATTACCGGGGTTTGCGATCCTCTGCACTAATGCCGATGTCTCTCATGGTTAATCTATTGAATTAATAAAACACATTTTCTTTGTAATAAAGTGCCTTTCGTTGTTCAATAATTTAATTCTAACTAATCCATCATTTTGCAATTAAATATACTGTTAAAATAAATATATATATATATAAATAAATGTATATTTATATATATATTTATTTTTTGACAGTATATTTAATTGCACAATGATGGATTCGTTAGAATTAAATTATTGAACAACGAAACTGATTTTATTTAAACGAAAATGTGTTTTATTAATTAAATATTAATTAGTACAGGAAGCTCCATAAGCCGTTAATTCATATTGCCGGCAAAAGAGCTTTCTGTACTAATCATCACTTTACTTTAATTAAAACATCAAATGTTTCTTCTAATTATGTTATGACAATAGCATTATTAGAAGAAACATTTAGAATTATATGTGCGCTCAGCTGATTGGCTGATCGGCTCAGCGCACATATAATTAGCGGGTCCGCAGCACAGTGACTTCATTGTGCTGCGGACCAGCGAAGAGGACACATCGGGGTGAGTATAGAGCTCTCCCCACCCCCTCCCCAGCACTGCACCCCTCCCAGCAAGGAAGGGGGGTCACTTAACCCCTTCCTTGCTTGGATGGGTGCAGTCTGACATCAGTCTGGCCCCCAAGGGGTTAAGAGGGATGCAATACATCCTCCCTTAACCCCTTGGGGGCCAGACTGTAAGCAGCGATCTGTAAAGATGCTGCATACTGTAAGGAGCACAACACCGCTCACAATGATGGGTGTTGTGCTCCTGTTTGTGTGTTTTTTGTGTGTTTCTCCCTTTTTGTTTTTCAGATATCGGTATCCTGGGGATTACGTCGGATTCCGTCGTCAAAATTGGCGCTCCTGGACCGGGCGGCAGCAGACTGGTAAGATTTAGGCTGGGGAGGGCCTAAACCAATGGCTCTTCCAACCCTGGTGTTACCAGGCTGCTGTCGCTTGGTTTTTAACCCGGTTGGTTATAAAAATAGGGGGGACCCTATGCGGGTTTTTTTTAAATAAATAAATATTTAAAAAAAAACGGATAGGGTCCCCCCTATTTTTATAACCAGCCAGGTTAAAAACCAAACGACAGCAGCCTGGTAACACCAGGGTGGGAAGAGCCATTGGTTTAGGCCCTCCCCAGCCTAAATCTTACCAGCCTGCTGCCGCCCGGTCCAGGAGCGCCAATTTTGACGCTCCGGGACCACTGGCACCCGGCTCTTCCCAGTACCCCTGGTGGCATTGGGTACTGGGGTAATAATAGGGGGTTAGTGTTAGCCATTTTATACCGGCTAACACTAGGCCCCAACTTAGTAATGGATTCCGTCTATTAGACGGCTTCCACTACTAAGTCTATAAAGTAAAGAAATAAAGACAAGACACAAGTTAAAAAATGTTTTTATTCAAATAAAAACACCCCCACACCCCTCATTGACCATTTTATTAAAAAAAAACAACAAACAACCGCTGGTCATCGACGTAGTCCACGGAATCCGACGTAATCCCCAGGATACCGATATCTGAAAAACAAAAAGGGAGAAACACACAAAAAACACACAAACAGGAGCACAACACCCATCATTGTGAGCGGTGTTGTGCTCCTTACAGTATGCAGCATCTTTACAGATCGCTGCTTACAGTCTGGCCCCCAAGGGGTTAAGGGAGGATGTATTGCATCCCCCTTAACCCCTTGGGGGCCAGACTGATGTCAGACTGCACCCATCCCAGCAAGGAAGGGGTTAAGTGACCCCCCTTCCTTGCTGGGAGGGGTGTAGTGCAGGGGAGGGGGTGGGGAGAGCGCTATACTCACCCCGATGTGTCCTCTTCGCCGGTCCGCAGCACAATGAAGTGACTGTGCTGCGGACCGGCTCATTATATGTGCGCTCAGCCGATCAGCCAATCAGCTGAGCGCACATATAATTCTAAATGTTTCTTCTAATAATGCTATTGTCATAACATAATTAGAAGAAACATTTGATGTTTTCATTACAGTAAAGTGATGATTAGTACAGAATGCTCTATTGCCGGCATATGAATTAACGGCTTAATGGAGCTTCCTGTACTAATTAATATTTAATTAATAAAACACATTTTCGTTTAAATAAAATCAGTTTCGTTGTTCAATAATTTAATTCTAACGAATCCATCATTGTGCAATTAAATATACTGTCAAAAAATAAATAAATATATAAATATACATTTATTTATGTATATATTTTAACAGTATATTTAATTGCAAAATGATGGCTTCGTTAGAATTAAATTATTGAACAACAAAAGGGACTTTATTACAAAGAAAATGTTTTATTAATTTAATATATTAACTATTAGAGGCATCGGCATTCGGCATCATTGCCGGCTATTATTGAAGTACTCCGTACGGACCGCCTGTCAATCCACGGCCGCATTTCCAGCCGCAAACAATGGTCTTGTTAATTTTTTACGGGTCCGTTTACGATCGGGCCGTAGATTCATACATAGTGTGCACTGTGCAGCCGTATATCCTATACTTTCCAGCGTACGCATGAACCACCAAAAATACCGCCGCACAATTACAGCCGCAAATACAGCTGCACAGTTACATAGTCTGAACCTAGCCTTAGGCTGCGTTCACACTACGTATATTTCAGTCAGTATATGTATATTTCAGTCAGTATATTTCAGTCAGTATTGCAACCAAAACCAGGAGTGGATTAAAAACACAGAAAGGATCTGTTCACACAATGTTGAAATTGAGTGGATGGCCGCCATATAATGGCAAATATTTACTGTTATTTTAGAACAACAGCCGTTGTATTGAAATAATGGCCGTTATTTACTGTTATATGGCGGCCATCCACTCAATTTCATCATTGTGTGAACAGATCCTTTCTGTGTTTTTAATCAACTCCTGGTTTTGGTTGCAATACTGACTGAAATATACGTAGTGTGAACGCAGCCTAATAGTCTAATACTGCCTGGTGAAGCCCCCACAAAATAGTGGTGAGTTGACCCCACTTTTTTTTGTAACTTTAAAGTTCCTCAATACAGTACAGTGGTGCCTTGGATTATGAGCATAATCCGTTCCAGGACCGCACTTGTAATTTAAATCCACTCTTAAACCAAAGCAAATTTTTCCATAAGAAATCATAGAAATAGAGACAATTGGTTCCACACCCCAAAAATAATGATTTATTATTCTGAATAACATGTAAAACTAATGAAACAAACATTCAGAAACAGCAGAATATGTGATATTATAAGTTACTGTACAGTAATGGGGAGGATGGGAAACACAAGGGCTGACAGAGACTGCAGGGAGCATGAAGGAATGAGCAGGGCAGATGTGAGTACATACATGCAGCACTCTCTGTCCGGGGAGAGAGGGGTTACAGCTATGGAGAGATTACCCCCCCCACACACAGTCCTGTCCCCTGATGTAAGCCTCAGCCTGAAGTGGATCTGCTATGATTTGGAAGGTGAGGGAGACTTCCTGGGTCAGAGTACAGTGCTGTAGACCCCGCTATGCAGACCATGCCCCTCCTCCACTCCCCCTGCCATCCAGTACAAGGAGCTCTTAAACCAAAGCAATGCTCTTACATCAAGTCACAATTTTGAAAAACTGTGAGCTAATAAACCAAAACGCTCTTAAACCAAGTTGCTCTTAAACCAAGGTACCACTGTATATGATAAAATAAATGGTGCCAATGAAATGTACAACTCACCCGGCAAATAAGAAGCCCTTGTATGACTATGTTGATGGAGGATACAAAAGTTATGGGTCTTTGAAGGTGAGGAAGAACAAAAAGCACAACAAAAAATGCTGTGACAGGAAGAGGTTAAAGGGGTACTCCGGAGATTGATTTATTTTTATTCCAGATCAACTGGTGTCAGTAAGCGATAAAGAATTGTAAATTACTTATACTCATCAGCTGCTGTATGTCATGCAGGAAGTTGTGTATTCTTTCCAGTCTGACACAGTGCTCTCTGCTGCCATCTCTGTTTGTGTCAGGAGAGGTTTTCTATGGGGATTTGCTGCTGCTCTGGACAGTTCCTGACATGGACAGAGGTGGCAGCAGAGAGCATTGTGTCCGCTGGAAAGAATAAACCACTTCCTGCAGGGCATACAGCAGCTGCTAAGTACTGGAAAACATAATTTTTTTGTTTTTGTTTGTTTTTTAATAATGTGTTCATTTTTTTCTCTGCAGTATCCCTTTAATGTCACTTGCTGGAGTAGGGGGCTTTTAGGATTACTGAGAAACCCTGTTATACAATATACATCCTATTCACTGCCGGTATAGATGGATGTTTCTGAATGCGATGAGTGAGGAGTGAGGGAAATCTTTATAAGTCGATACTTATTATCATTAGCGCTGCTTTATCTAAACAAGCGGTATCCTTCCTGCCAGAGGATGAGGATGTTATTCATAAATCCCCTCCTTTCTAGCTTTGCTTTCATTTCTCTCCACCCTGTTTGCAGGAAGACATGCTACTGTAGATAATAGTTCCATCTACTCTGTTTCCTTTTGTATATTGAATATGCATGAATCAGATAGGGTTGGCTGCCATAGACGGCGCACTGAGTTGTGAAATCAGATCCATAAAGTCTGTTATCTCAGGGGATGAGACCTGGTTATGGCAGTAAATGTATTGGCATTAGCTGAATGGAACGTCTCTGATAACGGCTGCACGGATGATTCACGCTTCTCAGGTTCACAACACAAATTGTTTTTACGATATGTTATTAAAGCCCGACTCCATTACAGTAACTGGATACCAATAGTATAATTCATATTATCTTGCTTTAAAGTGTCTATACTTATAGAGTGTACTACCACAGCACAGATTTGGTTTGGGTCCCTACCATGCAGGCAGTTACCATTCTGGCCACTAGGCCTAATATTTAAGCGAAAATCTTTTTCTTTCAAATCAACTGGTTTCAGAACGTTATATAGATTTGTAATTTACTTCAATTTAAAAATCTTACGTCTTCCCATATTTATCAGCTGCTGTATGTCCTGCAGGAAGTGGTGTATTTTTCTCCAGTTTGACACAGTGCTCTCTGCTGCCACCTCTGTCCATGCCAGGAACTGTCCAGAGAAACAGCAAATCCCCATAGAAAACCTCTCTTGCTCTGGGCAGTTCCTGTCTCGGACAGAGATGTCAGCAGAGGGCACTGTGTCAGACTGAATAGAAAACAACATTTCCTGCAGGACATACAGCAGCCAAGAAGTATGGAAAGACTTGAGATTTTTATATAGAAGTAAATTACAAATCTATATAACTTTCCGACACCAGTTGATTTGAAAGAAGACGATTTTAGCTGGACAACCCGTTTAAAGGGGTTATCCAGCACTACAAAAACATGGCCACTTTCCCCCTACTGTTGTCTCCAGTTTGGGTGGGGGTTTGAAACTCAGTTCCATTGAAGTAAATGGAGCTTAATTTCAAACTGCACCTGAACTGGAGACAACAGTAGGGGGAAAAGTGGCCATGTTTTTGTAGCGCTGGATAACCCCTTTAAGCTAAGACTTTCTGTTCTATACAGATAATTTTTCAGCAGTGTCACATGAGTACAGAGAAAGGTAACAATAGACACAATAGCTGAAGCTCACAGATCAGCCTCCCCCTCCTTGGAAAACAACCTTTTGTCACAGAATAAGCCCAGAAAGCCTTTCCATTCTAGTGAAGAGAGTCTGGGCCAGTCTAGTTATGGGGCTTGCCATAAAACCTGTGTGTAGATGATGTTTTAAACAGCTCTGGTAAGGTGGTGGTCCCCATAATAATGTAAAAAAAGACAATCATAATACAGAAACAGATTGGGGATTAGAACAACCCTTCCATCCTGCAAACTTTTCTTCCCTCTAAATGGGCCAGAAATGTACTTAAGAGGATACATTTTGCTTTCCCCTCTCCAATTCAGAGCTGCCTCAGGGTATATTTTAGGACGGGAAATGGATGCTCAAAACCAGATTTATGTTGGCTAAGACTCCAAAGGACGTGGACCATCTCAAGGAACTCCTAAATCACAGTAGTCTAAGGAGGTAGTGTCTGGTAGATACGTATAGTAGTCAAAAGGTCATCAGCAGAATTTCAGTCAGAGTAAATTGTATCATCACAGAGAAAGGTACCCCAAGTACCAGGCGACTATCTAAAGGTTTAAAGGAGAAGTCCGGCGAAAATTTCTATTAAAGTATTGTATTGCCCCCCCAAAAGTTATACAAATCACCAATATACATTTATTACGGGAAATGCACATAAAGTGCTTTTGTTTCCTGCACTTACTATTGCCTCAAGGCTTCACTTCCTGGATAACATGGTGATATCACTTCCTGGATAACATGGTGATGTCACTTCCTGGATAACATGGTGATGTCACTTCCTGGATAACATGGTAATGTCACTTCCTGGATAAAATGGTGATGTCACTTCCTGGATAACATGGTGATGTCACTTCCTGGATAAAATGGTGATGTCACAACCCGACTCCCAGAGCTATGTATAATCCGCACACATCTTAGGTTGTTATGTCTTTTAGATTTCTTGCCTAATAGGCAAAAAAAAATTCTTTCAGATAACTCAGCATTTATTATGGAATTATTATTTCACTCAAACTAACATTTGGGCCAATAAGGCTGTGCCCATATGACGCTATGTGAATGTATACGGCGTATGTCCTTTTGTCCTTTGTCAGGATGGTATGTGTTGGAATAACTTTATATTGTGCTGTATTAGACTACGCTTTCCTATAGGGTGAGCTACCGCATAAAAAGTATACCACACTATATACAGGTTTTGTTTTTACATTGTAGTCAGTTGTCTCTGTATACAGTAGTATACTGTACATAGGACATAGGTTGGGGATAAAACCCAATGTATACCCTACATATATACCATCACATATCCTCTTAAAGGGGTATTCCCATCTCAGCTTGTTATCTCGAAGCTGTTATAACACTTGTAAAGGGCTGTGGCCGCTGGAGAGGATGATGGCAGAGGGACACTGAGGGACACAGGGCACTGGAGGGACACTGAGCATCCCTCTGCCATCATCCTCTCCAGCAGCCACAGCCCGCACAGCTCTGGGAGTCGGGTCGTGACATCACCATGTTATCCAGGAAATGACATCACCATGTTATCCAGGAAGTGACATCACCATGTTATCCAGGAAGTGAAGCCTTGATGTAGTAGTAAGTGCAGGGAAAAAAGTACTTTATAAGCATTTCCCGTAATAAGTGTATATTGGGGATTTGTATAACTTTTGGGGGGCAATACAATACTTTATTAAACATTTTCGCCAGACTTCTCCTTTAAACAAAAGAGAAGTCAGGAATAAGCCAGAGTAAGGAGCAGATCTAGAATAAGCTCATAATCTATACATGAACAGGGTACCTTAACCACTAGGCGGCTTCCCAAAGTATATCATTTTAAATGGTCCAATTGGTTGACTCAGATATCTGCCATAACCAGGAATTGAGAAAGAACCAGAGAGGTTGGAGCAACTGCTTACTGATCACGTCTCCTGGTTGGGAGTAGAGATGAGCGCAGCTCGAGTCTGGTCATTCGGCATTTGATTACCGGTGGCTGAAGAAGTTGGATGCAGCTCTAGGGAGTCCTGGAAACATGGATACAGCCATAGGCTGCAGGGTATTCAAATGCCAAACAATCAGACTTGAGCATGTTTGAATTAAGCCCATCTCTAGTTGGGAGTATTATCACCTGTAAGGACATGGCTCTGGAACTGGTGAGTAGCACTTACTTTGTGTCCCAACGAAATCGGACATGTGCCTACAGCCCAAAAACGTCTATGGTACCTTTAATGTGTGTTGGAAAATGTAGTCTCACCTTTTTTCACCTAGAAAAAATAAATTTGTGACACCAAAAGTGGCATCTTCATCTACTCTCTACATTGAAGTGTAATAGTCAGCTCACCTCCTGGTAATTAATAGTCACAGTTCGTCGGGCAAGAGTGCACGGATCCTACAGCGGCCACCCGTAAATCCAATGTAGAGAGTAAACGTAGGGAGGGGGGCTCCAGCACTCGAAAAAAGTTAAAAAATATGAATCTTTATTCCATGTCGAAGTTAAAAAAGCTGAACTGCTTCAGACAACCAACGCGTTTTGCGCATGCACGCTTAATCATGGTCATGACTCTCTACATTGGACTCCTCATGTTCACTACTGGCCTCCCAGTTGTCTATGTGCCTCAACAGTTAAATATTTTATTTTTTCCCCCCTTTAAGTAAGGAGGTATTTCTAGCATCCTCATGATTAGCCTTAGTTGTGCTATTACCTATTTTTACTCCTGGCTACTATATATAGACAGGTTCTCTAATAATGTGCCTGATTTTAGAGTATAATAAACCTAGATTATGCATAAAGTGAATGAGGAACATTGTAGGTTGCAGCTAGGTAGGAAACTATAATAATAAAAGCCGATATTGTGACTCATTCCTAGAATCAGACGACGTGTGGTCAGGTAATTCATGTGCGCCATTGATTCATCCCGACTGGAACTTATATGATTCATCAGACTGGAGCAATAACAGGTGAGATCCTGTACTCTGTAAACCATTATCAACATGAAAGTAATGGAAAGTAATGCAAGAAATGATACGGAGGATTAAGTCTCGAGGATTGTTCTCTGGACAGAGGGTGATGAGGAATGTGTGGGAAGAAGAGAGACTTGGGAGACCATTAGAAGATGAGTAAGAGGGGGTGGGGGGCGCACCTGTGTACACCTGAGACTCTAGTGGAAGTACTGCAACACTGTTTACCAGCAACAATAGAGCTTTTTGAAATATAATTCGCTATTTTTAATAATATATTCGATTATTGAAGTTTCGGGGCCTCCTCCTCCTGATATGTTGCTGCTTTCTTCCCATAGTTGTCAACCAGTTGTCTAGGTTACCGACCACCACCAGAGTCACCGTCAAGCGTGTCAAAATTTATTGATCACTGCTGAGACCCACAGTGATCCACTCCCTGGTTGTGCGCTAATTCTGACACTTTAGCCTCATAGACTATTATGGGGCTAACATGTCGGAATTGGCAAGCGGCCAGGGAGTGGATCCCGCTGTTGCTGCGCTCTATCCCCAGCTGTATCTCAGGATCAAAGCGGCTCTCATTGAGACCCCTTGCAATCAACTTTTTTTTATGACAGGTATTCTTTAAAGAGACTTTGCATTGTGGGTAAAAAAAGATCTCGAATGTTGCCATCAGGTAAACCTTGTGGAATATATAAGCTGAGTGACACACTAGAGAGGTTTTGTTTTTGAGATCTTGGTAATCTTTGACCATGTATGCCTATGGGGTTACCAACAGAGTAAATGGCGGAGTAAATACTCCTCACTTTTATAGACTTTATAATATATGTTTATATATAGGGGCATCTGCTGTTTTAATTGTCTAAATCTGAAAAAAAAAAAAAGAAATAAGATCCCCCAGTGCTGCCTATCGATTCCCGGTAACTTCAGAAGGTGGCGGGGAAAATAAATACAATAACCACCAATTTACTGTTAATACTCCTGGCATTACCATTAATCGCCGTGTCTTTCATCAGTCCTGACGCGGCTTTTAAGCTCAGCACAGAACTGTTTGAAGATACAATACATTGCAGGGAGACTATTAAGAACACACGTTAGGAATGGGTTTGTCTATGGCGGTGAATACCCCAGTGCTTTATCATGCCGTGTATACATGGAGCCCGGTATATTGCACTGACTTGCAGCTATATTTGATGCTGTTAATCTCTTAATTTTCTAACAAAAGAAGATGTATCCGCACCAGCCTGCACAGGCCTCGAACATATGTAGGTTAATCATACATGATGTCTGAGAGCGCGCTCAAAACATCATAAAGAAGATCACTTGCATGTCCCCACAAGAATAGACGAATATCGGGTGGAAATTGGATTTGGCATCTTTGTTCGTCTTTACGGGGTCTGTTTTATGTATAATCCGCACACATCTTAGGTTGTTATGTCTTTTAGATTTCTTGCCTAATAGGCAAAAAAAAATTCTTTCAGATAACTCAGCATTTATTATGGAATTATTTTTTCACTCAAACTAACATTTGGGCCAATAAGGCTGTGCCCATATGACGCTATGTGAATGTATACGGCGTATGTCCTTTTGTCCTTTGTCAGGATGGTATGTGTTGGAATAACTTTATATTGTGCTGTATTAGACTACGCTTTCCTATAGGGTGAGCTACCGCATAAAAAGTATACCACACTATATACAGGTTTTGTTTTTACATTGTAGTCAGTTGTCTCTGTATACAGTAGTATACTGTACATAGGACATAGGTTGGGGATAAAACCCAATGTATACCCTACATATATACCATTACATATCCTCTTAAAGGGGTATTCCCATCTCAGCTTGTTATCTCGAAGCTGTTATTACACTTTTAAAGGGGTACTCCGGAGACAGAATTTGTTTTTAAATTAACTGGTATGAGGAAGTTATACAGATTTGTAATTGACCTCTCCTGCTCTGGGCAGTTCCTGTCATGGACAGAGGTGGCAGCAGAGAGCGCTGTGTCACACTGGAAAGAATACATCACTTTCTGCAGGGCATACAGCAGCTGATAAGTACTGGAGGACTTGAGATTTTTAAATAAAGGCATCTTACAAATCTGTGTAACTTTCTGACATCAATTGATATGAAAGATATTTTTTCTTTGGAGTACCCCTTTAAGGTAATCCCTGTCCATACGCCTATTAGGGCATATGGTAGATAGTTGGGCTATCCCTGCTTGGGCTCCTCCTCTGTTAGCTAAATAGAGGTCTTTATGTAGCTGTTTATTACACAGTATTAGTTATTTTTCGCCATCTATTTAGGTATAGAAGAATTATGTTACACTCTATAGGGCTTCTGCACCCTACCATATGCAGAATCTGTACCACACAGATTACACATAGTATTATATGTGCTCATACTGCTCCTCCATGTGACATCACGTTTTCACTTTTGAGTATAAAAAAAGTTTTGGGCTTTGTTCACCCTTGTGGGGTTCTGCCCTGTGTATCCACATTTGGTATACATGGAGTCTGTATTTGCACTAATAAAATATGACTTTACTAAAAGAGTAGTAGATACGTGGAACAAATTCCCAGCAGATGTGGTAGGTAAATCTACAGTAACTAAAATGCCTGAGATACACATAAATCTACGATAATATAAGACTAGATGGACCAGGTGGGCTTTTTCTGCCGACAGTCTTCTATGTCTTCTGTGCTCTGAAGTCTAAACCTCTGCCCTGTCCATTATTTCCCATTGTTCTCTCTCCCCCTCCTTGTCTGTCATAGAGAAAAGGAGCCATCATGAAGCAGTTTAGCGGAGTTTAGAAATGACATATTCCATAAACATCAAAGCAATAAGTGGAGAGAACTTAAGCCAGATCTGCAGATAAGTATGGGTGTGACTCCTCCGAACATCTTCTCTATATAGAAGCGTCCACTTACACAGCTGTCTCTGTCCGCCATACACATTACTACATAGGCTGCAGAGACCATAAAGACTCTTTTTTTTTTTATTGGAAGTATTTTGGGCAAGTTATAGCCAAAAACAAAAATCTAAAAACTAGTAGTAGAAACTTGAAAGCTGACAATGATATACTCATATGACACCTGTTAGGGCCAGTTCACACGGAGTAAAATTGGCAAAATTCGGCTGCAAAATTCTTTGCCGCGGAATCCCGCCAGCCTCTGTGTCATACTGGCAGTCTATGGGAGCCTTGCTCGTCTCCTCTCTCCACACCTCTCCCCTCAGAAGAATAAACATGTCCATTCTTCCATGTGGAGAGAGAAGCGCGCAGGCCTCCCATAGACTGCCAGTATGACACGGAGGCTTGGGGGGGGGGGGGCGTAGAATTCCGCTAGTTTTACTTAGTGTGAACTCAGCCTTATTATATGATAGGAAAAGCTAAAAACATTAAACCATTGCACTCATACCAAAGCTAATATAGCCAGAATAGCTCTCAATGGCTGCTCGCAACATGCGCAACATTTAACATTAAACTGAATAATATCCAAAGATGGCGGTCAGAAAGTTACGTCAATACCTGGAGGGTACCACACTAGGCTATATGGATAGATAAATGGGTACTATAATCTGCAAACTACAAATAAGCCAACTCTAGCATGCTCTTATCCCAACGTGCCAATTCGGAGTCCTGGAAAACATGGATACAGCCATAGGCCATTGACTATATCCATGTTATAGCGGACTCCCCCAAGGACTGCATCCAACTTCTTCAGCCACCGGTATTCAAATAATAGACGCGAGCATGTTCCACTTGCGCTCATCTCTACTGCTCACCTGTCACTGCTGTTAGTATGCAGTAATGGTGTTGGAACTCTTAATGTCAGTATTGTATAGAGTTGGTCTTCACAAACTGTCTTGTCTCTACTTTATGATTTTATGCTTGTAAGTGGTGTCAATGTCCTGCTGTTACAGCACTTAAGGGTTCCGGCACCCTGGCCCGTTGAATTGATGTGCAGGAGTCACAAGTTGCTGTTGTGATATCACAAACTAGTAACAGTCCTTTCCTTCCGACGCATTTTGGTAAAACACTGGTTACTTTCATCAGGGATTACTGCTTTACAACTGAGGGTCCTTTAACACGGCCTGACAAGGGGCTGTAGACACAAATGAGCACTGATCAGTGAGATTGGTGCTTATTTGCAGTGCCTTTACATGGCATAGTTAATCAAGGGGCCGGGTTGCATGAACGATAGCATGGCTGATAGCGTTAAAGTTTAAAGCAGAGCAAAAGACGTGATCAGCCAAGGATTGGGCGTTTTCCCTGTCCTCAGCTGATCACTGTCACTTTTACACAGGCTGATTATCGGCCAAAGGATCCCTCCTGGATGATGATCAGTCCTTGTAAAAGGCCCTTTAGGCTGATGTTTATATATCTATTGCATAGCTATGCTGTAGATTGAGTGGTGCCACATAGAGGATGATGGGAGGGAGGAGCCAGGAAGGACTACACAACCTGTCATGTGTGAGTCAATTAGTCAGTACAGTTAGTGATAACACTATATTAGTAAGGTATATGTCTTGGGATGTAGACAAATTTCTGATACCGGAATACCCCTTTAAAGGGTTTTAACCATCACAAAAAGTGATGTCTTATCGCTGGGACCCGCATCTCTCCTGCAGTTCTGATTTAGTGTTTTGTTCCCTTCATAGTTTTCCATGCATATCACCAATGCTGAGACTGCAGCACACTTTCAATCACTGGATGGCTGGGGAACGGGCATATAATATATACTCTGAAGCTCTTGACAGATGTGACAGTAGTAAAAGCCTGACCTGGGAACCTGCAGAATTTAGCCTCGTATAATATGGATCTTTTATGAGAACAATCACTCGGGCCGTTCAGAGGTGGGACGTTTCATGAATAACTATTATAATTATAATTGCATCCATTCCAGAATCTTCCAGAAGAAAGTGCCCTTGTTAGCTCCACACATCTCGCCGGCGTCTATCATTATGCATTCATGGACCACTACTGCGAACACCATTTGTTACCTCAGCTTTCAAATTTCTCTAGGATAGGAAAAAGACGGATATTAATCATTCTCCACAATTTATGTAGCTAAAAAGTAATGGGTTTGTAAGGCTGAGTTCTGCCCTTATAATGGCTCCTATCTGCACATGTGGCTCACAGTTCCAGTAGAGGACAGAAAATAAAAAATCTTTTCATGTTAAATGGGTTATCCAGGATTATAAAAAAAAACAGTTGCTTCCTTTTAAAAACAGCGCCACACCTACCCATAGGTTCATTGTGGTATTGCAAGATGGCTCATTTCACTTCAATGGAACTGAGTTGCAATACCACACACTAACTGAGGAAGAGAGTGGTGCTGTTTGTTAAAGAAATCAGCCATGTTTTTCTAATCCTGCATAACCCCTTTAAGTTTCAAGGTGTGTAAGGGATTGTTGAAGACAACTCAGTTGGGTATTTTGTGCTAATACTTTATAAGAGGGGTGTTTCCCATTTGATTTTATTGCGTTTCTATTTTTTAGGATAAACACAAAGGGGGAGATTTATCAAACTGCTCTAAAGTAGAATTGTCTTAGGGCCCTATTACACCAACAGATTATCTGACAGATTTTTTTGAGCCAAAGCCAGGAATGGACTATAAACAGAGAACAGGTTATAAGGGAAATACTGAGATTTCTTCTCTTTTCAATTCCATTCCTGGCTTTGGCTTAAAAGCATGTCAGATAATCTGTTGGTTTAATAGGGCCCTTAGTTTAATAGGCCCCTAGCAACCAATCAGATTCCACTTTTCATTTCTCACAGATTCTTTGAAAAATGAAAGGTGGAATCTGATTGGTTGCTAGTGGCAACTGAGCCAATTCTACTTTACAGCAGTTTGATCTCCCCTAAAGTGTTTTGCCTTAGAATTACACCACCATTGGTGCTGGATACAATGAGCATTTTAGAGCTCTTTACCATTTAAACAATGAGGTTTTTTTTTTGCCTATATAATGTACACTCACCGCCACTGTTACTGCTGTGTCATCTGTTTCATCCCGGCTCTGCTGCATCCACACTTGGCTACGGCATATGGGTCATGTGACCTCTGATTAGCCACCATCTTGACTTTCTGATTGCAAACCGCATCCTCAAAACAGCTCTCAACCCCGTAATGTATCTCCGCAGCATCACAGGGTTCAGATTAGTTTCCTGTGAGTGTGTTCTCCCAGTAATACCTGCCGGATGTTAGCTTTGTCTCTTTATATTTCTATACAGCCTATATGGTGCCTTTTATGTGCTTTTCTTCTTATCTACTGCCTGTGTGAGCTGCCCCCCATGTCTGCTGTGCACACACTGATAGTGTGTTTAAACAGAGAGATTTATGAAGCCAAAGCCAGGAATGGATTTGACAAGAGGAGAAATCTCAGTCTTTCCTTTATGACCTGTTCCCTGTTTATAGTCTGTTCCTGGCTTTGGCTTCAAAAATCGGTCAGATAAATCTCTCTGTGTAAATGCACCATTACACAATTAAACCTAGAAGAAAAATAAAAGTGGAACACAGAAAGACGTAATTATGCAGCCAGGGTTAAAATCAATTAGTTCCATCACAAAAGTCTCCATGTAGGCCAAGCCTTATTTATACATGAAGAAATAAGGGAGTGCCGCCATAGCATGAGGTTTTTAGTAAAGGTGCTCCACACTTGTTGCCTCATAAGGGGACACAAGGATTTACTATAACAGAACATTTAGAAGAGGCCGATCCTCTATAACTCCAGTGACTCACATCTGATGTCTTCTCCTTTTCTTCTCCATGCAGCCCAGACTGCGATGACTACTCCGGGTGACTGTAGAAATTCCTGTTGAGACATCTTTGGTCCTGCACTTCTGCAGTCATCCCCATCTTCTGTAGCAGGGATGAGGAACCCTTGGCCCTCCAGCTGTTGCAAAACCACAATTTCCATCATGCCTGGACAGCCAGTAGCAAAGCATTGGCTGTCCAGGCATGATGGGCATTGTAGTTTTGCAACAGCTGGAAGGTGGAAGGTTCCCCATCCCTAATCTATAGGAACAACAACAAAATTAATTCAGATAATGGACCCCAAAATAAATTCTGACCCCAGACCAGACCTGTAAGGCTGACTTCCATCTCCTGGACTCAGTAGACGCAGTTGACATATGTAACTGGTCTTGCTTTAGGCAAGCAGCTCTTGTATCTTGGGTTGGGTGGGTTAGTAGGAGAACAGATAAGCACCATTTTACTATGTGTCCATTATTAATAAAACACTTTGTAACTTTAGTCAAGTTGAAAACCGCCATGACTTGCATTACAGTGAGATTTCGGCTGTACTGAGACTGCAACGTGGCTGCCTGAGGCTTATGAACACTTTTACACAGTTAATACTATTTATAAGATAATACTATGTGGCAATAGCTATATTATAGTCACTGCTAAACGGCTGGTACAATGGTATAATGTCTGGCCGTATGATGTGATAATAGACAATTCTAAATGTTTAATGCTGTTAAATGGGCAGGTGCTGCTATGTGGCTGGCACTACTTTTTGAAAAAACCATGGCACTGTGGTGGTAGTAGTAGTAGCCACATGGTTGTGCTAGCCACAACAATTAACAATTGTGCTGGCCATTTTGCTGAATTTAGGTCATTTTTCATATATTATCCATTAAGTAATAATAATTATTAGTGTTTTGTAATGTGTCCATATAAAAATGATCTCCAGAGGAGGAAGATATTGAAAGACATGGTAGGGGGTGAGGAATCTCTTGTGTTGGACCAGGGCTATCCCTAGTTGTCTTGCTGTTGCACAATTGAAAAGCTTATAAAATAGAAAAAAAAAATTAAAAGTGGGCAAGATGGCCCAAGGTTAACCAACATGACTGGCCTACTGACAATCAGCTTGTTAGGACAGTTTGTCAGTCCAGGCCTGGTGACAAAGTGCACAATGACCATAGCAGTGGGTAGTCCCATAAAAAGCCTCCCTTTCGCCTCCATTGAGGATTATTGGACAGCGGTGCTGTTCACTGCTCTGTAATACTAAAGCAGTGTCAGAAACAGGTGAGTGTGTCAGAGACTGCTGGTGCCCTAGAAGTTATGGCCTAAGAGAGTAAAATGCCCCATATCACCCTGTACCACAACAAGAGATACTTAGAACTGTGCGCATCTGTGAGCTAATTCATCCTTTCTGAGGGAGAGAAATTCCCTTTGAGAAGTCTGATCACCAGCTCAAGAGAAGAAGTTTCCCTAATTAAATCAGTGGCAAAAGACCCAAAAAAAGACGTACAAAAGGAAGATTGCAAGCTAATGATTGTTTGGGGTAGTCAGGGTCTAAGGATTGCATATCCAGAGCCCTCCACCATAGACCTGGACTGTCTAGAACGCTACATTTTAGAGATGGACTATCTAGAACGCTACATTTTAGAGTCAGTCTAGAACCCTACATTTTAAATATAAACTATCTAGATTCCTACATTTTACAGTCAGCCTGTATAAAACACTACATTGACTGACTGAAATTTACTGTTTTAGAAGGCAAACTGCTTTGGAACCATTAGACCAAATGTCAGGACTTGCTAACTAGAGGACACGAGACAGGTGATGCCCTAGCACTGACACCCGTCCCGCTGTCCTTGCTTAATTACCTCGACTGCCCTAACTGGCAGTGGATAACTGGTTGACAGTCCCTGGCCTGCACAGGTATGACACAAAACGTGGACAAGAAAGACAAACACAAAACTTGTGATCAGAATAGCAAGGGTAGCAACAGTTGGTCAGCGCAGTACAAAAACATAGTCAGAAGAGTAGTCAAAAAGCCAAATTCTAAGAGCCAGGATAGCAGTCAGAAGAAATGCTAGGTCAAATAACTCTCAGGAACGGTGGCTCTATCGCAGGCAAAGAGGAGACATAGGGGAGTATATTTATGGAGGCTGGAGTCCTTTCCCCAGGGCGTAATTGGGGCTGAGACTCTTGCACCAGACAACACACATCAAGCTGACTGGCAGTGCCGGCCGCCAGTCAGTAATACACAATGGTAGCTAGGGACGCCGTCGTCTCATTCTGTGCACCGGCCAGGCCAGTTGCCAGGGAGGCTCATAACACCCAAGTCCTGCTGATAAAGAGACAATGAAAGGGGATGGATTGTATGTAAAACTGTTGAAGAGACTGTTGTACTGAAAAGCCCAAGCACCTGTACCTCCTTATAAGAGAAGCAATAAAAAGCTAATTCTGGGATGTGCCAGGTCTGCAATATGTCCAGAGGGATGGATTCCTCCACCAGGACATTGTTACGCCTCATTTATAAATGTTCCCTATAAAGTACTCTTTTTACTTGGACACTACCCTGGAAATGCCACGTCTCACGTCTCTGGAGTGAATTTTAACAAAACTCAGGACTTGCATTCTGTCTTTAAACATGGTTGTTACTGTGAATTAGAAAAATATGGCTGCTTTGTTCCAGAAACAGCGTCGCTCTTCTCTGCAGATCAGAAAGAGCTGAGTCGTAATACCAGAAACCTAGACATTGGGATTGCTGTTTCTGGAAGATAGCAGTCATGTATTTGATGGCCATTGTTTTAGTCTTAAACCTTATAATATGGAACAAACAGACTTGTAAGTGACCAATTTCTTCCGCCCACACGTTTTATGGAAGGTTTACAGAACAATAGGAGCCAATCCTTTCTTTTATAGGTAGACTGAAGTTCCCTCCGGGCAGGTTCTCCGCCGTGTCCTTGACTCGAGCCCAGTAAAGTTTCACTACTTGTCTGTTTCTTTTGCTTGAAGAAGTCGTAAGAAATCTCTGCAGCTTGACTGGAGACTCCGGGATTATTCCTGCAGTATATAGCGGCATTAATGTGCGTGTAACTCGATAGCATTGAATAAAATATTAAACACAGCTGCCTTGTGGTTTTACCTTGCAGAACCGTTCACTTGTTATTACCAGACACCCTGTCATTCACACATATTACAAGGCCTAGAAGAAAGCTTTATTTCCTGTAATGTTGGCAAGTCAGGTCCTAAGCCCCCTCTGTGTTTGTTATCTTACCCAGCTGTCTCCTCTGCCAGTTGCTCCAATATACAAAACCACTGCCTTGGAGGCAGCAGCTGGAACGGGGGGCCCCGCCACCACGAGCAGGGAAAGTTTGGCAGGAGGAGCGGTGTAAATCAAAGGTTAATTTCTGTAAGATCCTTTAATCATAGGTTCTCTTAAGTTGAGTAACTTTTGTAAATACATTGTACTATTTATCTTGTACTCATTCTCAGTTACAGCCTGGATTATATTTCAGAGCTGCATTCATAATTCTGCTGAGAAAAATATCACTAATAGTTCAGCTGATAACCTACAATTAGGTGTATAGCATTCTGGGTTAGTTATACTATTGATTTAGTACCTAAATTACGTCTCAGGGTATGTTCCCACTATGGAATATGCATGGAAATTTCAAGCAGAGGCCGTCTGTCCCATTGACTCTTTGGTATTCTCAAGCTCAATCCGCTGCCCGCCTAAAGAATTGACACGTCGAGTCATTGAGTCAATGGGACAGGCGGAACCTGCACAACCTCCGCTTGAAATTTCCATCCATATTCCATAGTGAGAATATAGCCTTAGAACGCAAAGCTCTGTGCTGAAGGTTAGAGATTAACAAATTTACAGTAATAATGCTGCAGATGCTGGGAAAAGCTGGAGCCAGTCCTGGGAAAATAGGAGTTTCCCAGGACTGGATCTAGCTTTCCCCAGCACCCGGGGAGGAGTGGTCAGGGTTTCTTTGTTCATACACAGACCAAAGGATATCATGATTGAGACTTATAGGCCATTTGTGCCCCACTGGGAATTCTGGAAAGAAGGATATGCCAAGCAGTTTTCTGACGCCACCATTTGGAGGTAGATTTTAAAAGGGTACTCCACTAGAAAAAATGTTCTTGCGTCAGAAAGTTATACAAATTTGTACATGACTTCTATTTAATAAAAAAAAACAAGTCTTCCAGTACTAATCAGCTGCTGTATGCCCTACAGGAAGTGGTGTCTGACGCATTGCTCTCTGCTGCCACCTCTGTTTGTATTCAGATGAGGAGAAGTTTTTTTTTATGGGGATGTGCTGCTGCTCTGGACAGTTCCTGACATGGACAAAGGTGCAGCACTGGGTCAGACTGGAAATAATACACCACTTCCTGCAGGACATACAGCAGCTGATAAATACTGGAAGGCTTGATTTTTTTTTTTATAGAAGTAATTTACAAATACCCCTTTAAGCTAAGCCAGAAATATCTCCAGAAGGAGAGGTTACTCATCTGTATAGAGCTATTTCAGGGTTATTGCTCCTCATCAGTACAGAGCAGGGTGCTGACCATTTCAGCCAATCATTGGCCTCATAAGCCATTTGCACTTTTACATGATCACTGGGGCCAGTGGTTGACTGTAGATTCCGGCGCCCAATCTACGATGATGTAACAGGGTGAGTACACCATTCTTTTTTTTAACCTTCCCACTCTTGGCCCCCTGGCAATTTTTTGTCAGTCCTGAAAATCCCTTTTATCCCCATAACCCTTACTACTTTATTCCCCCCAATCAGATTTCAGTACCGCAGACAATGTAAGCATCTTACATGTGATATTTCAGAACTTTTCTGCTGCGTTTCTCACTTTTTTTTTCTTTCTTTTAGAAAAGTTTATTGTTGCAGGGTCCTCTTCATATATGACCCCCATTGTCTGGTCTCATGAATAATGATAGCGCATTAGGTTGCTTTATACTAGCAATTGTCAATTCAGCAAAAGCTTCAGTAGCTCCTTAACAGCTGCTGATTAAACACAGAGATTAAAGCTCTCCAGAGTTTCTGTGAGTTCAGCTGGAAAAGATTATTACTGTATTATTATTTGCAACAGTCGGCCATAGGTGGAAGGGCTTGAGAGAGATTTTTTTTTTCCTTTTCCATACTTACCAGTAAAGTGAAAACAGTACTGCGTTGTGTGGCATGTGTGCGTTAACCCTTAAGGTATATTCACGTGCGACGATTTTGAAAATGAGGTTCATTCAACTGAATTGGGTTGCATGCTCGTGGATTTCTGTAAACCCCATTGAGACTTCTGGGACAGTGACAGAAATTTCGACCACAAATCTACTGCATGTGAGTATAACATTAGTATTACATTTATATCATGGATAAATTTAAGAATAAAATCTTTTCCACCTTTGTTGCTATAAGCTAGTCAGCAATCACATTACATATTTTTTTTCAGGATATTGAAAAGGTTCTTTGTCCTTTTCTTGATTTATAACATTGATGGCAGGCTAGGCCATTGATATCTGATTGGCATTGTGCCTACAATTGGCATTGATGCAGTTTGTAAGGTAAGTCTGTATACAATAGGGCTCCTTAGTCTCAATCATGAAATATAACTCTTATATCAATCTGTCTGTCCAGCACTAAGATATAAGCTTTATAAGTTTTATGCAAAGCAGGAGATAAAGCCCACAGGCACTTCCTAGGGCTGCAAAAGCACAGTATAGTTCATCTCCTTCTCTCACAACTAACATCCCTATGCCTACAAGTGAATGCCCACTCTCTTTAGATGGGCGGCTCCTAATTAGCATACAACTTTGAAAGCTTATATCTCAGTGTTGGAATGACAGATTTATATAAGAGTTATCTCCTAATTCAGAGTAAGAAATCCTATTGTATGCTGCCTTTACATTAGTCAGCAAAAATCTGCTTAACATTCTTAACATCCACTTTATAGTTAAAATAAGTGTTTGCACCTATTAGCTCAGAAATTTGCAAGCTGTTTTCTCTCTTTTTGGATCAGAGAATAAACATTTCTATTCTCCAGTGGGACAGAGTGCCTCTTGGGTCCAGTCAGACACAGGGCCCAGCTGAACCTCTACATCCCGTATAGACATACCCCTAATGGGAATCTTTGTCTTTTTTTTTGGCCCTGTGATCATTGTTGATTGGAGTTTTTTAGGGGTTACCCAGCCAAGATTGCAGACTTGTAATTTAATTTTAATAATGAGTCGTACTCTTTTTCCACAGGTAATTGCTCATAAGTTGTGTTAAGAAGACTTGACAAACTGTTTCGTTTCGGCAATGTTCTCTGAAACTGAACACTCTGCATTTGACTCCTGGTGGTTTGAGAACGTGGATGCCGACCTAGGACTGAGAGGAAAACATGGATGCAGCCTATGGCGGTATCAATGTTTTCCAGGACTCTCTAGGGCTGTATCAGTCTTCTCCAGCCGCCAGGAGTCAAATGCCAGGAGTGTTCAGTTTCGTAGAACGTTGCTGAACCCGAATAGTTTGGAAAGTCCGCTCAACACTACTCATTAGTGCTTGTGTTCGTGGGCCAAGGGCAGTATGTGTATAAAGCACTGTGCTTCGTATTGGCAGGTAGCTGGCTACGTAGTATTGTCGGGGACCTTCATAAGATAAATACAGCATCAACTTAAGGTGGGACAGGGGCAGGTGTAGATTTCTGCCCCCCCCCCCCATACGGCAGGCATAGGTCAGGCCGGTTTTACTAAGAGGCGTGTGGATCTTAGTGAATCCGTCGGGGGAATTGGGGATCAGATTTAAAGACTGGCGTAGGAGTATGCCGGTCTTCATAAATGTCCCCCAAGATGCTTTCAGGAATCTGTAGTCAAAGAGAACAGCAGTCCCTAAGTGCCCCTTGTGTATTTAAAGGGGTTATCCAGTGCTACAAAAACATGGCCACTTTCTTTCAGAGACAACACAACTCTTGTCTCCAGTTCAGGTGCAGTTTGCAATTAAGCTCCATTCACTTCAATGGAACTTGGCAGCAAAACCCTGCCCAAGCTGGAGACAAGAGTGGGGCTGTCTCTGGAAGTGGCCATGTTTTTGTAGCGCTGGATAACCCCCTTAACAGTAGCTCACCTATGGGACAACCACTGCCAATGTCACTGACAGAGAAAGCCAAGTAGTCAGTCCCTTAGACAATGAATAGTAATACGGCACACTACAGCTCTATTCACATGGGGCACTATCAGACCACTGTTCTCTTGACCAATGAGGTATCGGCATTCAGACCCCCAGTGATCATACATTATCACCTAGGTAATAAATGCAATTACAATATTTTTGTGTTTATTTCTCTTCATTCTTAGGGCCGTGTTACACGGAACGATTATCATTTAAAAAATCTATAGATCGTTTGGATTTAAACGGTAATTGTTTCATGTAATGGCAGGCAACGATTAAACGACCAATGAGAAATCGCTGATCGTTTGATAGAGTCTGGACCCATTTTCATCGTCAAAAATTGTTCAAACACCGTTTGGTGTAATAACATGTTGTTTGTTCGATCCCTGGTCTATCAGCCAGGAAAGGATGAGCACAAGAACGACCGTAAGTAACAATCATTGTCCTGTGTAATAGGGTGAACGATTTAAGATTGTTTGTCAAAGCGGTCGTTTGAGATCATTTATCGTTAATTGCCGAAAAATTGGGTTGACCTTTCCGTTGGCTTTGGAACCAATTACAAGTTTTCCTTATAATTATGGTGTAAACATACAATGGTCTCCCTTGAACCAACTAGTATTGTATGTTGGGTAATCACTGTATAGATTCCATAAAATATCATAATGACCCTTTATAAGTTCCAAAAACCTAAAAAAAACAAAAAAAGATCCACCAAAAGGTTCACCAAAAACATGTCTGGATCCACCTTGAAGTAGAAGTCATGTTTCTTTCGCTTCCATGTCTGTTGTTCTCATCGGTCAGGAAGTTAAACCCCTTTCACTTACACCCGTTACCTTATAGCTTGCAATGTTTCTGACAGGCAGGGTGGTTTTAAGGACGTCTAGCATTCGTCCCAGACATTTTTGTGGTCAGAGGTGGGACATGAAGCTTCAGGGCCCCAATGCAAAATCTGTAACAGGACCCCCTACCTAGCATCTGACATATATAATCTTCTTATGTGGTAGAGGGGCCACGGCAGCAGGGGATGACGGCTACTTGTAGACCACCTATTATTATACCCCTGTGGATTTTTTCTAAAAAGTATAAGGGGGCTGACCCTTAGTGCTGCAGATATATGAATGAGCTCTAAATTTTATCAAATTGGTAAAAGTTTAATTTACATGAGTCAAAAACGGCATCACAACTGTTATGAACATAATCCACCATGGAGATGAGAACAGAATTAAAGAGTCACTGCCGGTTAAATTTTTTTGCAGAAATCAATAGTACAGGGAATTTTAAGAAACTTTGTAATTCGGTTTATTAGCCGACAAATGCATTTTTTTTTAAATGAAAAAGCAGTTTGAAGCTCCCCCCCTATCTTCATGATTGTCTATGGAGAGGGGAGGGGTTGAGGGAGATGAGGCACCAAAACTGGACAACAAAGAGTTAACTCTTATATCGTCTGATAGTCAGCACTGACCTCTGAATACTGGCTTTCACACAGGTCCCACTGTGTAATCCTTTATTCTCGGTTCTCTGCTGGCGACTAATCTCCCTCCTCCCCACTCCATAGAACAGACAGGGCCTGACTGATGGAAAAGAGTCGAGATTTCCTGATAATGAGCAGTGGATGAGAAGGAGGGGGGAGACCAGGGGAAAGGTTTTTTGAATGCAGATAATGGCATATTTGCCTTATAAACCCAATTCCAAAGTTTCTTAAAATCGCCTGGACTATTGATTTCTGCAAAAAAAAATACGAAACGACAGTGACACTTTAAATTGGTATTCCGATTGGGAAAAGAAGGATACCTCCATAATATAAGGGTTGCACTGTGTTCAGACTGCGTTTTTGTATCTGTTTCAGTATATTTAATTTCAACCATCTTTGTGTACATTAAAAAATGATCCAGCAAAAACTCAGTGTGAGCCTAGCGTTATTTTATTTGAAACATGTATAGTTTTTTTTTAATATTTTTACATTGAGTGGCAGCAGTAAGGGGGTCCCCTCTGCTGCCACCAATGGCTGTGTCGGAAACTGCAGGGCTGTTCAAGCTCTACTCTTGACAGTTACATAGCACTTTACAATAAACATCACAGCTGTTTGTGTCAACAGCACTGCAGCCTGTTACAGAGTGAGTGGTTATATCTGTTAATTGCTGCTACAGGGTGCCCAGACTGCTACACTAGTGACACAGACAGCTTCCCCCATTGTACTTTTTTCTACTGCTAACATGCATTAGGATTGACATCAGGGGAGGCTCAGTATCACTAGAGCTGCTGAATGCATGCAGTACATATCTATGCTGGGGGGGAAAAAATTTAAATATTTTTTTTTTACCCCTTTAAACAATTACACAATATGCTGTGTTGTGTACTTTTCTTCTTCTTCTTCCTATGTTTAAATGCACCTGACTAAAATAATCACCCCCCCCCCCCCTTCTGCATCTTCCGGGCACTTTATTTCCCTAAATATTCACACACTCTGTATAGCTGTATACCATGTTCATCAGTGGTGAAATGCAATCTAAGGGAAAGGCAGGAAACGCTGTGTGTAATTACATGTGATTTGTGCACACAATGGCGGCATTTTACACTTTCACATGGCTGACGGAGATGGAGACAATACGGCAGGTTACGTAAGCAATGCTTTTTCCAAACACCTGATACCACTTATTACGGGGAGAACATGAGCAGGACTGCAGGTGTACAGCAGGGACAGGGCTGGCTCATGTTATTGATAATGAAGCCGGCGGCGTATCCTAGTGTAAATGACCTAGGCAAGGGATGATCTCATCTCATGTCATTTATTCAGGATGTCACACTGGAAAGTTAATGGCAATGACTCATGATGGAGACGCCTTTATCTGAAGCGAGGAAATACTCAATTTATTAAAGTAGTCTGACACGGACAGCTGAATCACAGATTGTGGGTCCTCCAAGAACAGGCCACCCTGTGGGGGGTTTCACTGCTAAAAATTCGGACATGATAAAGAGCCCGCCACAGTAAGAACTAGGATGTCTAGCTGAAGGCAACTACATCTGAGGCTCCTATTAGATGCCTTTTAAATCTTTGGCCATCTGATGCTGCAAACAGTGAGATCCGTACTTGTTTGTAATGCCTTCACAAGGCCGGGCCGCACAAACAATTGCTGTATTATTTGTGCAGCCATTTAAATATGCTGTTATTGCCTGCACATTTATAAGCGATGTTCGGCCAATAGTGATAAATTTTTATTGCCATGCAAAAGATTTGATCAATTGCCATTCTCTCGCTCCTGGGCTGATTGCCGTCACTTTTACATGGGCCAGTTATCAGCCGAAGGAGCGCTTTTGAAATACTTGTTGCCAATTATCAGCCCATATAAAAGGGCATTAAAGGGGTACTCCAGTGAAAATCTTTTTCACTCAAGGTATAAGGTGGATCTTGCATGCCCAGAGCATAGGCGTATTACGTGCCATGGAGAGGCCAGAGTACAGTGTAGGGTCCACCCCGGCATGAGGCCACCATATGGTGGGAGGGTGGTTGCAAATGGTAACCAAGAGCTTGATAAATTTTTGTGGGAATTTTTTTTTATCAGTTGGGGGGGGGGGGGGGGTTGCTGCTTTTAACAATTTTCATGTCTGTATTGGATCTGTATCTTGCCATTGCGGTGAGCTGTTGCATTTTTGTGTTTTCCATGTGTTTACAGAAAGTGATATAGATTTGTAATTTACTTCTATTTAAAAATCTCCATTCTTCCCCTACTTATCAGCTGATGTATGTCCTGCAGGACACAGTGCTCTCTGCTGCCACCTCTGTCCGAGACAGGAACTGTCCAGAGCAGGAGAGGTTTACTATGGGGATTTGCTCCTTCTCTGGACAGTTCCTGTCTCGGACAAAGGTGGCAGCAGAGTGCACTGTGTCAGACTGGAAAGAAAACAACATTTCCTGCAGAACATACAGCAGCTGATAAGTATGGGAAGACTTGAGATTTTTACCACAAATCTATATAACTTTCTAAAACCAGTTGATTTGAAAGAAAAAGATTTTCACTAGATACCTTTAATGTGAGCAACTAGTACATTGTCACCTACTTATCTTTCCTCCACCGGAGCTGAGTTCTATCATATGAGGAGCCAGTAAAAAGTTCTGCTAGTAGGGTTGTGGGTGATTTCCCGGCAATAACAGTCAGTGCTAGGACATGACATCGATGTTCCATCGGTTTAACTCTATAAACTGAGCTCAAATATCATAAATGGTAAAACAATAAGGTGACGTCTGATTGGTCCCTTTACATGGCTCTGCTGATTCCGGAGGCCTTGCAATATCATTGATACCTATTGTCTAGACGGAGTGATGTCAGCATTTATTATTTGCTGCATTGTACAGGAAAGACCATTTACTAATAAGCTCTGGAAATGCATTAGAGTAAAAGCCTGCATCAATCCCGGGTGCCCTTCCCTTACGCCGACTGTATGCCGTGCTTCACAATTTATGGATTTTTTTTTTTTTTTTTTCAAAGGACCAAAGATTTTTACTAGATTGAGTAATTGGAAATAGGAAGCCAGACCAAACCAATAATGATAGTATTTTCCAAATGTTGTAACATTCCTGTGTTCTATTTGTGACATGCGGCAATGAGATCACAATAATTATACCTTTCTAATAGAGTAATGCAGCATAAGCAGAACCCAATCACCGATACCTTGTGCATTCAACAACGGGAATAAATTCATCTTAAAATAATTTACTTAAAGCTTTGGAAAACGAAAGGCGTCTCGGCAATAGTTGTGGTCTGACGTAAACTTCAGGCAGGTCAAGCCAAGGGCTCCATGATGCTTATTTCACATATTCATACTGAACATGAGCAACATCTGACCAGTTAAAGGGTATCCCCATCTTATAATGGCTATAACAGTCTGAATAGTCTGGGGCTTCCTAACCAAATAGTTAGGGTGTTGTAGTTTCCTGTACAGTGGGTGGCCAGAAGTGCCGTTGTGAGAAAAAAAAAAGTTCTTCCAGAGACAACACCACTTTTGTGTCCAGTTTGGGTGCAGGTATAGCAACTCAGTTCTATTGAAGTAAATGGAGCTTAATTGGAAACTACGCCTAAACTGGGAAAAGGAGTAGTGTTGTCTCTGGTAGAAAGTGGCCATGTTGTTCTAATGCTTTATAACCCCTTTAAGGCCCCTATACATGTCATACATTTGCCACTCTCAATGTACCTGTACTTTGAGAAATAAGCTGCAGCTAGAGTTCCCTTTCTGTGGCTTACCCTTCCCCTCAGCATAGAAAACACAGGAATGCTTGGCCGTGCCGACCGTTCCTGTGTGTGGGGAGGACACTAACAAGAAATAACTCTTGTCTGTCAGTTATTGAAGGTTTATAGCCACAATGTTGGAGTTGGATCCCCCCCAATCAATAGCCATATGCCATCACTTGCATTGTTTGAAAAGCCATTTTAATTGCATTAATGTTATATGAGTTTTTGTCAAAGTAACTCCTTTCCTTAATAAAAATGTGGCTACCCGTCTTTGAATTGAATTTGAATGTGCTATGTTGAAACCTAGAATCTTTGGAAGATAGATGGTTCCCCTTCAAACGTGAGTTACTGCTTAAAGCTTTTTGCTGACTAAAGTCAAGGCAGCGTACATTGAAGCTTCCTACCCTTAAAGGGGTACTCCAGTGTGGAGGTACTTTTTTACTGGTTCCCGGCCGCTTCCGGGTGTCTGACGTGGGCCCGAGACGTGACGTCTCAGGTTCGCTCAGCCACTCAGTGAAGGAGGCGGGATCTGATCGGACTTGAAACGGATCCCGCCTCCTTCACTTAGTGGCTGAGCAGACCTGAGACGTCACGTCTCGGGCCCGCGTCAGACACCCGGAAGCGGTCGGGAACCGGGCACCGGAGCGCCGCGATGCCAGACCCGCCGCTGGAATCGGGGAGGTAAGTGGACATCTTTTTCCTTGGCCACCTCCTCCCCGGTCCCAGTAAAAAAGTGCCCCCACACTGGAGTACCCCTTTAATCAGAAGGAGACATAACTCAGATTTCAGCCTTTCGCTCCAGTGCTGAGATATAAGCTTTAGAAATGCAATGCAAATTTGAAGATAAAGCCCACAGGGTGTTTTCCTGGGCTGCAAAAACCCAGCAATGTTTGGCCTATCAATCTAAACAGGGTGGGCGTTTACATGCAGGCATAGCAGTGTTCGGAGAGACGGGACTAAACATTACTGGGCTTTTGCAGCTGAGGGGAACGCCCCATTGGCTTTTTCTCCTTATTTGCCTGACACTTTTAAGCTTATATCTCAGCGCTGGAGTGTTGAATTGAAATAAGAGTTATATCTCTTGATTCAGAGTGCCGTCACACGTTTGTATCTGATGTTAACCTCTTACATCGAAGGTAAATGCTGCTATGTTGTTTCCACCTGGCTTGTTCTCAGTGGCAAACAAGTCGCAAACTGCACTTTTCAGAAATACCACTATACCTGGCCCAAAAGCCAATAATCAGACCTTTTTACCTTTTTGTAGTTGTGATAAATTGCCCGTCACAATAAGGCATGTGTGTACAGACATGTTATCACACACCTTTTATACCAAGTTAGTTCATGACACATGACTTCCTTCATGAGCTACATGGTGCTAACAGGGAGACGGGGAGAGTCATGATTATCCCGCCCACACAGGGTGATTGACAGTCTTCTCTGCATATACATACTGATACAGGGAGAGCTGTCAATCACAGTGTGTGGGAGGGGTAAGCAGGACTCTAGCTGTATTTTTTCGGAGTCCTGTCAATTGTTACTCTGTTTTTGCCTAAAAAACCTTCTCTAAATCATATACCTATATAACAACTTATATGTAACAAAGCTCAGAGTTTATCCCTGTATCATATTCTACTGTCCGATAGGGCAGTATAAATCATCGGACAGATTCCCTTTAAGATCTTCATTTGGCACAAAGCACCTCTTGTGTCTATTTTTGGCTTTACTTGCCAGATGTGATAATACATGTCAGATGTAATAATATTTGTAACCTCTATGCCACCATGACAATGCGGAGTTAGAAGAGTCATTTTAGATATTTGCAGTGGTTCTCTCAGGCGAAAAAGATTTAGCGATAAAACCTGAACTTTTGGTAATGTGAAAAAAAAGGTTTCTTCTTTTAACAGCTAAAAGCACTGAGGCTTGGCGGGACTCAAATCACTTGGATTTTTCTGAGTGATCTTGATGCTAGATTTACAAAGGTTACGACCATTAAGAAGTCATTACTAAAGTGCTTAAAGGGACTTTAAACCTTAGCTGAGTGGTTGAGATAAGGACAAGGACTGATCTGAATGGAGACAATGATTGTTTGTGGTCAGAGCTCTGTTCTACATGATGGAAGCTCCAATACCTCTTCTTCTGCTCCGCTAAGGCATCAGTTGTAGGATGAGGAGCTTCCCGATTCTGGCTCTGCTTATCTCCTGTGCATGTAACAGCCTTATTACACGGGACGATTTTCGTTCATAAAATCGTTAGATCATTCAGATTTGTACGATAATAGTTACGTGTAATAGCAGGCAACGATTAAACGACCAACAAGAAATCATTGATCATTTGATAGAATCTGGACCTATTTTTATTACCGAACGATGTTCGAAAGATTTGTGAGCCATTAGCTCACAAATCTTTCGAACATCGTTCGGTGTAATAACATGCCGTTCGCGCGTTCCCTAGTCGCACAGCAAGGAAAGGACGAACGCAAGAACGTCCACAAGTAACGATCATCGTCCTGTGTAATAGGGTTAATGATTAATGATTTTATCAGTCTTTTATTTTTTTTTTGTTTTTGTGGCAGTGCTCATTGAAGGCTGGGTTTACGTGTAGCATTTGGTCAGCGTTGGATCCTTTTTATGGAGCTTACTTTGGCCAAATCACAGAAAAAGGTACAAATTCTTTCAGTATAGCTTTCCTCCGTGTTGTTTACATTGCTGGTTTTGGATAATAATACTAACCAAAATTTTACGTCTGAATACAGCCAGAGCTGTCAGTCTAATGCAGGATGGAAGAATTTATGCATTTGTGTGTCTCCGTCTTGATCCGTATTTCCATTGACTTCCATTAATAAAAAAAAAAAGAAGGATCAAAAGGCATCCCTTTATTTTTAACATACACAAAAATGTCATAGGCTACTTTGGGTGTAGGTTAAAAAAAAGGCTGATGCGTTTTGATCCATTTTTTTCTAATGATGGAAGTCAATGAAAAAACGCATCAAAACAGACGCACACAAATGCATCTGTTTTTCTGTCCGTTCTTTCAAATTTTTTTTTTTTTTTGCAAAATGGATGAAAAAAACGGATTGCAAAAACATAGTGTGGACCCAGCCTTATATGGCACAGTTACTAAAGAGGCTCAGTAGCTTTGATTAAACTTAAAGGGATTGTCCAGCGAAAACCTTTTTTTTTTTTTTTTCAAATCAACTGGCGTCGGAAATTTTTATAGATTTGTAATTTACTTCTATTAAAAGATCTCAAGTGCTCCCATACTTATTAGCAGCTGTATGTCCCGCAGGAAATGTTGTTTTATTTTCAGTCTGACACAGTGCTCTCTGCTGACATCTGTGGCCGTGACAGGAACTGCCCAGAGCAGGAGAGGTTTTCTATGGGGAATTATAGAAAACCGAGACAGAGTTCCTGTCTCGGCCAGAGGTGTCAGCAGAGAGCACTGTGTCAGACTGAAAATAAAACAACATTTCCTGCATGACATATAATAGCTAATAAGTATGCGAATACATGAGATTTTTTAATAGAAGTCAATTACAAATCTATATAACGTTCTGATAGCAGTTGATTTGAAAGAAAAAGATTTTTGCTGGACAACCCCTTTAAAGGGGTTATCCAGGCTTAGAAGCTCATGGCCGCTTTCTTCCAGGAGCATCACCTCTCCTGCCTTCAGTTTGATTGGGGTAGAGGTGAGTGAATCGCTCATCTAAATGAAGTGAGGTGCTTTGTTTGATCAGCCAGGGAAAAGCTGGATCCAATCCTGGGAAACTGGTAGAAGTTTCCCAGGAATGGATCCAGCTTTTCCCTGCATCCTGGGAGGAGTGGCAGGGAACGGAGCAGCGCTGAACGAAGCGCTAATCAAATGAAGCGCCTCACTTCATTTAGATGAGCGATTCAATCATCTCTAGATGTGGATTTTGCAGCTCAGTTCCATTGAAATAAATAGAGGTGAATTGTAAACCCACACACAACCTGAGGGCTGGGGTGGTGCTGTTTTTGCGTGAAAGTAGCTGTGCTTTTATAATCCTGGATAAGCCCCTTTCATCCATCCCACAATACAGCAATTGTAACCTTATTCTTATAATTCTTCCACTATCTTAGCTCTTAGCCATGGTCCTCTGTATTCCTTACGCACAGCTGTTTGTGGACTGAGCGGAGTAAAGGAGACCGACTCATATAGATGTGACAGAGTTTGACATGATGGGAAAAAGCAGCCGGAGCTTTTCTCAGTCTAGACTGCTGGAAATCAACATCACTGTCATCACTTGCCTTTGTGCGTAGACCCTGGCAGGGCTGGGAATACACAGCATGCACATTATGCTGCTTTATGGCGCTCACTATATCCTTATGTCTGCATTATTATTTTTATACTGCATTAAACCTACGGTTTCTCTAATTTATGGCTGGCAATAGCGCTCCTAGTTTATTTTTCTGCCTTCTCTAAGGCACAGTCTAGTGTTCTCTTGGTGTAAATTTATGAGCTTTAGATTGTAAATGTAAATTGCATATAAACAGTATTGGGTAGGCTCCGCACACCAAAGGATATGGGCTTTTAAAATGCCCCTATATAGATGTATTTATTCTAAACATTTCCGAGATACTGTGCAGAGTCATTGAATGGTATAACCTTATGGGATTGAACATCTGTTTTCTGTTACTGAGGTTAAAATCTCTGACGATTGGAGCTACATCTTTATAGTTTGGTTACGTGGGAAGGGGCAATTTATATGGGGTCTCTGACATAATGCTTTAAACTTACCATATGCTCGACCGGTGACATGCTGAGGTGTTGCTAGTGACGCCACTTCTGTGATGGTTGGTCGGTTCTGTTATACATCTCAGCCAGAGATGGTATAATCATGACGCCAGTGCTAGTCCAGCACACAGTTATGGTAGTACCTGCTTTGTGTTGTGACTGGCTGTACTCCCCAAAATTGTCAGTGACCTGCCGGGTTGTGATGTGTCCCTTGGGCTCTTGTCATGGTAGTCCTGAGTGGCAATCGACCCACCCAGACTATCGGTATTGCCACCCACAGAAAGGGGAAAAATA